>NC_133619.1:432405882-432725223 GCF_048593235.1 Sminthopsis crassicaudata | reverse complement strand
CTCATAAATATAACAGCTATTTTATTCCAATTAGTGATCAAGGTACAGCTGCTATTTGCTACTAAATTAAAATGGAAATTAACAATAAGTTGCAACATTTACTGCACTTTAGTGGGGGAGATACTTAATGAAAAGGGCTCTTCAGTGGGAAATCAAATTTTTTTTAATAAATGAAGTTGTAGTCAAACTTAAGAGATACTGAGAGGAAACAAATGTCTGTTTTACAAATGGTTGCATATTAAAACAAAACAGGGCAAAATCCACCACAGCAGCAAAGGGCAAGGAGGACCACGTTAGGCCAATTTGATATAGTGAAACAAATACGAGATTTGGAATAAAAGGATCTGGGTTCAAACCCTCAGTTTCTGTGTGACCTTGGGCAAATTATCTCTTTAAGCTTCAATTTACTTATTTGTAAAATGAAGAGGTGAGACCAGATGACCTCTAAGATCCCTTTCAATACTATATTTATTGCCTCATTGAAGATGAGCTTTTTAATGATGTGACTTTTGATTCAGTGCTCTTATTGCATTGGGTCAAAGTAAAGTTTTTTCTGAGTCACAGAAAAAAACCATTAAAAATTAAAACACCATAGCAAAGTTCTCCAATCAAAATCCCACCCCCGATCTCCATACAAATTATTAGCAAGAAACTTCAGTTGAGCCAATAATTGTGAAAATCAATGTAATTTAATTCATTAGAGAGAAGTGCTCATTTTTGTTGCTACAATAAAAAATCCCTGGTCACAGCTGGATGCTGTGAGTCTTAGTCAACGCAATATGTTTGCCTTTCTCCACAAACAAAAACATAATGAAACCAAACAGACCTTTCAATTCCTGGGTGACCACTTTTCTTCCTCTAAGTTGGCATATTTTCTGACTCAATTTTGAATAGAAAATTCTTGAAAAATAATATGAATTTTCACTTATGTACTCCCAAGAACAGTCCAGGTGATCCTGGGGATCAAAGTACCTCAATACCATTGTTCTCTGACAGCCAAGAAATTGTGTTCTATTAAAATTATAATTTGATGATGGGAAAGGCTGAAGTTGGGATGAGATCCAACCAGAATTTCATGCGAACATCAACATGGATTTGAGCTTGCGTTTTCAGCACAACCATATGACATCAGGCCCATTGTGAAATAAACAAGGTAGAACTTTTCTGCTCTAAGATGGAGACTAGGAGGAAGGTGCATTTCAGGGAAAGAATTTTCCCATTTAGTTCCTGTTATGAATTAACACTTTCATTCTTTGATGAATTTATATTTCATATGAAAGATGATGCAGAAGATAATGTCAACAAGAAAAGTAGAAACAGTTGTATTCATTTCCCACAAATCTACTGCTAAGTAAAATTTTTATCTATTTTACTGTTTTACAAAAAAAAAAATTAATCTTTTTATGCTACATTTTGTAGTTTTACAGCATCTTTGAAAACCAATGAAATTACCTACGCCAATTAGCTTAAATTCCCATATTGGGATTCCCTTATGGGAATTCCATGATTTTTTTTAAAAGTATAGTTTTAAAGAGGTGTCTAAGGCATTAAAAGTTTAAGCAGCTAGCTTTTCACCTAGTCAAAAGGTTAAAAACAAAATTTGAACCCAAATCTTATTGAGTTTGTATTTAGATATCCATCCTCTATTGCACACTACCTCTCATAAGATTTATGATTGCTGTTGCTCCGTTTTTTCAGTTGTGTTTTTGTGACCCCCTTTGAGGTTGTTTTGGTGAAGATATTGGAGTACTTTGCTCTTTGTACCAACTTCCATGACAAATTTCTGAATATAATGAATTTCACCCTTTAAAAAAATTTCTCAGATGAACAATTTGATATTTTATAAGAAACTCTTAAGAACATTAAGGATCATCGATGTTAAATCTGTCATTTTTTATATGAGAAAATGGGGGAGCTGAGTGATAGACCTCGTGATTCACTCTAGGTTACATAATTAGGAGCTAGTGTTTTTTCCAAATGCAAACAAAGGACAGTATAATGGAGAGAAAGCTGACTTTTGGAGGCAAGACAATCTCTAGTCCAATTTCTACTGCATGCTGGCTGTGTTAGTATGAACAAGTCCTGTTTGTGTCAATGTCTACAAGCAACTCTCTAAGTTTATAAATAGCAATCGAGTTGGCAATCTGAATTGTGGATCGAGTTTCCTATCTGGGAACTCCCTATATTGATAAAATCACAGGTCTGGATAAAAACAAACAAAACTTGTAAATATTGAGTAACTTAAGCTAGAGAAAAGCTGGCCAATAACTCTTTAGTTCACCCAGTATATAGATTCTCCAAAGCTGTACCTAGGGTGACACAACTGAGTTTTTAACTATAGCATAGAATTTATAGAGCACAAATTGCATTTATATTCCTTACTGAATTTAATGCCTAGTTAGTTAAGACAGGAAGCTAATAGTGTGTGTGTGTGTGTGTGTGTGTGTGTGTGTGTGTGTGTGTGTGTGTGCATGTGTGTTTATTCCCTTTCCCCAATTATAGTATTCTAAATGAGCTGTTTTCCTTCCTTCCTACGAAATAAAAATGTTCTATCGCCATATGTTCTGGAGGTATCACTCATGTAGATCAATATCCATGGGTCTCTCTTCTTAAGTTCACTTGACAATGTTTTTCCTACTATTTGCCTTTTTGTGAAACTTATCTTTTGCACATTTTGTGAAGCACGTTCCAAGTGTGAAAAATGTTATGGCATTATTCCCCTCCTCCCCCCGCCCGTGACTACATTTTTCATAGTTCTCCAACATTTCTTTAATAATCTATTGGGTAAGCCTCCTCCAGAATAGTGAGTGTTAAAAAGGTTTCCTTTACCTGACAGGAGAAGGGGTTGGTGCCCGCACATGTCTGACGGGAGATGGTGACTGCCTAACTGGGGATGGGGACTGTTGGCGGCCCAGTTGAACTTTTGAAGCAATGGATGGTGGAGTTGGAGATCTTGATTTGGGCTTAGGAGGTATCCTCGGAGGTGTTTTGTGGGGCAGCTGTTGTCCGGTGGCACCATCTATGACCATTTCAACAGTCGCAATTGATCTGGCATCAAAGTGGGCTTCAATTTTCTGTAAAGGATTACAGTGTTAATAATGAGAAGGAAAGGAGGACTACTGATTAGAACAGCAAGCTAAATTACAGGAGAACTGGAAAGAGGGTGGGGGAAAGTACCTTTTCAATTCTAGTTTGTCTTGTTTGGGAAATCTGAGCAGTCGAAACAATTGTTTTTGTCTTTTTAGCGGGTATTACTTCTTCGCCTACAAGAAAAAGAAGACAAACATTTAGAAGGGTGAACACCAGCCCAGCCTATTTTATGAAGTGTATAAACACTAGCTACAAGCAAAATCAATCCAATTCTATGGTCATTTAGGTAGTTGAAAAATGTGGAAAGACTTGTATTTCACATAAATATTAATTAGGTCGGTAAAGTGAAAACATATTTGTTATACAAGACTGAACAAAGAGTATTAAAAACAATTCAGCCTCTAAAATAAGTCCATCATTTGTCTAAATAAGATAATGCTGGCTTGAGAAATCAGATGGCTGTCTCTGAGTTCCTTTTCATTTGTATTGTTGCCAAATCCTCCCACTCCCAAATTACTTCTATAGGTCTTTCCTTTGGAAGTGAGAATTTCTATCTGATGATTTTTTCATAGATCTCCTCTGAGCCAATGACTTCCTTTGTATTCACTTGATCAGTCTGCATTAATTATAGCATAATATTATGTAACAGGATCTCTAAATCATCCCTCCCAAATCATTGCCATTGTTTTTGAATCTTCTTAAGCAACTAAATCTTATTCTTTGTTCCTCTTCCTATCTATCCTTATTGATCTAACCAGCCACATGGAGAACACATGAACATGGAGAGAAATAAAGGGAAATCATAGTCTCAGTACTAGAATCTCAAATTTGTTACCTTGAACCAGTAATTCTGCAGTTGAAGTAGCTCTTCCAACACTATTCGTAGCATTTACAGAATAGGTTCCAGAGTCTTCAGGATAAGCTTCTGCAATTAATAAGCTGTAGAGGTTGCCTTCTTGTGAAATCTGAAAATCAAAGGAGCTTTGGATTTCTGCTCCGTCCCGATAGAACTTCACCACAGGTGTAGGGATTCCAGTCACTCTAACATCCAAGCGGACTTGGCTTCCTTGTCTCACGGTCATGCTCTGTAGTCTTTGTACAAAGTTGGGGGGCGCTGTTTCTGCTACAATTTGGACAAGAGGAGGAAGGAAGGGAAATTTAAATCAGTTCTATCCATTCTTTTTTTTTTTTTTTTTTTTTTTTTTCCCTGAGGCTGGGGTGAAGTGACTTGCCCAGGGTCACACAGCTAGGAAGTGTTAAGTGTCTGAGACCACATTTGAACTCAGGTCCTCCTGAATTCAGGGCTGGTACTCTACCCACTGCACCACCTAGCTACCCCCCCACTCATTCTTTATAGCAATAATCTAAGACCCTAACTGCAAAAGCAGCTGTCTAGAGGCAGCCGCAAGCTACAATGGAAAGAGTAACAAAAACTTCAATTCAAATCTTAGATACTTACTAGCCTTATGACTCTAGGCAAGCTACTTAACCTCTATTTGCCTCAGTTTCCTCATCTTTAAAATAGGAATCTATTTCCCAGAGTTCTTGTGAAGATCAAACAAGATAAATATTTCTAAAACACTTAGCACAGTACCTGGAACATAATGAGTGCTTAATAAATTCTAGCTATTCAGGCTGATATCAGAAAAGCCTGGAGACACTTACAGGAACTTATGCTAAGTGAAGTGAGAAGAACCAGGAGATCATTGTACATAGCAAAAAGATTATGTGATGATCAACTATGATGCACTTGGGTCTTTTCAACAATGAGGAGATTTCAAGGCAATTTAATAGACTTGTGCTAAAGGTGTGCATCTAGAGAAACTATGGAGACTGAATGTAGATCAAAGCACAATTTTCACCTTTATTGTTATTGTTGCTGCTTGTTTGCTTGCTTGTGTTTTTTTTCCCTTTTGATCTGATTTTTCTGGTGTAGCATGATGAATATGGAAATACATGTAGAAGAATTGTACACAATATTGAATAGCTTGCTGTCATGGGATGGATGGGGGGGGTGGAGTGAAAAGAGAGGGAGAAAAATTTGGAATGCAAGGTTTTGCAAAGGTAAATGTTGAAAACTATCTTTCTATGTATTTAGATAAAAAACAATATATCTATGTCTATATCTATCTTTAAAATCTAAAAAATAATAATAAATGCTAGCTATTGTTAACTATTATTATTTTGATGGTTTTAGAATGCACTACATCCAAAGTCATAGATGATTTGCTGATTTGAGCATCCTTTACACTGAACACAGTATACACGTGGATGTTCTAGGAAGCTTTCTGATTTGGATTGTTCAATATTGATTATCACATCAATTTTATAAGATTTCTTGGCATGAACTTTTCTGGAATCATCTTTTCCAAGCTTACTTCTAATATTAGTATGAACATTTGAATGACCTGTATATGTTTTTGTTTAAATTACTTTAAAAGGTGTTTTCCACATATCAGAAGATATTTTTGGGAAAAATATCATTTTGATGTTGGTGTTTTGATTCTGTCTGTGTTTACTCAAAAGGTACAGGAACTGAATTTGCAATTTTATTGGAATAAGTAATTACCAGGTGAGGAATGTTCCTTTACCAACACAGGATCAGTACCATCTAAGAGAATAAGGGACATGGCCAGAGTCACCTAATCATTATGTATCAGAGGCATGATATGAAAGCAAGTATTTGACTTTGAGGCCAGTTTTCTATCACATTGTTTCTTCTTACTTTTGTTTTATTAAATATTTAAATGTTACTTTTAAATTAGGTTAAATTAAAAAAATACATTTGTGGCATCATCTACTTTATCGATCTCTTCAAATAATTCAAGTAGATGTTTACCTGGCTTTAAATTATCAGTTCAAATTCTATTTTTTTTTTTTTTGTTAATTGTATACTGTTGTTGAGTCAATTTCAGTCATGTTTCATTCTTTATGACTCTATTTGGGGTTTTCTTGGCAAAGATACTTGACTGGTTTTCCAGTTCCTTTTCTGTTTCATTTTACAGATGAGGAAACTGAGGCAAACAGGGTTAAGTGACTTGTCCAGGGTCACACAGTTATATAATATCTGAAGCCACATTTGAACTCACAAAGCTGAGTCTTCCTGACTCTAGGGCCAGCACTTTATGACTGTGGTACCACCTAGCTATCCTAATTGCACAGTAGGAAGGGCATTTTTCATTTAGTCAGAATGATCTTTTGCCTTTTTTTTTTTTTATCCCTAGTAATTAGCACAATGCTTAGAATATAGAAAGCATTTAATAAATGTTTATTGACTTAGTAATGTAGAAATAGAAATTTCAAAATGTTGTAGCCTAAATGTATGGAGGTATTTAGGTATTTATATTTATAAATATTCGCATTTGTATATGTGTACATATGTGTATAAATAGATATTTGTACACACATATATGCAGGGTGTCCCAAAAGTCTTATTGCAGCTTTAAGGTATTAAAATACCTATTAAATAAGATATAAAATAGCTTAAAGCTGCACTGAGATTTTTGAGACACCCTGCATATATAGTTGCAGGCAAATCCTTATACACACATATATATATATAGATATATATGTGTGTATATGTATATACAGACATAGATATATACTTGATATAGCTTTAGAAGCCTTAATAGTTGAAAACTATATGGAAACTTTTGGGATACCCTGCATGAATAGTGGGAGTAATAATGCACATCTGAATGGTGCTTTTTAACTTTTCCAAAGTGCTTTCACATTTTTTCCCTTTAATCTAACAGGTTTAAAAAATGTATAAAAACTTTATAAAAAACTATCCTCTTCTTATAGCCGATAAGAAAATGAATTAAATAACAATTCTTTTCTATTTACACTGTGGCATAAATACTTAATAATTTAGGCTCAAGAAGTCAAGATACATTTTTATTGTCTAAATTCTAAATATGTATACAATAGCCACCATGTAGCACAAGTCTATTTCTAACTCCAGGACCTTTTGTGTTATGAGGATAAAGATAGCATTTGTGATTCCATTGGTAGAGGGAATTGCCATATAAGGAAAGTTCTTGAAGAGCAGCAAAGGACATTGAGGATGTCCCAGGGTCACTCAGACAGTATACATTCCTATATTTCCTTAAATGCAAGTTCTTCAAAGACTGGGTTTTTTTGTGCCTTTAGAGCCTAGTACCTAGTAGGCACTTAATAAATAAATGGTGTCACAGGTGGGACTTTAGTTTTCTTGACTCAGAGACCAATTATGCCCTTGTCTATGTATTATGATCGACCAAAACCAAACCATTTTAAACTTATCCAAATTGACTCTTGTGTCACTTCCTGAATTTATGCTTCCCCCCCCCCCCCACACTTAGTGCTTTCCATTTTGCTCAAGTCTTTATGTATGGAGCTCTCTGATGAGAATGAGGGGAAATGTTATCGGGAAGGCTGGGGTCCAGGACCTCACTCACCTGTAACGAGGAGTTCAGCAGTACTAGTCGCTTGTCCAGATCCATTGGTGGCTCGCAGGGAATATCTTCCACTGTTGCCTTTTGTCACAGCGGGGATCGTCAATTTAGCGCGGCCATCGCTAAAAGAGATCTGCACGCCGGGCAGTGACGCAGCGGAAAGAACCTGGCCATCCCTATACCAGCTCACCTCAGGAACTGGAAAACCTGGAGATGAGAGAAGACCCAGAAGGACATCAGTTCAGCATATTATTTTGGGAAAATACCAAAAGACTCTTGTCATTTTTTTTTTTTTTAAATTTAGACAGAGTTTTCCAATGACTTCGAAGTCTTAAAAAGCCAGGGTTCTGGCTACAACTTAGCCATAACAAGAGATTCACAGCGATTCATATTGCTGAAGTCACATTGACAGTTAGCTGTATAAAAGTATGAATCACAGAACATCATAAAGAAAACATCCAAAACTGCAGCCTATACGTTTCAGGCCTATGGAGAGAAATGAGCTATATTCTGTAGAAAGAGGAAAATGTAAATATTAGGGACATATTATTTTAAAGCTTATCTAATACAATACATCCTCATTTTTATAAATAAGGAGCCTGAGGTCCTGAGGTTGAGTGGCTTGCTTCAAGGTCATATAAGAAGTTGATGGAAGCCTAGAAATAGAATACACATTTCTTGACCTCAGGCCAGTGCAGTGCATTTTTTCCTACAGATTTATAGAAATGCTTATAATCCTTCCAGGAATTCATAAAGTGAAAAAACAGCAAATTTCTAAGTGAATTTATGAAGTGAGAAGTAACCTATTTTTAAAATATTATACAAAACATAGGTAATAATCTTTTAAATTGAAGGGAAAATTGAAGTTTTTTAGAACAAACATGGACCACAATTGCAACTATAGGATCAAAGTATCTAATTTGCTCACTTTAGAAACAACTCTAAGTTTTAGTTAGGGACTTTAGACTGCACCCTTGAACTCCACTGGGTATCTTGGACTTCTTCAGCTATGTCATTTGCCTTCCACTCCATTGACACTATAACCTCCATTCTCTCTCTGCAGCAGAGAATGGGATTTACCTTGAACTTTAAGAAGTCAACTTTGACCTTACCTTGCTGGATTCCATTTTTCTTGCCATGTTACCACAGGGGACCCCTTTCTCCCATTTACAGCTCCCCATTTCTCTTTTATTTGTTATTTTCCCATGTTCTAAAGGAAATTTCTTGATGTTAGGGACAGTCTTGTTTTCTCCTATTTGTATTTTTATTGCACAATGCCTAATAAATTAAACACTATTTTATAAATGCTTTATCTATTCTAACACCCTGAGTACTCATGCAATAGATATAAGGGGAGGTGGTCTCACTTGTCCTTCAGTGACTAGATTGATACTATGACTTATCTGTAGGGATGCTTTTAAATAGAGTATTCCTTTCTTTGAAATTGGTTCACTTCTTACTTGAAGGTATTTTTTTTTTCCAGCATTCTGATTTTCTACACTGGCATCTGAAGTGGCCATGTTAATTAGAAATGATAATGGGCTTTTCCCAAATTTCATTTACCCCAGAACAAAAGGGGAGAGACATCAGTACAATAGGATGTAAGATGGGATCAGTACAATAGGATGTATATGCATTTACGTGCTTCAAGAGAGCAAGTGACATCCAATAATTTAAAGAAATTATGATAATCAAGGAAATTTCCTTCTCTGGAAATCTTCAAAAACAAGAACTCATTTTGTCTCTGTCTCTGTCTCTTTCTCTTTCTCAGTCTCTGTGTTTCTCTCAGCCTACCTGACCTTCAAAACTTCCTATTACTTAGCTATATAATATTGGAGTCACCTTGCACTATTCCTTCAAATATGTTCCACCCCCATCCAATTAGTTACTAAGTCTCTATAAAGACTGTCTAAAACATCTCCTACATCTGAGACATTCTTTCCATTTACAGAGATATCACATTAGTTCAAGCCTTTATTACCTCTTGCCTAGATTACTGTATTCTTTTTTAAACTTTTATTGATAGTTACAAAATTTCTCTGCTCCTCTACCTCTCCCCCCACCAATAAAGAAGGCAAGAAATATAATGCCAAACATATTTCCATGTATAATAGTCTTCTAACTTTCTACTTCCATTCTCTCCTATCTCAAGTCCATCTATCGAGTAATTGTCAAAATTATCTTCTTAAGATATGTCTGGCCATGGCACTCTCTTGCTGAAATTACAAATTCCTTTAGCCTAGTATTTAAGAACTCCCATGATTTGGTGTCCACCTACCTTTCCAACTATATTTCCTATTAGTCCTTTTTTATGAACTGCTCCTCCCCCCATCCTGACCTATTTCTATGGCCCTAGAGCAACTAGGTGATGCAGAATCCAGAAACCCTGATATTTCCTTGCTGTGTGACTCTCACTCTGCCTCTATTTCCTCATCTATAAAATGGGAATAATATAGCCCTCTATCTTTCAATGTTGTTGTAAAGATCAAATGAGATAGCGCTTAAACCCTAGAAATGCTTTATGAATTCCTGGAAGTAATCTGTAGGAGAAAATGCACTGCACCGGCCTGGGGGGTCAAGAAATGTGGATTGTATTTTCTAGGCTTCCATTAACTTCTTGTATTGTAAATTACATATCTGACTTCCTATCTCATCTTTGGATTCCATATATTTCTACAAGTTATCAGTCAGCTTTCATTTCAAAATATGACAAAAAACATGGTGGTATATATTTCCTTAAAACTATATCTACAAATAGAACAACAGACTCAGAATTTTAGGGCTAAAATTTTTCATTCCATAGATGAGAAAACTAAAGCTCAGAAATTAAAGTGATTTGTCTAAGATCACAGAATTACTGCAAGGGCTAGGATTTTCATCCACTATTCCTTAGTATCTCTTTCTACCACACCCTCAAATGGGTAAATAAATACAGAATTCACACTATTTATTTTCAAGATTCACATGAAAGATTAAACACAAAATTGTGGGATGGAGCATTTGAAAAACTGTACATCACAATATTAAATGTCTATAATTCTTACAGGTGCTACTTATGGTGGCATGATTTTTTTGGTATATTTATAAGGATAATAATTATCTGGATAATTATATTAAAATGGACTATTTTAATATTCTTTACTGAAATATTCTGCATAATATCATTCATGTTTAGTTTAATTCAGTTCAACAAATATTTAATGAGTTCTTTCTATGTACAGAGTTGTGACAGTCTAAAAGTCATGTCCTTGCTTTCTCAGAGAGTGTCCTCTATTTGGTGAGATGAAAGCATGGAAGATGGGAAGACTGATTATCCTTTTTGCTGTTTCTTACATATGACATGAGATGTGGAGATTCTCCATTTCCAGATCTTTGCATTAGTTATCTTGCATACTTAGAAAGTACCACTTCCTCATTTCTTTCTCTTAAAATCTTTTCTTTTTTTCAAAGTTCTCTCAAGTCAGATCTTCTATCTAAAGCCTTTCTTGATTGCTCCCAAATACTAATGCTTCTTCTCTAAAAACAACTTTATTTTTGTATTTTTCTTCTCCCTTGCAGCTCTCTGAGGACAATTAAAATTTCATTTTATTTCTGTATTTCTAACAGCTAGCACAGTGTCTGGTTTATAGTAATATGTAATAAATGCTAGTTGATTGATCAGCTGAAACAATTTTACATCTACCCTTCATGGTTCCTTCTATAATTTAACAACCTTATGAAGACAAGTACTCTTTTTTTTCCCCTGAGGCAATTGGGGTTAATTGACTTACCCAGGGTCACACAGCTAGGAACTCAGGTCCTCCTGAATTCAGGACTAGTGCTCTATCCACTGCACCACCTAGCTGTTCCAAGGACAAGTACTCTTAAACTAATCCTCACATTTCACTTTGAGACCATTTTCTCTTGCTTGTCCATCCGTGGAAATGAAAAAAATACTCTCTTGATATAGTTTCTATGCAGTAGAGCAACTAGGTGATGCAGTGGATAGAGTACTAAACACAGAATCCAGGAACCTGATATTTCCTTGCTGTATGACTCTCAGTCTGCCTCTATTTCCTCATCTCTGAAACCCTACCTTTCAGGGTTGTTGTAAAGATCAAATGAGATAATATTGGAAAGCTCTTTGTAAATCTAAAAGTGCTATATAAATGTTTTATATTTAATCTATGTTTTATATGTTATATAAAACCTATGTTTTATAGTTAACAAAGTACTTTTAATATATTATTGGACTTGGTCTCTCTGAGGGTGAGATAGGCATTAGAGAGGAAGGTAAAGTTGAGAGAATAATTGATAATTGAGAGTATAATCTATTTCAACTTTCTTCTTTTACATATGAGTAAACTGAGGCCTTGAAATATGAAATGCTTTGCCCAAATTTGAATGATTAGTGATGACTTAGGCCTTGAATTGAAATCTCCTAAACATTTGTCCAGGATCCTTCATACTAATGAAGAGAGGAGAACAGATTGCAACATGAGCAAGCCTAAAGAGAAGACATGTCTCCAAACAAATATATGATTTTGGAATGTAATCTTTGCAGGTATTTGCATGGATAATAATGAGTAAGGCATTGTGGGAAGTCCTTTCAAGCTAAATATTTGAATTCTCCCTATGAAAACTTGACTCAAGAGCAGCTGAGAAGATAATGACTTTATCCTGTCCCTCATTCCACTTTATGCTACAATTCCTCTATGGTATACATAATTAGAGAATATGCATTTGAGAAGGTAGGTGTGTCTTAAATAAAGAGTTTCTTACATTTCTAGTTTCAAAATCATCTTTGTAGCCTGTTGAGAGTTTTTAAAATTCTGCATAATTTGTGGAGCTAAGAACTAGACATAATAGTATATGATAACAATTATGTATAACGTTCAATTTCATTACAATCCCTAACTTATGTGTATTGAAAATGGGAACTGTATAAGAATTTTAAATTTCAGAAGATCATAGTTTTAGAGATAGCAGGGACTCATTTGTAAAGTGAGGAAATAGAATCCCTTAGAGGTGAAATGTCTTGTTCAAGGTCAAAGGGTAGTGGCAAAGATATGAACCCACATTCTCTTACTCCAACTATAGCACTCTTTCCACTATGCCATGGTGGAGAAATAGTCATCCATTTAACATGCAACAAACTATTCTACCTGTAATTTGGGAGGCAAAAGCAGTCAAATAACATTTTATTTTGTTCTTTTTATGTAAGCAAGTCTTCTATTGTTGACAACCAAAAGATTTCCCCCCCTATCTGTGGTTATTGACTGTATTTAGTGATGTTTTTCTAAGAACTTCTTGGCATATAGTGTGAGAACAAAAAGCTACCTAAAAACCAGATTTCATCACTCCACAGGCAAGTAAAATTCCCAATGAAACCATATGTGTTCTGTTCAGTTCAGAAGTTACAGAGCTTTGAAAGACAAATAAATGTATTATTTGGAAGTCAGCAGGAGTTTATCTTACATGAGGAGAATGAGATTGGTCCCTATGTAGAGATACAAAAGAAAATGAAGAGTAATTACATGGCATTTGTGTATTGTGGAATAACGTATTAGCCAATTATGTTTAAGGTTGGTACAAAAAAATTGTTAGAGAAAAAAAATAAATCTTATTTCTTGTCTTCATCATAACTGATAAAAATGAAAAATGAAGAAAGGAATAAAATGTAAATGCATTGAATTAAGGGTGAGGCAAGCTTCCCAATTAATTCATAATAGCTTATCAGATATTCACTATAGTCTGGTAACTTAACAGCATTGATTAAATGATTTTGAAATATTTGAGAAGCATGCATCATTCAGGGAAGTACTGCCACATTTTTACAAGACTGTATTTAATAAAGTAAGAGTTTTCTGGAACTTTAAGTGAAAAATGAAGGAAGGAAAAAACTATTTCCCCCTAGTATTTCTATAATTTCTCCATTGGCTCAAATGTAGCTTCCAAATAACCTTTTGAACATAAGACTAGGCCAGTACCTTGATTCTTTCTCATATGTATTATAAATATAAAAAATTGACTAGCCTTGAAACAAAAAATAGAACCTATTCTTTAAAATGAGATATTTGTTTTCTGAGAACTTCCAAGTACTTCATATATGTACCTTTTTCTTTTCTAGATAGATATATGTGTATATATATATATATAATCATATATGTGTATGTATAACTGTATACTTATTTGTATCATGCTAATTTACATATGGGAATACTGAAACTTAGTTTAAGTATTTTGTTCAAAATCTCAATTGAGAGAATTAGAAGTTGGCTTTCCTGATTTCAGTCCAACAGCCTACCACTCTATTTTGAAAATAAATTCATTGGAAGAGTTTTTCATTTAGACTCTTTATCCAGTAATATGCTTTCATCATCCTGATGTTCTGTGATAGAGATTAAGTATTTCATAAGGGCAGAGAAAAAAGACAGAATAAAACCATAACTTTGTGTTTCAACCAAAGGACATTCTTCAACATTACCATCTTGAAGTTACCAGTTCTTTTCCCCAAATGCCTGAAAATCATTTCTTCATAGTGGAAAATTAAATGTCATGAAAGCCTATCACTCTAGCCAAAAGAATTGATGACCCCCGATTTTAAAGTTTTTCTTATGAAATCTGGAAAAAATTACTCTTAATTTTGGATCCTACAGTTTTGTTCTTCATGTAAAAACTTTCAATTGTTGGATTTTAGAGATATAATTTTATTATATAAACATTTATAAATTTGATAATATAAGAATCACTGTTATTTGTATAATATACATTACTTTGGGTTAAGAATGCCATATGTTACCAAAGATGAGTGTACATGTAGATAGCAGCAAATATTTTTCCAGAGATATGTAATACTTTGTTACTATTATTAGTTTATTGAATAACTAACTTGGACTACAGCATGATCAAGGAGAATAAATTTGTATGCGAGAGAAGGAATGAGATTAAGTGTTCAAAGGGAAGACTCCTATTGGCAGTGTCTTGGGAGAAGCTAGCAGACAGACAAGGGATAGAATAATGGTACTTGGCATTTGAAAGATCAAAATAGAGATAAAGTGACAAGGCAGAAGACTATTCTAATTGAAGAGTATGAGCTGTGGGCAGCAAGGTGGCAAAATGAATAAAGTACTGGGCTTGGAGCCCAGAAGAGCTGAGCTCATATTCAGTCTCAAAATACTAGCTGTGTGGTCCTGGGCAAGTCATTTAACCCTGTTTGCCTCAGTTTCTTATCTGTAAAATGATCTGGAGAAGAAAATGGCAGACCACATTAGTATCACTGCCATAAAATCTCCAAATAGAGTCATGAAGAATTGGTCATGACTGAATATCAACAGCAAATTAGTTTGGCCTAATGGCAACCTGGTTTATTAAACTAATAAATTGTCCTGGAACTTTGACAACATTTTCCCAAGGTCTTTTCAAGCTCCAAAGATCATAAATCTATGATTCTTTTATCTCAATTATGTTTAAACTTAAAAATAGCCAGACCCATGGTAAATATAACAACAACAAATATTAATCAAATAAGGCAGGGAAGAAGAGACCTGTGTAGCCTTCACACTGAGGTAAATATAATGAGGTAAAACTAAATTCATTTTGGAGAATACTATCACAGTATTTCAGTTTGGGATTAAAAGAAATTGAATGTTTTATATTAATAATTAAATCTATAAATTGATAACTTCATCATGAAAAAAAATTCTTTCAATAAATGATTTCTCTCCTTTAGCAAATGATTAATATATTTCCTGATTCAATTCAAAACAAATACATACACTTTTGTACATATACTTTTTTAGCTAATATTTTATCATTAAAACCAATGGAATGATGTCACCCATTTTTCTTCAATTAAGTTAGCATACATATCCATATAAAAATAACAAATCATTAGATCTTATCCTACTCAGCCTCTTTCCTTTTAAACAAATTAATGAGACCTTTTCAAAGTAATACAAAGTAGTAGCTAAGCCACACGAAAATAGATATAGTATTTCCTGACATATTTTAAAAATACTTTCTGTGCCTTTATTTCAATAAGATCAATCTGCCTCAATTAAAAATTCAATCAATAAAATAATGTATTTAATGATCTTTGACACATCTTCTGAAAAAGTCCAGTTGCATATCCATTTTTTTTTAGCTCAGTAAATCAAGGCACAGAAATGTTAAGTGGTCACACAGCAAGTCAGAAGTTTACCATGCTAAGGGCTAAGTTTTCACTTTTAGTTTGTCTAGAGTGCTGAATACAAATATAGGAGGAACAAATTTAGCCCTGTACATCTGCTGAATTCTGACATTGTCTTAAATCTGTGCTAATTGATATGATTTATGAAATTACAAATGTGAATAAAATAGTTTAATGACATTAGAGTGTCATATCTTGTCAGCATGATTAGTTATACCATCAAAATGACACCTCCACAAAATTGGACAACAAGAAAAATCAAAGGAGAATTTAAACGTATCTGCATCTAAGAGTAATATTAATTCATCAAAGATTCTTGAAAAGAAAAAGAAATAAAATAATTTGTGTTCTTACCACTAATATGAGCCTCAAAGGTTGCGGCACTACCCTCCAGTGCCACAACACTTTGTAACGGCTGTGTGAACGTAGGAGCTTGAGTCGCCATCTTTTTAGGCACTCTGCAAGAAGAAGAAACAGAATTAGAATTCCTTTTTCTGGAGGGAAGACGCCCACTCCTCTAAATCAAAGTTAATCACTTGGATCAATGACTTGATCTTTATTTTTCTTTTATATTTTGATAGCTATACTTGAATAGGATTGTTTTTCTCTGTAATCCTATACTGATAATCCTTTGGTTGGGTCACTGTGAATTAGATCTTTTTTCTGTGCTCATTGGTAAATTAGAACATGACTCTTCCTTTGAATGTTTTGCTTTAGTCTACTAAATCCAAGGCTAAATAAGATTTTCAGGGAAAGAACCAAGCTGAATAAGGGAGAGAAGGAGAAGTATACCCAGGAGCATACTCTACTGGTAGAAGATGGAAAATATTTATATAAAAAAAATTTCTGAATTTAATGAAACTACAAAGAAAAAAACTGAAGAAAAGGTGATATTTCCATATACAAAACAGGGCAACCAAAGAAGATTATATGTGAAACAGTGAATCTCATTTATGTACAAGTCGCTTGAAAAGTCCTTAACTAAAATGAATATATATACTAAACTTTTGGGGTTAGAGTGAAATGGAAAATAGAAGGACTACTATGATAAAAATATTGGTGAAGATAGAAATGTCAAGGTTTAAATGAAAAAGCAGTTCTGTGAGATCTCAGGATTTGAAAAATTTAGATTTTCTTTAAAATATACTGCTCAAATATTTCTTATTCATTGTCTCTAGATTGGTAAAAATTAATTTAAAGACTGAATCAGTTATCATGATTAGCTCAAGCTTTACTTGATACCTTTTTTTTCTTCTTTATAAATTTGAACTGGGCTCATGATTTCATTCCTCTAGGGAACTGAGGAAACATCCTTTCCCAATGCAGGTCTGCACCTGTTGTACAATTTATCTTCTTAGATAGAATTATCTGTGGCATATGCATAATGCAGCCAGAGTTTAACTGTAGTAGAACCTGAACTCAGATTTTTCTTACTTGAAGACTGGTTCTCTAATACATGAAATATCTTGAAAATAAAAAACTTACAACTTATAAACTTTAAGTTTATAAAGCATATTGTTATATAGTATATATTTCTTCATATGATCACTGGGATTGTTTTGGTGTTAGGTGTTATTATCCTTATGTTATCAATGAAGAAAGTAAGGGCTTATCAAAATTAAATGGCTTTCTTGAGGTCAGACCCACCTTTACAAGGGGCAAGGTTGGGGTGGAATCTCTATCTCCTTATTCCAAAAAGCTTTCAACTATTTCACAGTGACATCATGCAGCCTCTCTTGGGGCATAAATTTATCCAAACACTCAATTATTTATTTTGCTTTGCTTGTATTGAGGTGCTATATTAAATGTAAAATAGAATTGCCTTTGGATGTTGTATGAAGATTAGGATTAATATACTAATATTAAGATTCTACTTTTAAAAAAGTAATATTTTGGGAAAGATTTTTTTAGTTTGCCATTTTTCCCCTGGAAAGTTATGCACCTTGGAGAATAATGTATTTATTCAAAGAAACAAATAGAAAACTCCTTAAGGACAGGTCTAAAAGAGGCAGAATAAGTGACTGAGGATAAGTGACTAGCCTATCTATAGTCATATGGCTACTGTCACACAGTATATTATGAACCTCAGAGACCACCTGTTCTAATGCTGTCATTTTACAGATAAGAAAAGTGAAGTCCAAAGACAAGTGTGTATTATAGTAAATGGTTAACATGTAGCTCTACAAAAATGTACATGTAACATATTTTTAGACTTAATTTACCCTATTAATATTTGCTCCATTACTTTCTTAAATCTAGATAATCAACAAAATCATATATCAAGATCTGATTTGTAGAAAGGCTTATGTTGAAAATTTAATAACTGGATCTGTTAAGTGAGCCAACTTCCAGCCCAAGCTTGATTTGTCCAAGGTCATACAAGGAGTTAAGTAAGAGAGGTGAAAGCTGAAGCAAATTCCACATATGCAAAATGGAGTATTTTCCCTTTATACTATGATACTTGTATTTGGGTGAGTAGTTTTTTTTTTTTTGGGGGGGGGGTGAGGGCTTTTTTCTTGTGTATTTCCTGATGTCAAATAGACTGAATAAATACTAGGTTGGGGTGAAAAATCTATCACTGGCATTTGACTGTATATGCCTGAAGGTTATTTTCTGGTTTTCATGTCATGTTTTCATGATATAAAATACTTGTCACCACAGAAATGAATGTGAAGAGTACAGCAGAGTTCATTTGCAAGGAAAAGTTGGACACTCTGTCTTCCAGTTTCAGCTAGGTGGAATTTTCTAGTACATAAACTCTTAAATTCTGCAGCCAGAATCTTATTGTTCAAAGATGAAAAGGAAAGATTCTTGATTGTCAATTATTTCATTACTGCCTTGTCATGAGAGTCTGTTTATTAAAATTGTGGAGCAGTAAAAATTCACAGGAAGTTCTGTAACTTAATTGTGACTTCTAAGTAGAATAAGTATCTTCTTGGAAAAGCAAATTCTTGCTTGGAAAATTCATATGATAGCTGAAGAAGTTCTCACTTCACTATAAATAGGATAACTTCTATCAAGAGCACATTATTTTAATGTACTCTTCATGAGTATAAACTGTTTGAGCTTGATTGTGTTTCCAAATGTTTCACTTCATTCTTAATAGTCTTTGCCTTTACATTGATTTGCTTTACACTGTTTTAGCATGAAGGCATTACAGCTAATTTAAACACAAGACAAGATAGCTTTAAGGAAGATTTAGAAGAAAAGTGACCTTTAAAAGAATATTTGTTTCTATTCCAAACAATAGCTTTCATAAATCACATATTTGCATTTATCACTTAATGATAATATTTTTTGAATATTTTAAGGGAACAGGATCTTGATTTATTCAATATTCTTAAATATGTACCAATTAATTTGACCTTTCCCCCTTTTTATTCACATAAAAGTTCAGATCTTATTGTGTAAGCAAATTTTGTTGATTAAAAATGTGATCTTGTGAGGCTTTTGTATAATTAGGGTTAAAAGGTATGCATCCAAAATGTCACACTCCCAAAATAACCTCCCAGCTATGATTGACAGCAGACAAGTGTTCTGTCACTGCCCTGCAATTGATACCTTAGCAGTTGATTCCCTTAAAAAGTCATCAGTGCTTAGCTGATACCACATGTATTTTATCAGAGCTATTCTTGGTGTGTCTCAGTTTATCACTGAGTAACATAACCTTGAGCACTTTGCACAGACATAAAGGAGTCTGTAGCTGGAGGACACATTTCTAAAGCTTGATTCCATTCTCTAGCTCAACTCTAAAAATAAGAAATCCATTAAAATTGGTCGATTGTGCTGACATGCTAAAACTTACACATTGCAGAAGAAAAAGTTTTTACATGCAATTGAAAATTCAAGGAAACAAGATTTAAATGATGCACATGGTACCCCATAAACAAACTCACATAACACACACTTTTAAAGTTGCCTATTTAGTTTATAACATGAAATAAAGACCCCCAAAAGAAATAATTGTTTATCAAAAAAAGTGCTACTGACCTGATTTCTCAAGAGTGCCTAAAAAGGGTGGGCTAAGCCCAGTGTTCCTTCTGAAACGACGTCCTTATCCAGAGTTGGTTTTTTAGACAATCCCAGACATGAATCGTTGAGCCTCTAAACCTAAAAACAAAACTACACAGTTGAAACAGTGTAGTTTTGCTTTATGCAATCCCTACACCCGAGGCGAGGCTGGGAGTGCACGACTGCTCAAGAGTGTTAACATGGTTCTTTTCCTTTATATACTCCCCAGATTTGCTGACAATCCCACATCACTGAGATGTCGCTACTCCTGATTGGCTCACAAATGAAAGCATCACTGGAGAAGGATCCATTTGGTATAGTCACATACCACCTGTTCCTCTGATTGGCGGTGCTAAATTTAGCATCCTACAAGGGGACTTTACCAAGGAAAAAGAGGACTTTTTTTTTTCCCTTTTCAGAATAACCCTAGTGTGGATTACAGTAGAGCATTTGGTTAGGCAACTGCTAAAGTCTTTAGACTTGGGAAAAGAAGTTGTGATAAGAGAAGAATTTGTTAGATAACTAGAGAAGAAAGAAACAAAGTTGATAGCCCTGCCACTGTCAGTCTGGTCTAGATGATTGCTTTTCTCATTCCCCTTCTTTTCTCCCCACTCCTCCTCTACCCAAATTTCTACTCACCTCCTATAAAACCAACCAAATGCATCTGTCAATCACAAAGCAAAAAAGTAAGCTGATCTCATTCATATGGTTGTATCATATTGTCAGAATCATTTAAATTTTTTTGGTTGTGTAAACAGACAATTTGTGTTGACTTGGGTCTTGGGGTGATTGTTGGAATCTTCCTAATAATCTACTACTTTCAAAACATTTTCAAAGGTAATAGTAAGTGGGGCAAAGGGAACTTCTAATGTTTAGTCAGTGGAGTAAAATTATTATGATTTTGTCAGATAATGAAAGTAAAGTTTATAAATATATTGTGATCTGCTGCTTTATCAAAAGAAATAAGTCTTATAGTTTAATCCTTGAAAGGCATTTTTTCCAATACATAAAATGTTGCCTTTGTAATCTCAAGAATTTGCTGTAACTAATGGCAAGAAGTGAGGAATTTATATAGTTATGATTTTGGTAGCCAAATTTAAATTCAAGAAAGAGATATTTCAAATACAAAAGACCATACCAAAAGATCTTTATAATATATCATTTGAGAGCTTCACAATGTAGCACATAGGCAGAGGAAAGATAATCATCTCTTTGTTAATGGAAATAACTATGTTTTGGTGACATAAAATGGTTTTGCTTTTTCAGATGTAAGTGAAACATATTTATCTCCCAAATAAACTTTTTTACTGTTGTGGGAGAGGATGATTATATATCAAACAATTCCACTTCTTGGTCATTTGGTACACTGTGTTTTATTTGATAATGAATTCTAACAGCATTCCACAGATTTGGAATCCTTTGTACCATTAATAATGAAGTGCCTGAAGCAATCTTAAGGACAAACTATTTCATGTACTTATTCAAGCATTTGTTACCTGAACCAAACTAAAGATATCTCTCTTGGTAGGCTCATTTTATTTAGGATATGGCTTCCACATTTCTGTTTAATAAATTTTATTCTAAAAATACATTCTCATACTATCTTATCTTTGTCCTTAAAGTTTGAAGGCTGTCATTTCCATTCACATACATAGTTAAAGAGGAAAATAATTAGTTATAAGTTAGATACATTTTGGAAAAAAAAAAGATGAAAAGTGAAACCAAAAATAATAAATTTAAGTTAATTATAAATTGTCTTTTAAAATAATACAGTTTCTAGTGATATAGGAAAAAGATTAGGTGTTATTAGGTATCCTGTACAGGATTATGGAACATACTATTTTTAGTACTCAGTTTTCTTTGTAAAATGAGGACTATTTAGAATTCCAGTGCATTTCAAAGGTCATGTATTAGAATGTAAGCTCAATGCCAGTTGGGACTGCTATGTTCTTTCTACTTACATCCCCAGAGTCTATCATAGTGCCTAGCACATAGTAGTTGCTTTAAAATATTTTTTGATTGATTGATGATAATCCAATTCTCTCATTTTACAGTTGAATAAGCTGAAATTCAGAGAAGGCAGTTAATTTGTCCAAGGGTTCACAGATAAGAATTTGCAGAGTCAAGTCTTAACATTAAATCAAGAGCTTCTATTGAACTAGGTAACTGTTAAGAGCTTGGCCAGTTTTATAAAATGTTTTCTCTGTCTAGTCCAAACTACAGAAATTAGGAAGCAACATGATATAGAGGAGAGAGCAATGGATTTATTATTTTCAATTATACTTAAAATGCTTTTAGCATTTAAAAAAATTTTTTGACTTCCTAGTTGTCTTTCTCTATCTCTTTGTCCCTGTCTCTGTTTGTGTCTCTCTGTCTCTATCTGTTTCTGTCTCTCTGTCTCTCTTTCTCACACAAGTGTGCACGCATGCACACACACACAAAAAACACACACACACACACACACACATACACACACTTCACTCCTTCCCTTCTCTCCTTCCTTGAGAAGGCAAACAATTTGCTATATATTCCACATGTGTAATCATGGAAAACATATCTCCATATTACCTGTGTTGCAAAAGAAATAGACCAAAAGAAACCCAACAACAACAGAAATAATATTTTTGAAATCATGCTTTCAGATTCCATCAGTTTTTTTCCCCCCTGGGGTTTTTCTTTGGAATTAATTTGAATCTATTGTGGAAAATATCTAAGTTATTTACAATTGATCATTGTATAACATTGTTGTTACTATGTATAATCTTTTCACCTCACTTTGCATCAGTTTATACATCTTTTCATGTGTTTCTGAAACCATTCTGCTCATTATTTTTACAACACAATAATAGTCCATCACAATCATACAATCACAGCTTGTTTCCCAATTGATATCCCCTCAATTTCAAATTCTTTGCTACTGTGAAAAGAGCAAGCATTGAATTTTTTTCTTTTTTTTTTAATAGCATTTTATTTTTCCAAATACATATAAAGATAGTTTTCAACATTATTTTTTTGTGAGACTTTGTGTTTTTCTTGCTCCATCTTTTATTCCCTTTCCCCAAAACATCAAAAAATCTGATAGGTTAAATCTGTGCGATTCTTTTAAACACGAGAAAGAAACAAACAAAAAGGTGATAATATTATGTTTCAATCCATATTCAGTCTCCATAGTATTCTTTGTGAAAGTATTGAATTTTAATTGAGAAGAAAGTCTGGGTTCAAATTCTAGTTTTGAAAAGAATAGCCAATTTCCCTAGGTCTTAATTTCCTTTCTTGTAAAATGAAAGATTTAGACTCCATGCTCTCTGAAGACTTTTCTAATTTTAAAGGTATGAACCTCTGCCTTCAATAGAAAAATGTCACAATGAAAAGTAAAAAGTATGGGATGTTAGATCAAAAAGCCACTGGAATGAGCATGGTTCTTGGCTCTATCACTTACTGGGGAAAGTTATTTAACCCCAGCAATTTTTTCTCCATAAAATATGATTAATAATATTTTTATATTTATTATTTCTTTCTGCTCTGATAAAATGTTGAAAGCACTTAACTTTTTTATTGAAATAAGAGGAAATACATAACACAGAACTATTTTTAAAATTAATTTGACCTTGAAATACTTTGGTTCTGGAGATACAGGGTATTCCAAAGTGAAGACTACCTATGAATTTTGGGATACCTTGTATATCAATGGATCTCATAAATGCTGTTCAAAGGAGACGGAAGGTCAAAATCAAAGAACTTCAGAGTTTCAGAGCTTAAAGGAGATCCCAGAAGCCTTATAGTTCAACCTATATTTAAAATCAGACCCAATGAGTGGTTATATAGCCTTTGTCTGGAGACCAATAAGGAAGAATCTCCCGGCTCCTCCTTTCCATTTTTGGACATCTCTGATTGTTAAGAAGGTTTTTCTGACGTCAAGCCTAAATTTATTTCTTTGCAATGTGCATCCATTTGCTTCTGGTTCTGACCTTTGGGTAAAACAAAATAAACTTAATCTGTCTTTTCTATGACATCCTTTCAAGAACTTAAAGGGAGTTATCATATTTCCCCCAGAGTCTTCTTCCCTAAGCTAACTCTCCTCAGTTCCCTCAACACATTCTCATATGGCACAAATGAATGAGAGGTCCTTCATCATCTTGCTTTCTCTCTTCCTGATACTCTCCAGCTTTATTAACATCCTCTCTTCAGTGTGGTGTCCATAAATGAACACAATACTCTAGATGGGACCTAATGATGGCCAACTAATAGAGATACTAATACCTCTTTATTCCAGGAAGCCATACCTGTTCTAGTGCTACCCAAGATAATATCAAATTTCGTTGACTTTCCTAGCATGCTAGGGAGCTGGAGAAGTTGATAGAATGAGAGCTGAAAGGGATTTTAGAGGTTGCTTAGTCAACTTCCTCATTTTACAGATGAGGAAAATCAGGCTTTCAGAAGCAAAATGGATTTTCCAAGGTCACACAGTATTAAACATCATACACAGGATTTCAAGCCATATCTAGAATCAGCATTTCCACTGTATGACCAAAATGATATAAATTAATTATATTTTACATAAATAGTTTTATAATAAATATTTGCTATATATGTAATTTCAAATTTAGTATTTTAGAGGAGGAAATAGTTTTAGCATTGACATTTATCCAAAGAAACTTTATTCTTTCTATTTCATAGAATATCAGTTTGGAGATACATATAGATACACACATATAGATGTATAAACATGCACATATATACACACACATACATACATGTAGGTACACACACACACACACATATATATATATACACATTGATGAATCTACAATACTATATCCATTGATGAAATTGAATGTTCAGTTGCTACAAAAGTTGGGGGCACTATCCAGATGACAGGAATTCAGGAGAAACATGATGATGGCCCAGGGCCCAGCCCTAAGAACTCACTGCCAGTGGAATGTCAAATCATCAAAATAGAACATTTTGTTGAATGTAACACTTTGCTGCTCAATTACTCTTGAACTTTTAATGCTTAAACCCAGAAAACTGCTTCTTGTTATCTCCTTATCCCCAGCCTCTATCGCCAACTAGGTTGTGTTAGCGGTTTTTACCAATCTTTCTCTTTAGACCATAGGCAAAAAACTGAGGAAGGTTAAGCAGGTCTTTTTCTCAGGGCACTAGCATTGTTCAAGGTGAAGACATTCTAAGGAATTCTACCTGGGGGTTTCCTGGAGCCAGATCTAGCTGATGTGGGCGGAGCATTGTCAGATTTTCAATGTGAGCATTTACACCTCAGAAATCCCAAATACTACCAAACTGGATGTGATTTTATTGTTTGTTGATCATGCAGATTTGAGAAAGTGTTAATAATGCAGATTAAATTTAAAAGTGGGCCGCTAGGTGGCATAGTGGATAGAGCACTGGGTTTGAAATCAAGATAATTTCTCTTCCTTCATTCAAAACTGATCCCAGATACTTACTGGCTGTGTGACCCTGAACAAGTCACTTAACTGTTTCAGTTCCTTATCTATAACATGAGCTGGAGAAGGAAATGACAAACCATTCCAATAATTTTGCCAAGAAAACCTCAAATGAAGTCATGAAGAGTCTGACATGACTAAACAATGGCAACAAAAACTTTAAAATATATGTATACTTTGTTGTTGTTTTGTTGGCAAACCATTACTAAATATTTACTTGTATAACCCTACATTCATCCCTGAACTTCTTGCTTCTCTGTCCTCTGCCGGCTTGAACAGCCTTGCTTCTTCATCTGGCTCCCACCAGCCATAGCTTTATCATTATGGAACACCTTTGTTGTGGATTTGCCTTCCCAACCCCTCAATCTTTCCTCTACTTCTGGTGTGACTCTATATGGCTAGACTGTCTGCAAATTTTCCATTGCTGCTCTGATGTCTCTTGAAGTGAGAAAACCTTAATTCTAGCACTGTTGATCATCTCTACTGCTTCTGGTCCCATCAATTTGGCAATCAGCAATTGGCCTTGGCTTCTATTTGAGACAATGTAACTTTTAGTATTCAGACTCCTGTCCTTGACCTTTGAATCTCTGCTTGTTCCTCTCTCTACCCTATGATCCTATTCCCACCCCAATCCACAATAAAACTTCTAACTAAAATTTGCCTCCTGTTTCCTCAGTGTAAGTAAAACATCAAATTTTTAAAAATCCACCATTAAATCCAAATAATTCTAGTCTGTCAGGAACAGAAAAACTATTATCTGCTGTGAAAGTTCAGATAGCTGACTATACATTCATCTAGTACAGACAAGAACCACCATGTCTACCCACTAATATTGTTTTACAGACACTCAATTTGTTCCCTTTTAGACTTTGAGAAAATAGTTTTTGCTTTTTTGAGCTTTCACAATCCTTGGTGGCTCATAATTTCAAAATCAAACTGGTTATTCACTAGCTAATATTCTGTGCATCCAGGAGTTGTGTTTAGAGTTGGCTTAAAAGTAAGCATTATAAACAATGAGCTTTCCAAAAGAAAAAAAAAAAAGAATAAATGAAGCATGCCACAAGTGGAACATCAGTAATCCAGCAAGTAAGAATGAAATACCTCTGCAATTTAAGATTTTGCTGGTATAGTCTGCTTTCAATTAACCACACTAATGGAGAGGAGCAGCAGAAGCTCAGATAAGCCAAAGCAGCTGCTGATTCAAAACTCATTCCCATTTGGCACTAGAATACAATAGATTCCCCCTCCCTCCCTTTATTATAGTTGATTTAGATCCTTGAATCTTTATTGAGTACCTATTCTAAATAAAACTTCCTTCCTGATAGAACCAGGGGTATGCTGGTTAATATTTTAAGAACAGTCTCTCTGAAAAAAAATTAATCTTCATTATTCACATTTTTTCCATCACTTTCTTAAGTCTAGACAATCACCAAAGCAATAAATCAAGCATTTGCTTATTTCCCAGCTGTCAATGCTCATACAGAAAATTTAGCACACCCCTAGATAGAACCATCCCCAAATACCAGTATACTAAAATAATTATAATAATTCTTATATCTGTTATCATAGCAAACAAGTCAGTATAGGAGAACTGTTCTGCTCTGGGACAAGGTTCTAGAATTTCTGCCAGACGGAAGTTGCATTTGACTAAGTTATTTAAACAATAGAAATGACACCATCCTTGTTAGGGTATGTGTTACTAGCCCTTATGTGTGTGTGTGTGTGTGTGTGTGTGTGTGTGTGTGTGTGTGTGTGTGTGTGTGTGTGTGTGTGAGAGAGAGAGAGAGAGAGAGAGAGAGAGAGAGAGAGAGAGAGAGAGAGAGAGAGAGAGAGAGAGAGAGAGAAAGAGAGAGGGAGGGGAGGAAGAGAGGGGGGGGAGGGAGAGAGAGACAGAGAGAGAGAGAGACAAAGAGAGAGAGACAGAGACAGAGAGACAGAGAGAGACAGAGAGACAGACAGAGAGGGAGAGAGACAACAAATAGAAAATGACAGCCACAGAGAGAGACAAGAGACAAAGACAGAGAAACACAGAGGAGAGAGAGAAGAGAGACAGAGAGGGAATGAGACACAGAGAGACAGAAAAAGACACAGAGAGAGGCAGAAAGAGACAGAGAGACAGACAAATGGACACACAGATAAACAGAGGCCACTCAGTGGCATGGTAGATAGAGCACATGGTCCTAGAGTCAGGAAGACAAAGTTCAAATTTGGTTTCAGACACTTCCAAGCTGTGTAAATATGGACAAGTCATTTAATTTCTGTTTGTCTCAGTTATCACATCTGTAAGATGAGGATGATAGTACCTACCTCCCAGAATTATTGTAAGGCTCCAATGAGACAATATTTTGTAAAAAGCTTAGCACAGTGCTTGGCAAATAGTAGGTTCTATAAAACATGTTAGCTATCATTATTATATTTTTATAGATATGTAATTATTATAAAATATTATCATATTTATTTGTATACTTGTGTGTATACAAACAAGATCAGTTCATCAAAGCTTTGGAGTAGACCTGTGCTTACTTAGGTAAATAAATAGCTTCTCTCTGAACACATTTACCAGAAGGATTTGAGGAAAATGTGTATAGATCCGGAAAGTAAACTTACCAGGGGATCATGCATGAGGTCCCTACACAGCTCACTGGATTCAGAGAACTTGTAAAAGGTAAAGTCATGTCTAGAAACATGGCAGCCACAAAAAGGGTCTCTTCCTGTTGCAGAGTCTGTAGCTCTTGGTTGATAATTTCATTTACCTGTAGAAGCAGCAAGCAAAGCTGAATCTTGGTATGATAGTTTTGGGAAGTGTATCAAAGAGACCACAACCAAGATATTTGGACTCTAGATTAGGATGCCGAGTTTATGGCAATCAGTTATGGTTTTTATGTGTTCTCTGAGTCAAATTTTCATCTCTTTTGGTGAGCTAACTTAAATGAAGGACTATGATAATCCCTCTACTCTTACAATATTTAAAAATGTTTTAAAAAAATTGATTCTCTTTCTCTCCCAACTCAGGAGACTAGAGAGTAGAAATTAACTTCAGTTTAAGATGTGGGATTTGCCTTAGAGATTGAAAGTAGGAAGTGTTTGAAATGTTATATTTTATGATACAAGTGGCAACATTGACTTTTACCATGCTTTTACTAATTTAATCATATTTTTTATTTATGACCTTGAAGTTTGAATGTCTGAAACATTATGCTTTGTCTTGGAAGGAACAGGAGTGACTGGTGAGTGGGACCTGCCAAGCCAATGAAAGACAGGTCCTAAGTGACAGGCACTCCTAGATAATAGTCTGGGATATAATGATGAGAAGCAGAAAGCCAAGTGCCCATCACTTTGCCCCAGATTCTGAGGCAAATAAAAAAGAAATAAGTTCTTTATGAAAGAAATACAAAAGAACCTGCTACATATATAATGAACATTGTAACCGTATACTTGTGAAATATAATTACTATCTTTCACACAAAACAACAACCCTATTATATATAAAAAACTATATGTATATATATATATATATATATATATATATATAGTCTAATTTAACTCTTATTCTAATTAGATTTGAACTAATTTTTATATTGAATTCTAGATATTCAACAAATACTTGCCCAAATCAATAACTAAGTTTGTGGGAACAGTTTTAGATGTGGAAAGGAGCTTAGAGACCTTTGAATTCAACTTCTTCATTTTTAAAGATAAGGAAAATAGGGCAAATATAGGATTAATGACTTTCTCAGGATTACATAGCTAGAATGTATCTAGGGTAGGATTAGAATCCAGGTCCTCCTAATTTTAAATCCAATGTTCTATCCAATTTGTCTCAGATTTGTGTATTTTAGAGATGAACTAATAGATTTAGGTTCAAAATGAACTATCTTCAGGGATACTTCACATAGACTGGAAAAAGAATAGGCTTGGAGATCCAATGCCAATTCAAAAATATAACTGTACAGGGGCTATCTGACTAGTTGTTTTGGTTTAGGTTATTTTCTCAAACCAAAATACATTAACAAAATGAGTACTTGTGGGATGATATTCACTAGATTTTAAATAATAAGTAATATCTCAAGGAGAGGTGTAATCTTGTCCCTCAGCAAAGGAATATATTAAATGACTTTGAATTCCTTTCCATTCCTATAAGTTTTCAAAGCTTAGATATCAAATTTTCACTCAATTGTTTTGATATGCAGAAACAGAATAGAAAATGGAATCACATTAGCAAGATCATCCTACTAGTCTAATTAAATTACTGAGGGTGCCCTCATATGAAGTAGTAAGAGCAAGGCCTTAGGCAAATTAGTTAACCTCTGAGCTTCAATTTCTTGATTTGTAAAATGAAGGGAGGTAGAATCTGATACCTGAAAGCTTCCATGTAAGAAACATCACCCATGCAACCTTGCTAATCAGTGTGCCCACTTGCTTCTGACATAAGAAGTAGAAAACCAATCAGACATATTTTAGAAAGAAATAGCAAAGAACTGGAAATTGCAGGAATGCCCATCAATTGGAGAATGACTGAACAAATTGTAGTATATGATTAAGATGGAATGCTATAAAAAAGGAAAAATTCAATGGTTTTAGAAAAGATTTGCTTGAAATGAGTTAAATGAGCAGAAGCAAGAACATTGTATAAAGTAACAGCAATATTATTTTAAAATAAGAACAGTTTTGAGCAAATAGGTTATTTTGACTAATATAAATACCCTAATTAAGTATAAAGAACATATGAAAAAAGATGTTAAATACATTCAGAGAAAAAAATGATATTGTGTATATAATATGTGTGCATATATATATTTATGTATGTGTGTCTAATGTGTCTAATCTCTAGGGCAAGGGAGAGGGGAGGGGAGGAAAAACAAGAAATTTATGTCACAAATTTGCTGCATATTTGAAAGGAATAGCAAATTGTACATAGTAGATTTTGCAATTTTATGTGGAGTCATCTTTTTTTTATTGTACTATGTCATGGAAATGCTTATTTTATTATATAAATTAAAAAGAAAATAAAAAAGAAAGGTACCACAGCTCCCTATAAGAAACCTGGCCTACTACATGCACTTATGGGTTTTTTAAATTAATTTTATAATTATAATTTTTTGACAATACATATGCATGGGTAATTTTTTACAACAGTATCCCTTGTACTCATTTCTGTTCCAAATTTTCCCCTCCTTCCTTCCACCCCCTCCCCTAGATGGCAGGCAGTCCCATACATATTAAATAAGTTATAGTATATCCTAGATACAATTTATGTGTGCAGAACCAAATTTCTTGTTGCACAGGAAGAATTGGATTCAGAAGGTAAAAATAACCTGAGAAGAAAAACAAAACGCAAACAGTTTACACTCATTTCCCAGTGTTCCTTCTCTGTGTGTAGACACTGATTCTGTCCATTGTTGATCAATTGGAACTGATTTAGATCTTCTCTTTGTTGAAAATATCCACTTCCATCAGAATACATCCTCATATAGTATTGTTGTTGAAGTGTATAATGATCTACTAATTCTGCTCATTTCATTCAGCATCAGTTCATATAAGTCTCTCTAAGCCTCTCTATATTCATCCTGCTGGTCATTTCTTACAGAACAATAATATTCCTTAACATTCATATACCATAATTTACCCAACCATTCTCCAATTGATGGACATCCATTCATTTTCCAGTTTCTAGCCACTATAAAAATGGCTGGCACAAACATTTTGGCACATACGGGTCCCTTTCCCTTCTTTAGTATTTCTTTGGGATATAAGCCCAATAGTAGTACGGCTGGATCAAAGGGTATGCACAGTTTGACAACTTTTTGGGCATAGTTCCAGATTGCTCTCCAGAATGGTTGGATTCTTTCACAACTCCACCAACAATGTATTAGTGTCCCAGTTTTCCCACATCCCCTCCAGCATTCAGTATTATCTTTTCCTGTCATCTTAGCCAGTCTGACAGGCTTGTAGTGGTATCTCAGAGTTGTCTTAATTTGCATTTCTCTGATCAATAGTGATTTGGAACACTCTTTCATAACTACATATCTATATTTCATGATCCAATATCTGTATCAGATGAGTGGTAAAAGCTTGGTGTAATAATATGCCAACTTTGGGAACAGCCTCTTGAAGGACCATTGCGGAATTGTTCTCTCTGATAATGACCTAAAAATTGGCATCTCTAAAATTTTGGCAACTTTCTGACTGTATTGCTCTTACATCTTTCTTATCTCATTTTGGAGACATCAGCTTTTGACCCATTTTGGAAGATGGGTGCTGCCCTAGTCTTTTCTGCTGCTTTTAGCCTTGGGTTTCTCTGAGGCAAATCATTTTGTTTCTCTTATACACACCAAATAAAGGTCTACTACTTTGTCTTGAATTTTTCTAATTTTTTCATGAACTAATTTTTCTATGAAACATTTTTAGAGTCCACCTATCAGCTGAACTCCTGAGCATCTAACTTTTGTCTCTACTTGACAACTATGGGTTGCTAGTGCCTGAGTTTGGTTCCCAATCAGGTAAGTACCTCTGGTCTTCAAAAAAAAAAAAAAAAAAAAATATATATATATATATATATATATATATATATATATATATATATATATCAAGGACAGATAGAGCAGCTGTGGATTTCAATGATTTCCACTGGAGCAAGAAAATGTGTGGTTCCCAGGCAAGATTATACAGAGCCCTGATTTTCTTATCACCTTTATAGGACCTGATGGCCAGTGCAGACTGGAAGTCATCCAAGAATTCGTAGTGATGTTACACAGAGAATGGCTGGACTGTTCAGAGATTTGGAGGCCATGTACAGAGAGGTGAGAGGAAGCTGGTGGTCCCATGTTTCCAGGACAGCTTGTTGTTATTGTACTGTTTATCTCAGAGAGACATAATATTGATTATACAACCCATGCAAGGATGTTCAACACCAGTACAACTCAATAACTCATGGCATCCCACCCTTCTTCCAAGGCCTCCCTGTAAGTACAAATTATGAAGCTTTGGAAGACCTGTGTTGAACAGAGCCAGATTTGGAAGACAGGGACCCTGCTCTTTTTAACTTTAGACATAAATTTTAGAAAGTTTTAAAATTTATATCAACTTATATCAATTGATTAAAGATGAATGAATGTCATTGATAGTTTTTTTTTTGTTTTTGTTTTTGTTTTTTAAGAGCATCGTAGGGGATAGGCCACCAGCCCTGAAGTCAGGAGGACTTGAATTTAAATCTGGTCTCAGACACTTAACACTCAAGGCACTTCACTCCCAATTGTCTCAGTAAAAAAAAATATTGCAAAGAACTGGAGCAAAGGCCCATTGGAATAATGCAAGTGAACAATAGCAAAGAAGGCTTTTTTTTTCAGGGTAACAGCAAATGATACAAAAAAAGAGAAAAGGGATGGTAGCTATTATGGAGGTAGAATTGACAGGGTTTCATAATTGATTAGATATGAGAGGTGAAGTAAAAATGACCATCATATAATCAAGTTCAAGAGCAGAGATTCTTGATCTTTCTTTTGTCATGGATCCCTTTGGAGGTCTGGGGAAGCCTGTGGACTTCTTCTCAGAGTCATGTTTTTAAATGTATAAAATAAAGTAATTAGAAAGGAAATTCTATTGAAATACAGTTGTGAAAACAGCAAAAGTTTCAAGATCACAGACACATACCTGGAAATCTGTCCCTGAATCAAGGGTGACTCATTAAAATCAAGTGTCTTATATGGTTTAAAATCTCTACTTAAAGATCTAGGGAGTAGGGACAGCTAAGTGGCCAAAGTGGATGGAGCACTGGTCCTGATATCAGGAGGATCTGAATTCAAATTTGACGTCAGATACTTCCCTAGCTGTGTGACTCTGGATAAGTCACTTAACCCTAATTTCTTCTAAAAAATTATCAGGAGGCCAGCTGTTTAACTAAAATCCATCCCTAAATGTCCTGATATCATCTAAGAAATGTCTTACAGGAATCCACAGGTGAAATAGACTACTAAATAAAAGAGCTCTGAAGAATAATCATAGGTTTATAGCATCATAAAGCTAAGATGGACCCTCAAAAACTATCTATTTCACTCTCTCTGCCCTACTCACCATTTCACATATAAGGACACTGAAATAATTTATGGTTAAATGACTTATCACATGCTTATTAGCTGTATGACCTAAAGCAAGTTACTTAACCCTGTTTTGTTCCTCATATATAAAAGAGATAGAGAAGGAAATGACAAATCATTCCAGTATCTTTAGCCAATAAATTTCAAATGGCATCACAAAGAGTTGGACATGACTGAACAACAAAACTTATCCATGTCCCATATCATATCCATATAAGTATATTCAGTAAGAAGCAGAGGCAGGATTTGAATTTGGGTTTTTTTGACTGCAAAACCAGTGCTCTTTCTGAATCAAGCAGCTTTCCTATTCAGGGTAAATACTTGTTCTTCATAGAGTATATATGTGTGAATGAATGCATGATATTTTCAATAAATCTAGGAGGTAGATTGTAGTTGAGGAGTGATCATTTAAGCTTTCTGATTCTTTAATGTCTGCTCATCTCTTACTCTCTTATTCACTTTACATGTTAAGCTACACATTTATCTCTTTTGGATGGTTTTCTACATTGCACTTATCATAAAATAATTACTTGTTTATTTGCATTCTCTTCCCTGCAAGATTATAAATTTCTTCTTCTTCTTCTTCTTCTTTTTTTTTTTTTTTTTTTTTTGTTGTTGTTGTTGTTGTTTTTTGCAAGACAATTGAAGGTAAAGTGACTTGCCCAGGTCAACACAGTAAGTGTTAAGTGTCTGAGGTAGGATTTGAATGCAGATCCTTTTGACTCTAGGGCTGGTGCTTTATTCACTGTTCCATCTAGCTGCTCCCAACTCCTTTCATTTTGCAAAAGGAAGAATATCCCAGGTATTTTGGTGGTTTCAGTAATTATATAGAGAAATACCTTTCCAAAACTGTCCTATCCAAAACGCTATCATTCTTTGTATTTGGCTTAAGTAATGTGAATGACTGTAAAGGGCAAGAACTGAGCAATGCATTTGGATAATGAAGCACTTGAGACTAATTGCCAATTGGACAGTTCCCTATTAACTTGTTTGAAGGTTGACCCTCCCCAGCTGTTCTGTGCTGACTTGATTGGTGCGACAAAGAGGGGGAAGTGATGTATATGGGAAGAGTAGGAGGAGGGAGAGGAATTGAGACGCAGAAGCTGACTCAGTCTCTCAGGGCGTTTGAGGGAGGAAGGTGTGTGTGTGTGAGGTTGTTAGACCTAACCCCCTGACCTTGACTGTAAAAGATCAAGAATAAAGACGTTTAGTGATCCTGACTCCAGCTGATTAAGGGAAGAAATTTGGAGTCAGAAAGACCTGAGTTCAAATTCTGCCCTTCAACTCAATAGTCAAAAGATGTTGACCTCTGTTGTCAGTATGGTTACAGTAGAAAAAGTGCTAGATTTATAGCCCTGAGTTCCAATTCAGACTCTGGCATTAGCCTCTTGCATGATCTTGAATGAGTTATCTTTCTGGCCTTAATTTCCTTCTCCATAAATGAGAGTTGAAGTATATGATCTCTAAGGTTCCAGTTAAATTAAAGTCTACACTGTCTGTATCCATGATACCAGCTCCTGCATATATATTTAACCAATATAAAATATTTGCTCTAATGAGGTCAAAATAATCTAGATGGTACCTTAGCCACTATTTCTTCTCTCACTAAAAGGAGAAAAAGAGTAGTCTATGGTAATATCCGGTTAGAACAAAAAGTAGATTTATTTTAAAAAAATAAAATAAAAAAGCTAGGCAGCACAGTAGATAAATCAGGAAAACCTGAGTTCAAATTTGGTCTCATATACTTATTAATTCTGTGATCATAGACAAGTCACTTAACCTTGTTTGTCTCTGTAAAAATAAAGATAATATCATCTTCCTTTCTCCCTTGTTATAAGAATCAAGTGAGATCATAACTGTAAAGTACTTAGCACAGTGACTGGAACATAATAGGTGTTATTCAAATGCTAACTATTTTTAGCTATCAAGCAGATGACTGAAGAATTGGAGGAGTGGCTCAATAAATAAGGAAAACCAATGGAAGAGAAAACAAATCTTTACATAGTATGTAATAAGTTCCAAATAGGCCATATCATTCAAGGATATTCTTAGATAGAGATGAAACTAGTGAGAGGATAAGAGATAAATGTAAAATGGAATGAATTTGTCATGCATTTTATGACAATCTATTTTTGTCATCAATGAGAGGAAATTTGGTCCCTCTACATTTGGACAATAACACTCAGGCTCTAAGAAAATGTCTAAATAAGTAAAGGTAGGACCTAGATAAATGAAATCAGGAAGAGATGATGATTGGATCATACCAGGCACAGACCAAAGAAATCTATGGTCAAAGTAATAGCAAGGTGGCTTGATGGTTAGAGTGCTGGGCCTGGAGTCAGGGAAACCTAAATTCAAATCCAGCCTCAGACACTTTCTAGCTGTATGTATAAGCAAGTCACTTAATCCTATTTGCCTCAGTCCTCAGTTGCCTCTATAAAATGAAGAGGAGAAGTATCTTGCAAAAAAAAATCCCAAATCAGGTCACAAAGAATTGGATACGACTGAACAAACACACCAAGAAATAGATCTGAGAAGGGATTACCACCTTCTAATTTTTTTATCATGGCTATCAAGCCCCCCAAAGCTTATATTACTTCAAAAGTTTTTGAGTAGCTTGGATAAAGGTATAGAAGATTACTATATCAAATGGGCAGATGACACAAATCTGGTAACAAACATATACCTAGTGACAGATTAAGGGCTTAAAAATACATGTTAAAACACCAGGCCAAATCTAATAAAATGAAATTCGATAGAGATAAATGTAAATTCTTATACTTGGATTAAAAAAAATAGCAAACAACATCACACAAATCTAATGGAGGAGTCATAGTAACATAGCAATTTATTTGAAAACTCTCTAGGGGTTATGTGGATTGCAAGATCAGTATGAGTCAGCAATATGATACTGCCAGAAAGAGAGCTAATTCAATCTTAGTCTGCACAGAGAAAAATAGTGTCCAGGATAAAGGATGAATTTTGGTCCATTACTAGTTATGTTTAGACAAGTCATTTAACCACTGCCTACTTCAGTTTCCTCATCCGTAAAATGGAAATAATAATAGCACCATCCTCCCATCATTACTGTAAAGTCTGTAAAACTTTTAGCTCAATGCCTGGCCCACTGTAGGTATTACATAAATACTTATTCTCTTTCTCCCTTCTCCTTCATCAGTATGAATACATCTGGAAGATTATGTTCAGTTCTGGGCATTGCATTTTAGGAAGAACATTAAGAAAATGGAATGAGTCTAGTGGAGAAAAAAAAAAAAAAAGGATAATAAAGACACTCAAGTTCATACCAGCTGAAAGCCCTAGAGAAGTCCTAGCCTAGAGAAGAGAACATTCAGTTTGAATTAAATTAAATAATTCCATTCAATAAGCATTTATTGCTTAGAGAAGAGAACATTCAGTTTGAATTAAATTAAATAATTCCATTCAATAAACATTTATTAAATTCCCACTATGTTCCAGGCATTGTGGTGGTAAACACTAAGGATACAAATAAGAAAAAAGAAGTCCCTGCACTCAAGGAGCTTACATTCTAATTGGGGGAGACACACAAAAGGAAGCTAGAAAGTAGAGAGAAAAGAAAAGGAGAGGCCCTTGGAAGTGGAAAGTTTATCCTGTACAAAGGCATCTTTTTCAGTGGAATTTATACCTTAACAGAGGTGCAGAGGGAAAGAATATCTTCAAAGTCCAATTTTTGCCTTCTCTAATAGAAAGGAAGGCTTTAGGAGGAATTTCAGCATTCCATGTTCCAGCCATCCAATTGGGGGGGGGGGAAAGAATGAGGCGGGAAGATGTTAGATATTCAGGCCTAAATAAGCATTTTGGTGCATATTTTCTTATAGAGTTAAAATCAAACAAAGTGTTTGAAGAGCTATTGTGTATGAGAGGTCTTAAAGAGATTTGTTCTTGGCAAGTGGTTTAAGCTGCAAAAGGGATAAAGTTTGGCTTGATGTAAGGGGGCACCTTCCTAGTCATCAGAGATATTAAACTTTGGAGTGAATGCTTCTGAAGGTGATGAGATTGCTTTCAGTGGAAGTCTTCAGACAAAAACGAAGTGAAAACTTGCAGAATATTTTGTACAGAAGGATTCCTTTTTAGATATGTTATCCTATGAATTCTTTCCAATTCTAAGTGCTTATGATCTTTATGAAATGCTTGTGTAGTAATAGTTTACATACAGATTAAGGGCTTTCTTTATGAATAAAAGATAAGGGAACAGTTTGTCTCTTGCAAACAATTTTATTTTTATATGATAGCCATGCCTTTGCAGCCATACATTTGACACAGAATACAAGAAGCCACTTTGTTTCTGGTAACAGAGTGGATAGAATGATTGAGCTTGCTGTCATGAACGTCTGGATTTTGATCCTACTCCTGACTCTGAATGAACACTTGGCCATCGGCAAGTAATAACTTGATCGTTGTAGACCTTTGTCAACTCTAAAAACTTATCTGCTAAGTCATAGATGGTTTTAATCTTTTCAACTAGGTGGAATTCTCATACTAATTCAAGGAATTAAGGAGTACAAAAATGGGGAGTTCTATATGCTGATAGGATCCAGATCCTTTAGGTTTTCTATTCTTGAACATGTAAGTAAATAAAATTCAGCCTTACATTTCCAACCAGAAATCTCTTGTTTTTAAGAGATTAACTCATTTAACTTAACTTACTCTTTAAATGAGTACATTTTAAGACCATATAAGATTCCTTTATGGTGTGGCATGGTGGGCTGAATTATAGTTTAAATTCAGAGCACCTGGGTTCAAATCCTGACTTTTCCATTTATTGCCTAAGTCATCTTTAAGAAGTCACAAATTTTTCTTGGCCAAAGATTTCTCATCTTTGAGACATCTAGATGATACAGAGGATAGAAAGCTAGGCCTGCAGGGCACAGATAGATGGCACAGTTGATAGGGCATCAGTCCTAACATCAGGAGGATCTGAATTCAAATCCAACTTCAGACACTTAACACTTACTAGTTGTGTGACCCAGACAAATCGCTTAATCTCAATTGCCTTACCAAAAAAAAAAAAAAAAAGGAAAAGGAAAAGAAAGTTAGATCTACAGTCAGAAAGATCTGAGTTAAAATTCATCCTCAAACACTTAATGTCTGCCTTCCTCAGTTTCCTCATCTGTAAAATGGGTATAATAATAGCACCTGCCTTCTATAATTGTTGTGAGGATCAAATGAGATAATATTTATAAAGCTGCTCAGAGACTTACTAGCTGCATGACTCTGAGTAAGCCACTTTATCTCTGTCTGTCTGTTTCCTCAACTGAAAATGGGGATGATAATAATAGTATTTACTTCACAGGATTGTGGTGAGGATGAAATGAAATGAAATTTTATCATGAAATGAAATAATACTATAGTAATATAAAAGGTGCTATATAAATCTCCTTCATCTCTAACATTATGGACTAGTATGGACTAGATGATTCTTCAAATCCCTTTTAGGAAAAACTCTGTGATGATCTTATCATAAATATGTTCACCACTGTCAAATAAGATTCAGATATAACAAGTGCTAGCACTGAAATAGCATTTTAAACTCTGCAAAGTATATTATCACACCCTTTTGTCATGGAATATGAGAACATATGCTTGAATCAAAGCTTGCTGACTGTGACTATGACCAAGATATTTAAACTTTCTTAATTTAACTTCTCTCTTCTATAACATGGGGATAACACTTATGGTACCGACCTAATAGGGTTGTTGTGAATATGAGACCAAGTAATGCATAAGCTACAGTGCAATATAAATGAGGATATTTACTACTTTGAAATGCTTTTCTCTGAGTTCAAAGAGGAAAAAAAGGAGAGAAGACATCAATATTTATAGTCACTATACTTGAAACTGATGATGATGACTGGGACTCTATTGGAGACAGAATATCAGGATATTCTATACATGTTTTTTCCTATGACCACAGACGAATAGGATTAACAACCTCAGTGAGAAAAGGCATTTAGCCAGCTGTTATATCATTAAAGCTATATGATTCAGGGAAAAATGTATCTCTTACCCAAAGCCATAACTAAGGTGAGATGAATAGGGCTTTTTGTAGGGTGTCAAAATTAAGAGGGGCACTGATAGTCTTTACTCCTCTAGCTACATAGAAGCAACTGAACCTAATGCGTACCTAGCGAGAACAAGTAGTTAAAATGGGAAGCTAAAAACTCATGTTTTCCACCATTGCCTTCCAGCAACACTGTGTCTCTGGTTTATTCCTATCAAGTGGTCACTCAATATGCTCCTCCCAATGAGCATCATTGCCAGTCTTCTCTCTCCTTTCCTGATTGAATTAAGGGACATTGTAACCTGGGTGCAAAAATTGCTACTTAAAATTCTGTTCTTCTCATCTAACATTATGGGGCAGACACTGTACCTTGGTAGATTGCCTTTGGTAGATTTGTGCAGTTGAAGAGGACTCAGTTTACCTGAGAATGATTCCTGACATCACCTGTGGGACCTGTGGGGGGCTGCAAAAAGAACCACAGGGAAAAACAGTACCAGGTACCTCTGGATCCAGGAGAAAATGGTGTTAAGGGAAAGGACAATGACAGCAGAAGTGGCCTACTGGGAATCCTGCTTAGTTTTAACTATTAGGAGATGATTTGGGAGAACGTTGCTTATTGGAGTATTTCTTTATTTCCCAAGAGCTCTTTTGTGAATTTTTTTTTTTTGCTCTTTTCCATTTGAGTAATTTTATAAATTTAGAATTGGTAGCGACAATAAAGATTTTTTAAGTACTTACTATGAAACAGGCATTGTACTTGACACTTCAGATACAAAAACAATATCAAATTTCAAAAAGTAGATTTTCTACTGGCTATTAGTATGAAAAGTGTTGGTGTCAGGTACTGATTTCAACAGATTTTCTGGAGGAGGACTCCAAGACAGAGAGTTGAGAAATTCCCTAAAGTTAACTGAATCCTTCAGACACAACCGATTCTCTTTGAAGACATTGTCTTTTGTATTTATATCTATAGCACTTCATATAATAACTGACATATTATTGGTGTTAATCAATCATGTCTGACTTTTCATGACCCCATTTGGGATTTTCTTGACAAAAATAAGGAAGTGGTTTGCCATTTCCTTCTTTAGCTTGTTTTCTTTTTTATTTTTTAATAGAGGAGGAAACTGAGGCAAACAGGGTTAAATGATTTGTCCTGAGTCACACAGCTAGTGTCTGAAGCCAGATTTAAACTTAAGAAGATGAATCTTTCTGACTCCCAAGTCTGGCACTCTATTCACACTGTACCACCCAATTGTACCACCTGAAATTCAAGCATCAATTATATACGCTTGGCATATAGACATCAATTAATAAATTCTTGTTGACTCTGATGAATGAATGTATTCCATAGGTTGATCTATTTTAGCATGTTATAATGGAAAAGAGCCCTGCAAGAAGAAAAATTAGAAGACATTTTCTGGTGCCTCTCATTAACTCACAATGTGACTCTGAGCAAATCATTTGCATTTTCTGAGCCTCAGTTTACTCATCTGCATAAAATGAGGACAATAATACTTTCTCATTTACTTTACAGAGTATAAGGAGGGCCAAATGAGATAAGATATATGAAAAGACCTTGTAAAATGTAAAACACTATTCAAACTTAAGGTTTTGTTACTATTTATGAATGCAGTCGTTACATAAAATCTTTCTTCCAAACCCTCTTCTCCAACTTCTAAAATCACTTCCCTATTACTATAATTGACTAAGTATCTTTATCAGTTTGCTCCTAACAAGTTTGGTGTTACATTTGACTTCTCACTTTCTAATCCACCACATCCCAGACGTGGCAATTCATTATATCTTCTTTTACAATGCTTCTGAAGGCTGGCATACTGATTAAGACGACATTCAGAATTATCAGCTCAGTTCTCCCACTCATAGACAAAAGCTCTTCAACAAAGTTAAATGTCTGCACCTTTCATTCTCATCATTCTCATCTATAGACAAGAGCCTCATATTAAATTGCCAAAGCAAAGATCTTCAGGTCTCTCCTCTTCCCCACTCGCAATGTTTTAGAATAATATTTGAAAAGAGCTAAGATCCAGGGCAAAAAGGGGGGGCCCAGAATATGTCATTCTTGAGACCTTCACACTGTCCTTGAGGAATCTTGGGGGAAAAAGCTGCCAGTTCTGATTCTTTTGAAATGGCTTAAACTATAACCCACTCAAAAACAATTCAAAAGAAAGAAGATAGAATACATAAATTCAGATATTAGAGTACCTTCAGAGAGAATGATCTCTTATTGGAAGTAAGACTCATATTTAAGACTCACATTTTAATGAAAGATCACTTTGAAAAGAAATTATAGGCATTTGATTGGGTTTTTGCTCTAAAAAATACAGAAAAGCCAAGCAAACAATGAGTCAAAAGACCAGTATAGCTAACTTGGGTAGGAAAAAAGCTTGTAATTAATTTCATTGGCGTAGGGAACTTCCAAGTGAGGAAATGCTTTCCACTGTTGCAGGTTGCTACCTCCTTTGCTACTTAAATTCCTACGGAGTTGTCTAATTCATTCAGGGCAGGTAGATGGCACAGTGGATAGAGACTAGTCCTGCAATCTGGAAGACCTAAATTCATCTGACCTCAGATAATTATTAACTCTGGGTTAAGTGACTCAGAGCAAGTCACTTCACCCTATTTACCTCAGTTTTCTCATCTGTAAAATGAGAAGGAAATGGTAAATTACTCCAGTATCTAGAAATCCCCAAATAAAGTCACAGAGAGACACAGATCTGAGCTACTCTATATATTGACTTAGAAAATCACAAATTTACATTGTTTATGTTGTATCGTATTTTTAAATTTTTGTTAAATATTTCTCAATCTGGTTTGGACCTCACTTGTGGACCATATGCAGCTGTGTATTGCATATATATTTGATATCTCTGGCCCAAAGCACTAAGAGATTAAGTACTTTGACCAGAGTTACATAGTTAATATGCTAAGAGTTAGGATTTGAACCCAGGTCTTCTGATTTCCTATTAAACATCCTCTCATTCAGCTTGTTTTCTGATACTTCTGTTGTGTCCTTTCCATATCAAATGGCCATTCTTGTTGACATTTTCTTCATATCCCAAGTTTTGTCATCTCTGTAAAAAACAACAGCAACAAACTTGAATTAAAAACACATATAAATTAATGTCACAGTGCTGCTTTTTGTGTGCGCCTGTGCACGTGCGCACACACACACACACACACACACACACACACACACACACACACACACACATTAAACTCTGTTTCTAGTCCCTGATAAACCTTTAGTCAGTAGTTCTCAAATTATGGTTACAATGGGAGTCAGAAAGAAATTAAGAAGATTGAAGAGAGAGGAGAGTAGAAAAATTTCACCCCCTTCTAGACCTGAGTATTCTTAGCTACTGTAAAATCAGGATAATCTTGTATGTAAGCTTTCTATTAAATGTCTGTTTAGATATTCAAATAATACAAGTTTGTGCCAAGAATAGAATAATTAGACCAATACAAATGACTTGGCTAGAGTTTCTAATTATAGCATTCATATTCTTTTCCCCAAACTAGAAGCTCCTTCAGAACAAAGATGTATCATTCATTTGTATTTGTGTTTGACATCTAACATAGTGCTTTGTGAATAGTAGGTTAATAATCAATGTTTGTTGATTAGTTTATTGGAAGAAAAATAGAGGATAATGAATTTGAAAAAGAGGGAGCTGGGAGAGTTGAGGAGAGACCTTTAGAAGATTAAGTTGAAGGTGAATCTACTACCCAGAGAAATGAGCTGGAACCAGGAGTAGGAATCTTTAAGCTCCATTAAGATCTACTGGCTCCTCAGAGATTTGGTAGCATTAAGCCTGGGATGCTTTCTTGTTTTGAAGAGGGCTAGGACTGTCAAATGGTAGCAGAAGATATTAGCTCAGATTCAAATATACTTTAAAGATTTGAAAGCTACTTTCCTTACAACAACCCTGCAAAAAACGTAGAGCAAGAATCATGGGCCTCATTTACAAAGAAGTAAACAGAAGCTTGCAGAATTTAAATGGAAAATATCACTAGCATCAACATCTTATCAGGGAGCTGATAATCATTTTGGCAGCTGTGTGGAAGATGGATTAGACAGGGGGGAGAGATTGGAGACTGGCAGATCAATTAGGAAGCTATTGAAATGAACCAGAAGTAATGTGGGTCTAAACTAGAGTGGTGACTGAGGAGAGAGAAAGGGACAGTTGCTAGAGATGTTGTAAAGGTAGAATTGGAGAGACTTGGGAATTAAATGGATGTAACTGATGAAGACTTGAGGACAATGCAAAACATACACTTATAAATGACTAGAAGATTGGTAGAAAAAGGATGTTTGCAGAGAAAGCGATATAAAGAAAATTTTTTCCTACCCAAACAAAAAAGGGGGAAATGGCATTCTTAGTTGGACACAAAGAACAGTATTCTTCACAAGGGACTAGTGCCAAAGTCACAAGGTAAAGAAAAGGGCATGGTGTGGGTATGCTGGTGAAGGAATTTTGTAAATGGCACCGATGTAGATCTTATTATTATAAGTACCTAACTAGCATTTGGGTTATAATTGTTTTGAGGGATAGTTAAGAAAGGGAACAGATTGAAAGCTTACATGATAAAGAGGGAAGCAGAATGGGGGATTTTAGAGGATAATGGTAGGTGTGGTTGTTTTGAAGAAATGTTATTGTGGGTAAAGTTGGATGTGATTCATTTTCCCACTTTCTTATCCCTACTCTCGGTAGATTCCTGATTTAGAAAACCAGAGTTCAATGGAACACAGAGAAATGTTTCTCTATCTAGATGGGTATATCTGATTCCATAACTATATTGATTTTTCAATAAAAACAAAACTGGGAACTTCCATTCCAAGAAAAAGTGGACTTGGATTCTTATCTAGTGAATTCAAGATCAAGGGAAGAGAAAGTACAAGTTACTCTTTGACTAGAGGGCTAACACATCATTACAAATAATGTATCTACTTAGCTTTAACCTTAGAGAAATTCTTGAGTCCCTAAGTCCTGAATTTGATGGGTGGTCCAGAAGGATGTACCAAAGCCAAAATTCAGTTTACTTTAGAGGAGCAATTCTCAAACATTTTGATCTTAGGACTCATTTATACACAATGATTATCGAGGACCTTGCTCACTCTCCAGAGCTTTTGTTTGTGTGGGGTGTTAGAAATGAGAACATCTTATTATTATTATTATTATTTTTATTAAGCAGTTTTGGCCTTATGGACCACATGAAAAAGTCTTAGGGACTTTCAAAAATCCCTAGACCATACTTGAAGAACTGTTGCTTCAGAGAAAGTGAAGTAGGAAGAATCAAATCAACAATCTGGAAAATAACTCTGACACCTAAAAGGAATCCTGCAAAGAGTCATCTTATCTATCCTACTCAAATGAACATTCTCTTCCCAGGACATTTAAATTTGTGGTCAGTAAAAGAAATTGATCCTAGCTGGTCTAGTAGGTTTAGTAGACTAGAGGGTCTTTAATTGTGACACTATTTTTAACATTGTGTTTTAACCAATGGTGAGAAAAAAATATTCTTGAAATTAAATGAAACTGGCATTTTTTTTTCTATAGAAATATTTCTTGATCCTAGCAAGTAGTTTATTGATGATTTCCCAGACTGATAAAGCCTTTTCTATGTTGGAATGTTGTATTAGATAAAGTAATATGTTAGCAATGTTTTACTGAATTTCAAGGACTACGAATTGTCCCAAGAAGCAACCTATCATGGAACACAAAGAGTTGGTTTTGGAGTCAGTAAAACTTGAGGGTAAATCCTGGCTGCCACATACTGACCTTGGACAAATGATTATATTTAAGTGTTCCTAGGCAATTTTCTGGGATTATAAATTATGGAGTATTGTGAAGTGATTTATGGAGTTTCTCTCTTTTTTTTTCCTAGTAAATTTATTTATTTTTAATAGACATTGCTTTAAGAATCATGTTGGGAGAGAAAAATCAGAACAAAAGGGAAAAACCATGGGAGAGATTAAAAAAAAAAAAAAAAAGTGAACACAGCATGTATTCATTTATATTCATTCGCTTTAATTCTTTTTTTGGATGCAAATGGTATTTTTTTGTCCAAAGTCTATTAAGATTGTTGTAAATCACTGAACTACTATATCATTTAGGACTAATTTATATTTCCAGGCCTCAGTTTCTGTATCTGCATTATGAGTGGATTTGAGTACATGACTGATAAGGTCTCTTTCAGTTCAAAATCTATGATGCTAACTTTATCTAAAAAGATATAAACAAATTCCTACTTTTGTTTATTGTTTTAGACATAAAATAAAAAAGAAAATGTTTTATCTATCTTTTCTTCTTTTTTTTCATCCTTCCTGCCTTCCGACCTCCTTCCCTGTTTCCTCCTTCCCTTCCTCCCTTCTTTCCTCCTTCCCTCCCTCCCTCCCTTCTTCTCTTTTCCCTTCCTTCCTCCCTCCCTTTTTCTCTTCCTTCTTCTCTCCCTCCCTTTTCCCCTTCCTCCTCCCTCCTTCTCTCCCTTCTTTCCTTCCTTCCTTCCTCCCTTCCTTCCTTTTTTTTTCCTGTCTGTCCACAGGTACTAATTTTTAAAATCTCAGAATTCAACATTTTAGACATCTCAAAAAATCTGCTACTTATCAAGGTCTATTTATAAAATTTATAACTTGAAATATATTTTCCCCCAAAAAATGTTATAAATAGTAATTAAGTTCCAAAAACTCAAGAACCCATGAGAACTTATAAAATAGAGTAATATTTCAGTTTTATGAAGCTATCATTTATAATGAAATTTCAGTGGAAAAAAACTCATATTCTGAGTTTCTCCTTGGGTTACCAAGAACAGAGAAGCTTTGACCTTAATGATCAGAGAGGGGCTCTCCAGTTTCTAAACAGCTGACTTTGTGGCCTTCTGCAGGTGCTCTACAGAGGGAGAACTTGGGAAGGGATGAAGAGCAGAACCTGGAAAGCATTCATACACTCGGGCCAACTACTGAAAATTGAACTCTTCTGTGTTTCACTGTCTACAGAAAGCCCAAGTAACATGGGACTTGCCTTATCACAAAATGTAATGATTCATAGATGTCTGAATAAATAAATGAATGTCTTCCAACCATTTGCCAACTGATTTAAGAAGTTCTACTTTTCCATTAAACTTTTGAAAAGGAGAGAAAAAATAAAAGCTGGGATTTGAACCCACATCTCCTAAGTTCAACTCTTTGTGAAAGTTGTCCTAGAGAGCAGAATTTATAATATTGAAAATATATCCTCTTTGAAAGGAATTATTTTTTAAATGATGCATATTTTAAGTTCCTGGATTTTGTATACTGGGTCCATCAAGTGTTACAAAGTGGTTTTATATCTTGTTTATCCTTAGTCTCAAAAATGAGACAAGGCTAGGATCAGGGGATATGAAACTGGGGCACAAAACCTAGGATGAGAAAAAGTGCTTGGCTAGAGATAGAAAAAATTAAAATGGGGAGGGAGGAGAGACATTAACAAAGAGACAGAGGCAGAGAGACAGAAAGAAAAAGACCTAGAGAGAGAAACTGAGACACAGAGACACAGACACGTCAGATTGAGACACAAACAGAGAAGTGGAAGGGTCAGAGGTAGGGAAAGGAAGTGGTGAACACATAGCTACTTCAAATTTTTTCTAGATTTTTACTTAGGGTAAATAATTTCTAATGATATAATTGAAGTTACCTCACTGAAAACTGTTTTATCATTGACATTTGATTGATATATGTAGTTTGGCCTTGCTCCTCTCTATTTGTAGTTGTATATTCCAGTAAAAACTTTCAGTTTTTGCCTCAGTTATACCTCACATTTCTTCTCTTTTTCCCTAAAAGAAAATGCAAACATCACCTCAGGGACAAGTTCTCTGTTTACTCAGATGAGTTTACCTGGCAGAGTGTGTACAAGATATGTTACCTGCTGAACAACTCACTTTTCCCACTGCCTTCTTTGCAGAGCAAATGTATTCTCCAGTATCTGAGAGGATTATGTTCTTTTTAAAAAGGTAATAACTATCACCTAATTTCTGAATCTGCAAACAGAAAATATAAACACAAGAACATGTAGTTTAAAGAGTCAGGAAATAGTTTGTTCTTCTATATATAAAGGAAAAACACAAAGAGCATATGTTAATGTCTCCTCCTGACATTTGGATGTTATCTTTGGTACAAATTATATTTGACTGGGGTCTTCCAGAGATAGTGCAGTGTAGGATTAAATCTTCTCCCTCCTTCAGAATTGTAGGTTGAAATATTTTTAAGAACATTGGAAGTTTTCCTTTTAATAACAAGAAAAAAAGATATTTGATTCTTTAAAACTAAATGGCTTTATTATATCGAATTTGTTCATTTTAAGAAGTCTTACTGGATTATAGCATTTTATTTATTAGTAGAATCAGGGGGAAATAAGTAGTGTTTGTTATACTTTACACAGATAGAAACATCTTATAAACTTCTGTTCAAGTCACAGTGATAGAAGAAAGCTATTGGGGATTTACTAGAAAAAATAATGGCTTTAATTTGAACAAATCTCATTCATCAACATGATTACATACTTAAATAAGTTGGGCATTATATTACATTATATTATATATGTGTGTGTGTGTTACATTATATACATATATTTACATTATATTACAATATATGTTACATTATATCTTAAAATTACAACATATCACTGAGGATAGGACAGGAAGCAATCTCTAGAAGACCATAACATCTGCTAAAATAAACACTGAATATCACCTTTAGCTGAAAATTTGAGCTGGGCTCTTTTGACAATAGTTTGCAGGAAAAAAATATTGAACAAGTCTAGCAAATATATTACATATTTAAAAAATTGGCTTCCAGTGCTGTGTAGACTAGACTAAACACTTAGAAATCCCATCATTTTCTACTATTCCTTTGGAACACATAAAGTATATATTATTATTATATATATAGTAAAGTATATATTATTTGTATATATATTTGACTGTATCTTTAATTTCATCACTGTAGGAGTGCTTGGTGACAAATCTCTCCTATCAATACTGGCTCATACCTTCTCCACAACTTTTAGTTTTAGTTTTAACTCACAAGTTTTAGTGAGTTATCTGGAAATGCTCAGAGGTTATCAGGGTCACATAGCTTCCAGGCTGGGCACCTGCATTACCTAGCTTCCCTGTGGTGGAGATGACAATGAGAAATAAAACAAAATGGCATAAATATTGTATTAAAAATCAGGAGAACTAGGTTCAAGTCTTGCCTCTGATGTAGACTACCTGTGGGACCCTGAGCAAGTTACTTAATCTCTAAATGGTCTGAATAACTAGAAATTTAGAAATTGCAAAGCAATGTCAGTCTGCATTAGTAGAAAGAGATTTCTAACTGAACATTCTATCAACAATTCTTAAACTCTTTCGTCTTTAGAAGCTTCTATAATCTAAAAAATTTTTGAGAATCACCCAAAGAGCTGTTGTTTATGACAGGTTATACCTATTAATATTTAGCTTGTTTAAAATGAAACCATCTTAATATTATGAAAATAAAACTGACCTCTTGGATCCCCAGAAAGAGGAGGGAACAAGCATTTATTAAGCACCTACTATGTGTCAAGCACTACTAAGTACTTTACAGATACGATGTTATTAGAAAGGGTGTTGGAGACCTCTAGGGGTACCTAGATTTGAGAATCAATGCCATATACCAATGAAATGTGCACACATATATAATGTGTGTATATACCTAAGATCTAGGTCACATGGGTTATGCTAAGAAAAGGGCTTTATAAACATCAAAGCACATTAAAAATCAGAAATAATATTAGGGTGACTAATGCTTTGATTTGGAACAGTATTCAGGAGTTTAAGCTTTTAAAAAACAATAGTAGGGGGTCAACTAGATGGAACCTGCATAGTGCACTACCTTGGAATCCCAAGGACCAAGTTCAAATCCACCCTTAGACACCTGACAAAACTGCTGCATGACCCTGGGCAAGTCACTTAACCCTGATTGCCTTGCAAAAACAAACAGGTTGAAAATAAAATAGGATAAATTAACTTTAGATAAGAAACCATTTGGAAACAGTTTTGTGTTGTTGTAAAGGGCTAGAACTGAGCAATGCACTTGGATAATGAAGCACATGAGATTAATTGCCAATTGGAAGGTTCCCTATTAACTTGTTTGAAGGTTGACCCTCCCCAGCTATTCTGTGCTGACTGGATTGGTGGGACAAAGAGGGGGAAGTGACTTGTGTGGGAGGAATAGGAGGAGGAGGAGGAGAAACTTGGGTCCTGGAACTCATGCTCTCTCTCACTCGTGACCTGGCGTTGGAGGATGACGGCAAAAGATCAAGAATAAAGACGTTTAGTGATCCTGACTCCGGCTGATTTCTGGGAAGACAAGAGTTCCAGCATTTGGCGCCCAATGTGGGGGGCCATTTGTAACTGCCAGGAGGGCATGTTACATGTTGTTGTTGTTGTTTGAATCCTTTTAGGTATAGGGTCAAATGATGTAAAGATGTTCATGTAACTTGGAAGGCCACACCAAAGAACTGGTAATACCACAGAGTGATGAATCAATTGTCAAATTCCAAACAGTTTTCTACTTTTTTCTTCAATGCTATGTTCTGTCTTGATTATGCCCAAATGGATCATATACATACATAATTTTGAATTTTTTTTCTTTTTTATTGTGAACATGACAATAATCAACAAACACAAACATTCTAACATATACAAAAAGAATATGTGTCTTTCATCTATGTAATAGATACCTACATATCTTTTACAAGTCATCTCTATAGAGAAGGCTTTTCTCAATAACTCAAAAGTATCTCATACTTCCTTTTTCTTATAGTATGTTTTATTACATTTATTATTTTTTTGAAAGTTTCCATATAATTACAGCATCTCAGAATTAGAAATAAACATAGAGACTATTTAATTTAATTCATACTTGAGCAAGAGTTGACAAAGGTTAATCAGCTTTTTCCTTAAGACTTCAGGTGAGGGGGAACTCACCATATAACAGCATCATACACTGAAAGGTGGGAGGGCCTTAGAGGTGATCTGGTCCAATTTCTTCTTTCAACAGATTAAAAAAAAAAATGAGGCCTGGAAAAATGAAAATTTGCTGACAATTCTACAAAAAGGAACTGGCAAAAATGGGATTCAAGGTGGCACAGTGAATAGAGCATGGGCCTGGCATCAGGGGAGATCTGAGTTCAAATTTTATTTCAGACACATAACTAGTTGTGTGATCCTGGGCAGGACACTTAATTTTTATCTCTTTCAATTTCCTTAAATATAAAGTAGGTACAATAGTAGTACTTAACCTCCCAAAATTGTTATGAGGATCAAATGATATTTACAAAAGATTTAGTAGATACAGTGCTTCATACATAAAAGGTCCTTAATAAATGCTTGTTTTCCCCTCCTCCCTCCCTCCCTTCTTTATACTTCCTTCCTTCCTTCCTTCCTTTCTTTTTCTTTCTTTCTTTCTTTCTTTCTTTTTCTTTCTTTCTTTCTTTCTTTCTTTCTTTCTTTCTTTCTTTCTTTCTTTCTTTCTTTCTTTCTTTCTTTCTTTCTTTCTTTCTTTCTTTCTTTCTTTCTTTCTTCCTTCCTTCCTTCCTTCCTTCCTTCCTTCCTTCCTTCCTTCCTTCCTTTCTTTCTTTCTTTCTTTCTTTCTTTCTTTCTTTCTTTCTTTCTTTCTTTCTTTCTTTCTTTCTTTCTTTCTTTCTTTCTTTCTTTCTTTTTCTTTCTCTCTCTCTTCTTTCTTTCTTTCTTATCTTTCTTTCTTCTTCTTTCTTTTCTTTCTTTCTTTCTTTCTTTCTTTCTTTCTTTCTTTCTCTCTCTCTCTCTCTCTCTCTCTCTCTCTTCTTTCTTCTCTCTCTCTCTTTCTTTCTTCTTTTCTTTCTTTCTTCCTCATTTTTTCTCTTTCCCCTTTACCCTTCTTCCTTTTTTCCTTTGTCTACCTGACCATCTTTGGAATTTTTGAAAATGACTATTAGTTTCCCTTTAAATCTTACCTATCCTAGCTGAAGGATCCTACTTTATTCAACCAGTATTTGTATGGCATGAATTTATAGCCCTTTACAATCACAGAGGTGCAAGGGACTTCAATGATGATCTAGTTCAATCCATATACAAAAGAATGACATATCTGACAAATGGTCATCCCACTTCTGCTAGTAAATCCCTTAGGACATGACCCCACCACCTCTCCAAGTAGACCATTTCTTTTTTGCAGAACTTTAATTGTTAGGTTCTTCCCCCATTCCATACAAACCTAATTGGCCACTTTAAGATCCACCATTACTTGTTGATTCTTCCCTCCGGTCAAACAGAACAAGATTAAGACCTCTTCCACATGATGACTCTTAAATATTTCAAATCCTGGTTGCCTGAATTTTCTCTGGCTTATCAATGCCTTCTTAACTATGTGACATCAAGAACTGAACACAGCCCTTCATGGTCTGACCAGTTATGGATACAGCAGGACAACCACATCTCTTAGTCTCATCCTTTCTTAATGAAGCTTAAAATGAAGCTTAAGATTGCAAGGTTTTATGGCAGCAAATCACATGACTGACAAGCCCTCAGACACTTAAAACACACAAATTTTTTTTGGAGGAAGAACTATCTAGTCCTGCCCTCACCCTCATCTTGTAGTCATGAAGATGATTCTTTTAAACTTAAATATGCTTTTAATTTATCCCTAACAAGATCCATCATGTCAGATTAGGGCAATATTATAGTCTGATAGGGATCTTTTTTGATTCCTGACTTCTTCTGAACTTTTGCATCCTTTACAAATTTGATAATCATATTATCTATTCCTTTGTTCAGCTTACTGCTGGGAAAAGGTAAACAACTCATGACCAAATAAAGATCTCTGGCACACTCCACTGGAGCTCTCTTTCCAAGTTTCCATCAGAACCACTAATGTTGAGCCTTTGTTATCTATCAGTCATTCAATTGGCTCTGAATCCATATATTTGTACAGTTGTTTAGATATCTTCATCCTATCAATAGAAATGGCACAAAAGCTTTTATCACATTCTTTGTTTAAATTGAGGCTAATTATACCTATGAAATGTATATTGTCATTACATGTTTAAAAATTCATATTGGGTAGAACCAAGGGAATGTTATGCAAAATAAAAGCAATATTGTTCTAAGAAAAACAACTGAGTCATTTTGAGAATTATAGTCAAATCAACTACAAAGGACCTGTGAAGGAAGATACTATCTACATCCAATGAAATAACTGATTGATAGAAATATGTACAGTATGATGCTTTATATACACAAACACATCCATATAAATGCAAATATTTGTTATCTAATGGGAGCAGGAAGTGGTAAGGAGGAAGAAAAAATTAAAAGTGCACAGTAGAGAACAAAATAACTTAGAAGGAAGTAAAGAAAAACAACACTTTTGAAAATAATATGCAGTATTTATTACATAATTCTTCAAAAGAGTAAACAGTATGAAATGAAAATTCATGGCTTTGTATTGAATTCTCTTATGTTGTGCTATGTATGTGGAAATGTTCTTTTTTTGTCTTTTTTGTATTTAAATTCAGAATGAATAAAATGAAAAGAAATTCATATAGGCAGAGACATTTACCACATTTCTGGAATATATTTGTTAAATATATTCACAGATAAGTGGCAGACCCTATATTTGTGTCTATTGGGTGTATGTGTGGCACAGACTTCAGAACATTATGGTCTATTCTGTGTGAATTATATTAATTACAGAGATTGGAGAATAGGATCTGGTTGTTTTTATAAGTTTATAGAAATAGGTCCACCCTTTAAAATGAAAAATAATTTGTACTAGAAATTAATTTCTTACCTTCTTTCTTTCTTTATCACTTTCTATTTCTCACTCCTTCCCATCAACCTTAATTCAGGCCAATTTCTTTTCTAGCCTTCTATGGAAAATAATTCCATATTTGTGCCATTTTGGTGGTTAAAGAGATATTCCACAGGGGAAAAAAAAAAATTGACATTGAAAAACCTCTTTCAAAGGAATTGACTCCCTTTAAGAGTAAGCTATTCTTCTCTTGAATATCTCCAAGGTTTACAAGGTCATTCTTGATAGCAGGTTGTAGCTGAGCTCTTTGCAATTCTTCCTGTTGCTGCTGGTTCAGTCCTTTGGGGCCAAACAGAGCCTGTCTAATCAATCCTTCTTCCATATGACAGGTTTCTTAGAGAGTGGGATACAGAACAGTATCTGGTTTTACTTTCATAAAAGAGATTACAATTCCAATTATACTACTTGTGACTTTTGGTCTAGTCACTTGAGCAGGATGGCTACTAAGAACCCTTTTAGTTTCAAAACTACAATTCTTTATAATCTGAATTGGATGAATTGGCTCAAATGTGGAAAAAAAAAAAAAAGGATTTGAAATGTTGAAAAACCAAAACTCTCTTATAGATATACTATATTTTAATCAGGATAGTATTGAAAATTTTACTCTCTGGTCCAGATCAGATAATGAAAATCAGTAAAGAAAATGTTGAGGCCTGCAGTTATGTTATCTTTGGCTTAGGGTACTCCCAAAGTAGTTTTGATACTGCTTTGTAGTTATAGTTTTAGAAAGTTTACTATGGGTAATAAGGGAGAAATTAATTTATCTGGACTCAGGTACTTGAACACAAATTTTCCTGAGACCAAAGCAAGCTGTCTATTCATTCACCCGTGCTTTCTCTCATTGTCACCCCCCCCCAAAAAAAAAAATGTTTTTTCTTTTTACCTGATTTTGGTGATGGTGGGAGGAAGGCTTGAGGTATAGAACATCTTGGTCTTGGGAATATTTCATTCAGCATTAATTTTAATTTGGGAAATAAATGGAAACTATTTACCACTTGTGATTTATTCTGAGTACAATTGGAAAAGAGAGCTTTTGAAAAGCTGGTTTTAAGCCACATTTGTCTCCCAGAACAGGCGGCTAAAGCCAACTACCAAAGTTAAACAAAAAAAAATTCTAAAAACATCATTTTAAATATATACATATATTGTTTAGAAAGAAGCAAAAGAGGATTTCAAAAGTGATAATCAAAGAGAAAAATATTTTATGTAGTTTCACTTTAATAAAGGATGAGATTGAAAAGTGTCTGGAAATATACTGTACTTTTCCTAGAACAGGTGTTGTGTGGGTGGACAGGCATACCCTAATCTCATTTAAAGAGTAGGTAGTTTATGAGCTGGCCTCCACTAAGATTATATCAATTCCTCCTAGTACAAAATCTTTATTGATTCTACATCTCAAAATGCGCCAGCCCCTTCTACTGTGCCACTATAAATGTCTAAGGTGGCCCATGTCCCAACAATGCCAAAACAATACATTTTAACCAAATATACATTCCAAAATAATTCATGTTGTCATTCAAATAATATTTGTTAAAAGTGTACAGATTGTATACTTCCTCCATCAGCCCCAAAGAAAGTGTTAAAAGATCATCATCTACTTGATGAATTATTTTCTCCTGGGTTCCAGTCTTCCAAGAAATCTGAGGCATGAGGCCTTAAGATTTTCTTAGCATGTGTTTGACCAAGTCTTCAACTACTTCAGACTGCAGAGTCCTGTTCCTGTTCTTTCAAACTGATTTGCTTCGTTTTTTTCTTTTTTTGATGATAAGAAGCCATTATAGGATCATAGATTTAAAAGCAATCTAGCTTAAACTCCTTAGTTTACAAATGAGGACATTGAAACCCTGTGATGAAATGCTTCATCTCTCCTACAACATCCTTCATGACACAGCAATTTCCATGTCTTTTTCTGTCACAAGTTACTTTCATGACACCTTATATACTAAATTTTCTTGTCCTTGTGAATAATTCTCCCCCCAAATTTTGAGGTTTGCTCTGTGAATGGCAATATGTTTTGGTAAGTTTACCAAAGAATGATATATATTATTCATAGCAGAAGTTTATTCAGAAGTCAATCTATGAGTTTAAGTTTATGTTCTGTGTCAAAGGATTTTAGGAAATAGTTAATTCTGAAGGGGTCAGAAAAAAGTTGAAAGAAATGAGGGATTTTTATTCATGTTTTAACTGATGGAAAGAATTACTTGACTTAGACAGGCTTCTAATGTGTGATTACTCATTTTTAAACTGTGTAGATCTATGTTGGAGACCTTCCATGGCACGGTATATATATATATATATATATATATATATATATATATATATATATATATATATATATATATAAAGAGAGAGAGAGAGAGAGAGAGAGAGAGAGAGAGAGAGAGAGAGAGAGAGAGAGAGAGAGAGAGAGAGAGAGAGAGAGTGCTAGAGTTAAAAAATAAATCCTTGGGAAAGAAGGGCAGATTCTGCCTTTGAATGGCTGTGTGACCATTGGCAACTCATTTAACCTTTCTGAGCCTCAGAAAACTCTTTCAACATCAAATCACAAAACTACAGCATTAGAACTAGAAGGAGCTGTACAGATCATCTAGGTCATCCCTCTCATTTTTATATATGAGGATTATAGAGCTTGAATGATTTGTCCCAAACCACACAAATAGAAAGTGGCAGAAGTGAAATTTGAATCCAGATCTTTCTATTCCAAATCCAGTCTCCAGAGGTAGCCATGTGACACAGTAGATAGCCCTGGCCTGGGACAAGGAAGACCCGAGTTCAAATTCATCCCAGATAGTTAGTAGCCATATAACCTAGGCAAGCCACTTTACCTCTGTCTCAGGTCCCTCAACTGTAAAATGGGATTAATAACACCCCCACTCACAGGGTTATTGTGAGGATCAAATGAGATAATATTAAAGCCCGGTGTCTGTTAGGTGCTTAATAAATGCTTTCTTTTCTATTAAAGATGGATTTGCAATCTCGAGAACCTATCTGGTTCTCTAACTGGGAACAAGTGATCTGTCTACATGGAGGGAGTTCCCATGCCAGACACCAGCTTTTGCTAATGAAAAATTGTGACATTTGGATAAAATATATAATGATTTAACTTGTGTTTTTATAACTCATCATTTCCATAAAAGCTATAAAAAGGAAAAACAAAGACAAGAACAGTGCATTTGTAAATAATCAGTGTTTAATCATCTTAATGAACATTATATAAAAAGTTGCATTGAATTCTCAAATAGAAAAAAGACATGTTTTCCTCCCTGCCTGCCCCACTCTTCTCCCTAGAAGGGGAAAAAAGTCATTTATATCTTCATTAAAAACTAGGATAAAGATAGAAAAATAGAATAGATAGAAAAAGCCAGTGTTTGTCCAATAAAATACTACTTATGTCTAACTGAAGTGCCCTCTTCCACAGAAGTATAGTCAATAACACTAATCTCATCCCCTCCTTCCTAAAATGGTAGATCAGAAGGAAGACAAAAGTTCCCTATCACATTAAGATGGCCAGTTTTGTCTACACCATATAAATCAAAATGACAATCTGATAGTTATTTGCTCTGTCATAGGATTTATATAAATCAGACAATTCAAAGCCCAAATCTAAATTCCTTTTTTTAACTACCCAATTTGGCTCAAATTAACCACTTAATTGTCATTGTCATATTAATACTGTGTACTGTGTAGTTTAGTATAATGTAACAATGATTATTACATGATTGACAAAGTCTCTGTGGGCTACCTAGGTGACAGCTAGAGAAGCATAGATTAATGATGATTAATTGATAATAATAAATCATAGGTTGTCAACTAATGGGAAGGCATCTTATTCCAAAATCTTCACAGAAGGTTGAAATGCTTTTGTTGTTATGGATGCACATCAGTAATGGGGAAAATATACTGATTCTGGTTAGGTTCAAAATCTCCTTCACTATCTGTGTGCATTTGAGCAAATCATTTGACCTTTAATGCTCTCACATCTATTTCCCTATTTTTTCCCCCTGCCTAACCAATCTTTTTTTTATCTCTTACTGAAACCAGCATGGTGCAATGGAGAAAGCTCTGGTTTTGGAACTACAGGACCGCAGTTCAAACTCTGCCCTAATCACTACCCATTACCACTAAAAACTACCATGTAGGCAATCTCTCTGACCCTCATTTTCCTAACAAGAGGGGACAGAACCTCTGAGGTCCCATGATCCCATGAGTTTCATTTAACCATCAACTCTTCCAGGGATAATATCTAGAAATACATCTCTCAGATTTAGCATTCTAGAAGTAATTAAAATGCTAGTCTTGAAATTCTAGCTGTTAGGTGGTATAGTGGATAAAGCTTTGGGTTTAGAATCAGGAAAATTTTGAGTTCAAATTTGGCTTCAGACACTTACTAGCTATTTGATCTTGGGCAACTCACTCAACTGTTTGTCTCAGTTTCCTCATCTGTAAAATGACAAATCACTCCAGTTTCTTTACCAAGATAACCCCAAAAAGGGTCATAAAAAGTCAGCTATGACTGAACAACAACAAAGATGAAGTGCTTTATTTCCTCTAGCATACATCATGTGATCCTGGAGAAATTACTTAAGCTCTCATTGCCCTCAGCATTTCTCTAAAACTAAAAGAGGACATCTATAATGGGAGGAATTTTCCTTATTAAGAGATTCCCTATATCAATGGAATCAAGTGTCTAATCCAAAAAAAGTAATAGACACACTAGATTAAATAGACACACTGTGTGCTAGAATCAGGAAAACATATAATTTTTATGAGAAATAACCCAAATAACCCAATCTCGTCGTGAAGATTGTCACAGAAGGAAGGCCCTATCATTAATGCCAAAACTTTCTTACAGAAGGTGGAATTCTAGATGAAACTTGAAGACTGGAGGGTCTAGCCATAGACCACTTTTTGCAAATCTGTCTGACTAAATTCATATATGATTTTATCTCCCTGGGCTTCAGAATTAGACTAAATGTTTTTTGAGGTCCCTTCCAGATCTAGAGCTATGATCTTGGGAGCTTTTGGTGACCACAAATTTTGCTACCTTGTCATGAAATGGTTTTAGTCATAACAACCTGTTAAGCCATCTGGTAAGGTATGGAGCCGGGGATAATATGTCTTTGTGAAGTTTAGATTCACACAAATAGAAGTATGAAATTTTTAAACATTGAAGTAAGAGCACAAGTATATAGAATTTGCAGCATTGAAAAGAGAAATATGCTACTCACTTCTTCCTATAGAGGTGAAAAGCCTTAAAATACAGAATGGAACATTTTTAAACATCACCAATGAGGCAATTTTTTTTGCTGGATTATATGTATTTGTTATATCTTTTTATTGTGCAGTGCAGTGGGTAGGAACAATGGGAGGGAGAGATGATAAATGCATGTAAAACTAAATAATGAAAAAGAATATGTGTAAATATATGTATGCATGATATTGTATGCATATTCATGTGAGAGTATGTTCTCATAGAATAAGATGAAGAAGAAAGGAAAAGAAAGTAGAAGTGGAAATAAGTAATTATTGTATTTTGAAGTAAATCAATAGAAAGAATGCAAATTTGGAGGGCTAGAAATCATGCTATCTTTATGGATCCAGAAATCCACATGAAATAACTATTTTAAATTAACTGATGGTTCTAACTAATTGTCATTCACAGTGTTTTATCCCCAAAAATAGTTTCAGTTTTTTTCTCACTAATTTTTAAGAACATAAAAGGAAGAGTTTTGTAGACACAAATATCTCTGTACTCTCATGTATTCTCAGGCAATATATACATTGCCCTCTCTTAGAGTCCTTTGCCCTTTTTTCACCTCAGGATGCTATGGATAGCTTTTGTTCTTATAGTGATATTCTTATATTCTCCATCATATTTATATGTGCTTTGTGCACTAAAGGGACTTCAGTTTCAAGCCCAGTGGATTTCCCAAGCACAGTTTGATCAGTTTGAATACTTCTCCTGTATGTGAATTGGGTAAATAACTTATGTAATATCTAATCCATCACTGTTTGCTAACTGAAATGACCACCATTATTTCCCTCTTTTTATCTGAAGCTCCTGTTCAAGCAAATGACATAATGAAAAAGGATAGGAGAAATTAGTTCGATAACTAGAAAAAGATCCCCTTTTATGGAGAAGGTATGTACCACAATGAACAGTCAGTACATTAGGTTTTAGAAAAGCAATTGTAGTTTGCTTTGATGACCCTGGCCTTCTATGGAATTTGCCACTACTTCTGCCATGGAGCATTAAATAGGAGCATGACCTTTATCAAACATCAACCATCATAATGATTTTTCCAATTTTTCCTCTTGAGTTGAAACCATTAAGGTCATTTGCAAAGTAATATTCATACAAGAATAAGCATACTCTAGCTGCAAAGGAATGACTAAGATGAGTAGAGAAAATTTATTATTTTTATGGGAATATAAAGTTTAATGGCAAGCTTGGAAGAATCCTAAATTGTATTTGAATCTCTTCCCTGGTAGCTCTCTCCTTACTATTTTTAAATAAGCTCAAGTACTCCCTATATTTAAATAACAACAAAAACAGATACACTTTCCTTGATTCTGGAATCTCAAGTTATCATACTTTTCTTCTCTTCATTGCTAAGCTTTTAGAAAAATTTAGAAAGGTTAAAAAAGACTAAGAAGTAGTCTACACTTTCTATTTCTATTTCCTAATTCTCATTTAATTCCCAATCTCTCTGTAATCTAACTACTGCTCTCTACCTTCTTATAGAAACTGTTCTTCTCACTTTTGTCAATATAGTTCTGGTATTTACTATTTATATAACTCTGAATAAATCATTTAAGAACAATGAGTCTCAACCTGTAAATTAGGTTTAATAAGATACCACTTTTCCATAGTGTTGGAATCTGATTAAATGAACAAATGTGGTAAACCTTAAAACACCATAAGAATAGGAGCTATTCTTTTCAACAGTAAGATAATTCAGACCAGTCCCAATGATCTTGTGATGAAGAGAGCCATCTACACCCAGAGAGAGGTCTGTGGGAACTGAGTGTAGACCACAACATAGCATTTTCACTCTTTTTATTGTTATTTGTTTGCATTTTGTTTTCTCTCTCTTTTTTTCTTTATGATCTGATTTTTCTTGTGCAATAAGATAATTGTATAAATATGAATATATATATATACATATATATATTGGATTTAACACATATTTTTAACATGTTTAATATATGTTGGATTACTTGCTATTTAGGGGAGGGGATGAGGGGAAAGGAAGGAAATTCGAAAACAAGGTTTTGCAAGGGTCAATGTTGAAAAATTATCAATGCATACGTTTTGAAAATAAAAAAAAGCTTTAATAAAAAAAAAAAGAGTAGGGGCCGTTTATCATACTTATTTGTATATGTATGCATATCTTACTTCCACAGTAAGCACCAGGAACAAGGTTTTTTTTTTTTCATGCCTGTGTCATCAGTGCCTAGCAGAGAGGTTTGTACAAAGTTCTTGGTAAATATACATTGAAGAGAATCTATAGAAAGGATGCAAATTTGGACATCAGAACATATGATTTGCCATTTGTACTTTGAAAACAAAAAATACAAATTGTTCTTGTTTGTGGAGAGTAGCATACTTGCTAAATAGTTAGAAAGGATTAGAAATCATGCTATCTTTATGGATCTGGAAATCCATACGAAATAATCAATTAACTGATGATTTTAACCAAGTGACATTCAGTATGTTACCCCTTCTCTCTTCCCATTTCTCAAATTTCTTTTGAAGAAATTTTTATTTAGTCTTGGTGCTTGTTTGTTCCCCTCTTAATGAATTCTTTCCCTCATATTGGAAAAGCTCTTTTACAAGTACTGGTTTATAATGAACCACCCTCAGAAAAGTAATTGGGCACACAGCCTCTTGTAGCCTCACAGGCAAGAATTTAAGCAAAGTGAGAATTCTTTTTCTTAAGTCTGTGATCAGTTATTCATGGCTCAAAACAAATGGCAAATGACATTCACAAGAATGAGTCTTTCATTTATGTTATATGTGTGTATATGTGCATGCCTCCAACCTCAGTCTCCTCACACTTGCTAATGTGATTTTCCTAAAGTTTTAAGTCTTACCTTTCCCCAGCCCTTTAACTCAGTAAACTCCAGTGCCTCCTTGCTACTTGCAGGATCCAATACAAACATTCTGTCTGTCATTTAAGGCTCTTTAACACCTTTGTGTCTCTCACCCTGCCCTCCAAGCCCTGCAGTATTCCTCACACCCAACATTCCATCTCCTATTTCTGTGCCTCTTGCTGTCTGCCCTGCCCACCATGCTCTCCCTCCTCACACCTGTCTCTTGACATCTCTGTTCTCTCTCCAGACTCAATTCATAGGCCACCTTCTGCAGGAGGCCTTCCTGACTTCCCTTCATGGGATCCTTCCCCTCTAAATTTACATTTCCTCTACTCTCTCTTTATTGCATAGTGAGTCATTGTGGAGGTAGCTATTTATTAACATGTTGTCTACATTACTATGTAATATAGCATAGCATTACTATATAATATAGCATAGCATTACTTATGTACACTCTTGAAAACAGGATCGGTTTTGATGCTTTTTTCTGTCTTTTTATTCCCATTATTTAGCTCAATGCCTGGCACATAATATGTTTGTTGATTGTATTTTATGTGTACATGTCTGTGTACAAATATAGGGTTACTGCATATGTGTGTTTGTGTGTATGTATATGTATATACATATGTGTATGGATATATATTTATATATGTGTGTGGATAGGTAAATAGATAGATGGATAGATATATCTCTACAGATACATCTATATACATATTTAAATCTAATTGTATGAATGAATAATAATCTATATTTATATATCTCTCCATATACATCTATAACTACACATACACAGATGTATATATATATATATATATAATAACCATAAATAGATATCTACCTATGTCTAAGCATATATTCATATACATACATACAAACAGTATCTATGCCAAAAATCTTTTATCTGAAGACATATATACAAACAGAAATGTAGTCCCACAGATTCATTGTAAAAGTTTTAAGTCTTACACTTGCACAGCATTACATTATGATACATTCTTATGTCACACAATTATCATATGGTCAACTCCAATTTCCTGTATTTCAGGTATCATCGAAAATTACTCATTTCTGTAGTTCTGGGTGAGAGGAAACTTTCCCTACAACTCACTGGAGTTTCTGTACATGAAGGGTTCTTTCTGGGCACAGCTTTCCAGGGTAGGAAAAGATCATGTCTAGAGGAATCTTCCTTGGACTTTTCCTCAGCATGCAGACTTCATGCCAACATTCTGTGAGGTCTGGGCTGTAGATCACGGGTTCCAAAAGGAATTCCCATGAATTTCAGAGCCCCAAATGTACAAACTCTGCTTCCTTTCACTTTTTGGAACTTGTTCAGCTGCTAGAGAGAGTATAACTTTTGAGTATTCTACCTGAGAATTCAATTTAAAGTCCAGGAAAGAATCTTTTCTATGCTCCCACTAAAGACATTTATTAAAAAGCTTTTTGGTGAAGGCAAATTCAACATAAGCTTATGCTGACACATCAATTTTCTTATTTTTCTTTTGTTTTAATCCTGCATAAAGGTTAAATGCGAACTTCACAGTGAGGAAGTGTGTTATCAAAGCCGACTGTTGAGAATACATATAATGAAGTGGAAGAAAGCATGTTTAACTTAAAGTAAAAGCCTATTAATTTGATTGAAATAGACATAAAGAAAAAATAGATTCCAAAGTGACTCCTCATATTTTATCTTTCAATTAAAAAAATACCAGAATATTTAACTTTATAAAACCAAGTATATCTCTAAAGGTGAATTAGTCAGAGTTATTTTGGCTTCAGAGTTCTTCTAAGTAATCACAAAAATAATATTAGCAACATGAGCACAGTACTAGCTGGAAGGAAAGTGCTCACCAATGGGAGGCAAATTAATTCTTTCAGGGCAGCAAAGTGCCATATAATGAATTGTCCCTCCTTGGATTATACTTTGGGAACATAAGAGGACTTTATTTTTTTCACAAAAAATTCTTTTATTATTTAAGAAAGATTTCTTTTAGAGAATTTTATGCTTGTTATGATACTTAATTTTTCTTTAGCATTCTGGAAATCATGACAATTCAGTAGCAATTGCCCATATTCACTATAAACACCAGAAAAAGTCAGCTAGATGATACAATGAATAGAATGCCAAGCCTGGATTAAGGAAGATTCATTTTCCTGGATTCAAATCTAGCTTCAGACACTTCCTAGTTAAGTGATCCTAGCCAAGTCACTTATCCTTATTTGCCTCAATTTCCTCATCTGTAAAATGAGCCAGAAAAGAAAATGGCAAACCACGTCAGTGTCTTTGCAAAGAAAACCCCAAATTGAATCATAAAGAGTCAGACATGACTAAACAACTCTATTAAAAAATTTCCTTTCTATGTCCTGTTTTTCTCTTCTATGTATTTATTACCAAAACTAGGTTATCTATCATAGGAATCTAGATTCAAGAGAAAGTGTGAGAAATTCATTCTATTCTGCTTTTTTTTCTCTTTTTAATTTTAAGTACTCCTTCAGATATCCCTTTACTTAAAAACCAACCTTCTTAACCAGCTCTTAAGTGAATCAGCTTGGCCTTTATTGAAAATATGGAAGCCTCCTCACATAAGCTATTTAATATGGCTTAATCCTCATTCTGACTCACTCTATCAATTCAACATTTATTAAGCACCTACTGTACAAAAGACAGAACTGCCTTTGATAAGTTGTAGATTGTTTTTAATGATTCCTTGCTTCTTCCTGAAAGAGATCCAATTTTTTTATTAAACAGCTATATTTTTCTGGTGGTCTTATATACATTAAGTCAAGAAGAGAAAACAAAATATTTGAATTAATTTAAAATGAGAGTCAACCAAAGGATGGTGGTAATTCACAAAATCAGCCTGAATAGGAAATTATGATAAAAAGAATCAATAATTTATTTCAGGGAATTCATGAATAGTAAAAAAATAGGCTGATCATGTGGAGAGAACAAGAAATCATCATTGAATGATCTGTATGTTCTATTAGCATCCTTCAATGGAAGGTCATTGGCAGAGTGATAGCAAATACATGGGACATGAATGGAAATGTCAGGATGGACAGATACAGAGTGGCACAAGAGGGAATAACAATATCATTGAGATTACAAGTCTACTCAAATATTTGAAAGTATGTGTAAAGCTCTGTCCCTGGGACTGGAGATAAAAAGATTTATTTATTTTTATATGTTTTTTTATATTCTGTTGAGATGGGGTAGTGGTGATATGGGAATGAGTGATGTACAATTACATGCAATGAATCTGTACAATCTAAACAAAGTGTTTTAGAAACATCTGAGGAGGGAAGAGGACACTTTCAGTTAATGGGAATTAGAGGAAACGACAAATAAGTAACATTAGTTGATCCCTGAAAAAACATAAGGTTTATGAAAGGTAAAGAAAAGAAGAAAATGATGATGCACAGGGGCAGGTGATGTCCTGTCAAACATAAGGAATAATTTTATTTGACTGTATTTTGGTTGTTTCAAAGTAAATATACAAGGGAAAATCTCCCCTTTTATATTAGTTTGAAACAATGAGAAAATTGTTAATAACCAAAATTAAGCCTTCCAAACCTGACTCCAAAGTTATGTTTGATTTGTAAATCTCTTTTATATATCTATATATACAGAATCACATAAAATTTCTTGAGTGAAAAGGTGTCATGATAACCCCTTTTCACTTAAGAAATTTTATGTGATTATGGGTATATAGATATATAAAATAGATGTATAAATCAAACATTTACTGATAATAAAATATAATTTCATGATACCCACATTCAATTATAAGACCCCAAATAGGGTTGTAAACTACAGTTTAAGAAACTGGGAGTTAGACAAATGATTTAGAAAGATTATTTTGGCAGCAATGTGAAGGATGGGTTGGGTGGGGCGAGATAAGGATGTAGAGACTATCTGGAGGGCTAAAAATAGATCAGGCAAAATGTGATAAGGCCTGAACTATGAGAGAAAGGATGTCCTGAGGGTAGAACTGACAAGATTTGGCAATTGGCCAGATGGAAGAGGTGAAAGAAAGGAAAGCAATAAAAATAAAAGAATCATAGAATTAAAGTTAGGAAGACCTTAGATACCATCAAACCCAAGTCTTCCCAGCCTTCCCCAGTCACCAGTTTCCTCCAAGTCACATTCAATAATTTTTCTTACCTTCCAATTGACTGAATGATTGTTGTACTGAATTGGATGTAATGGATATGTCATTTCCCAAAGATTTTTTTTTTTTTTTTTTTTTTTTTTTTTTTGCTGGAAAATGACAATGAAGATCTCACATAAGGAGAGAACATTATTTCTTGGTAACTGTTTTCTTCTAGCTATCATCAGATATTGATTTTTTGGGTTTTTTTTTCTGTCACAAAAGTTTATATTAAGCTTTAAAATATTGTTATGATGGATAAGAGAAAAAAATAAAAATATTAATATCTAATACTTCATCATGTTAAATATTTTAATGCTTCTTTCATGTAATAGAATCATAAATGACATTTGAATACACTTTTGGGTTTGCAGAGTACCTGACAAATATTAGCTCACTTGACCTAAAGCAATAAAAAATATTTAAATACTATTTTTATAATGGTAAGGATTAAAGTATCAATTATTTCAATAAAAAGGAAAAGGAGAGGAAACAATATAAAAAGTGTTGACTTTATCAAAACAATAGAATCTAGAGACTCTGGAAAGGCTAACTCATATTTTAATCTCTTTAATTCTTTTTTTACCTGTCAGATATTTTCTACACATGTATCAGAGGGTCATAGAGCAGAACAAGACTTCAGAGACCAGCTATCCTAATTCTCTCTTTTTACAGATATTTAAAAATATTTAGTGATTTGCCCAAATTCACCAGCGAGAGACAGAGGTGAAATATGAACTAAGGACATCGGACTTCATCATCACAATATTTTATTGCTAGCTTTGTGGGATGAGCCTTTATTAGCCAGGCTGCCTCACTCCACTCTCTGAACATAGATAAGCCCAGCATGCAGAGATTTGGGAAAAGGCCAAATTAACGGCTTTGTATCTTTTGTTTTGTTTTGTATTTTTCAGGTTGGATTCACATATAGCAGATTAAATTCTAATCTCATCTCATGTGATGAAAGCAGAGAAAATGAATTGTTATTGAATTAGGCAGGACATTGTTTCACTTAGTGAATTCAAGTCTGGAGGCTGTCTAATGTGGCTGTGTACTCTGCTGCCTACAAATAGAAAACAAGTTCTCCTGCCTTCACATTGGCAAGAACCATTTCAAAGCACGTTGGGAGATAATCTGTTTTGTTTCAACTCACTTATTTGGTATTTCAGGGTTGAAAATACTGACTGTACATATGACAGAAATGTGAAAAATCTCAGAAGACAATTTTCTAAGAAAGAATACTCATGAGTAAAAAAAAGCAGAAAAATAAACAGAATGCTACCACCACCTTTCCTTTCCTGATTTGAAATTCAAATAATCCAAGCTCTAAAATTTGGATCACTACAAAACATGAAGTATACACACACACACAGAGACACACACACAGACACACACACAGACACACACACACACACACACACACACACATATATATATTAAAAAGGTTTGTGTCTCCAGATTTTTGAACTTTCTAATAGATATTAATATTGCATATGTAGCTACCTTTGTAGAGAACTCAAAACAAAACAAAACAGTCTGGAATAGTAATTTGGTCTTAGTTATTAGGAGTAGAGCATAGGGGCACAGGTACATTTTCAAAAGAGCCTTCTCCAGACACCTTTGTGATATTTTTGAGAGCCTTGCTTTAGCAATATAGCAAAATACATTATATAGGATGTCTATTGCTGAAAGCCTGGTCTTGGCAAAAAACTTTGTGCAAGGGAATGAGATAGTACCATCATCTTTTCACTTAGTAAAAAGGATAGTGATGTTAGAATTAAAATTATTTAAGAGATTAGTTGGTTCTCAACTAAGAGTTTTGGGGTAGTTTATTTAGTGTAAAACACACAAATTAAAAAAAAAAAAAACACAAAAAACCAGCAGGCCCAAATATTCCCTTTAAGTAAGTAGAATTGTCTTCTTCCCTTTCTACATAATGGTATACATTTTTTTTTTCCCTTCTATGTTATCACAGAACAGAGAAATGAAAAGACTCTTTAGAAATAACCTAATTCCCAATCTTCTCATTTTTTGGATGAAGAAACCAAAGTCCAGGAATAGAAAGGTTTGCCCAAAGCAGAGGTAGAATTGGAATTTAGTTCTTCCTCTTTCCAATCTCAAAATGACATTTATTCTCTGATTTCCCTAATAATCTAACCTGAATTTTCATTTTTATCTAATTTTTAATAATGTAAATAGTGTATGTGTATGCACACACATGTGTATGTGTGTGTGTATGTAACTGCACTACAACCATAGTAGGAACTATTAGAGACTCTACAGACTTCTAGTATGGCATGGAAATTTTACTCTAATACAAGCACCTGTTAATGCTTAGTATCAAAATCTTCCTCTCTTGTTCAAAATGTATATGTGTGATAATGAAAGTGAGCAAACATTTCACTGCTTTTATGTATTCTATATATGTATTTTATAAATGTTTTAATCTAAAGCCGGCCATTATTTAATAACTATAGGAAAGAGCAATTAGCAAACTAATGATTCATCTTGTTCATAGGTCCAACAGATGAAATGGTTTTTTCCCCTTTTAACAGACAATTTGAACTTGGGTCATGATTATGAAGTATTTGTGACAATTATGAAATGAAGCTAAAATGGAATCAGAGGAATTACAGCTAGATTAGACATCATTATCGCCTTATTATTATTATTATTATTAATATTTACAGATGAACAACATGAAACTCACCAAGAATAAGTACTTTATTCAAATCACACAGGTAATGACTAGTAGATCTGAATTTGAATCCAGGTACTATGAGATCAAATTCAGGATTTTAGCTACAACATAGCTTCTTTTCCTAAGACTTGTATTTTATATGTGGGAGTCAACTTTAGTTATCAAACTTTAAAAATGGAAGGGCCTCAGACATCATCCAGTTCACACTAAAAAATAATCATCAAGTTTTTGCTGGAGCTATACTCCAGAAAAACGATGGTAGAATCTTCTGAGGCATCTCATTACATTTTAGCTTTAGTTATTAGGAAATTTGTGATTGATTTGAGTCCAATTTAAATCTAATCTAAGCTTTAATTTAGAAAAACCTTTGATCAAGGCCCGAAGATAACACTTTTTGCTATTACAATTTAAATAAAAGGCTTGCCAGTGTTTCTCTCCTAGTTTTCTACTATTTTCTATTTTCACAGAAAGCAGTATCTAATTATTGCTTATTGGTTATTTAGTATTTATTACTTGTTAATTGCTTATTGATTAGTGCTTAAGCCAGAACCAGTTAGTGGATGGAGAACTGAACATAGAATCAGGAGGGATGAGGTTCAAATCTGGCCTCAGACATTTATCAGGCTTTGTAATGCTGACCAAGTCACTTTACTATTATTTATTTTAATTTCCAAATTTATAAAAAAGAGTATAATAATAGCACCTACTTCTAAGGCTGTTGTGATAACCAAATGATATATGATCAAACAATATTTATAAAGTGCTTTGCAAACCCTAAATCATTTTTATAATATTTATAATAATTTATAAATAATTTCTAATCTCTAATCTTAAGATTTATATTGCAACTAAATATTAAATATCATGAAATATTTTTAGTCAAAAAGTTTCTCTAATACATATGTAATCCCTGTATTTCTAAATCTTTGGATATATATTTATAAGACAACTAAAGATTAAGTGTGAACTAATGAATCCAGTAGCAGAATTGTGCTTCAGATTATACTTTTATTTCCCAAAGGAAATAGTTTGTTTGTTTGATTTTACTTGATTGTTTTTTCCTTAGTAGAAAAAATAATTATTCTTTGGCATAAAATCAAAGATTTGTGAAATTTGTATATGCTTATGGAAATAAAACGTTCATTTTCATTTCTTAGGATCAGTGTTCAAGGAAAAAAGACTTTGTTAGACAAGTCCCTCAAGAAAGAGAAATGGAAATATAATGTAATGCATGCATGTGCTAAGAATTCTTTGCTTCAGGCTTTAGTGTCCACAGAGACTCATCTGAAGACCTGAAATTTTAGGGAAAGAATGGTATCTGAAAGACTATAAACAATCCATACGATGCTGACCCTGAGTTTCTATTGTGTTTTGCCAAGTTTCTGGACATAATTTAAAGGAGAGAAAAAAACCTTATTTTAATCTAGAAATCAAGAAATCATTTTTATTCTGCTGCAAGTGCCAGGGCTTTGGATGAAACACAAGAACTTTTTAATGACAAGTTGAATATATTATTATTTAAATATTTTAATTATTTATAGTCCCTTAGTGACATGATTCTTTTTGGCCTTTGTCAAAACTTTATAATGAATTATTCTTTTAATTAAACATTTTTCTTTGACACAAGATTATGCTTATAATGTTTATCTAATCTTTTAAAAAATGAAACCAATAAGGTACTCCTTTTTTTTCTGAATTGGTAATTAGGCTATGATTTTTTCAGAAAGACTAAGCAAATATTGTAAGAATAGAATGATTTTTTAATAAGAAAAGGATAGACATTAGCTGAACTCATGATTCATTTCTTTCCTTATCATATGAACTGTGAAACCCCTTGACTTTTTCTTAAGGCTTTTTATTTTGATTTTAGAAAAAATTGGAAAGACATACATGAGATAATGAAAAGTGAAATGAGCAGAACCAAGAGCAATACTATTCTAAGAACAATTTTGAATGACTAAATTATTTTGACTTTTATAAAGTCAAATTAACTACAGAAAATCTATGAAGGGAGAAGCTATCCATATCCAGAAAAAGAACTGATAAATGCATAGTATAGTTTTACAAACATATACATATTTGTGTCTAATGGTAGTCTTCTCTAGGGTGAAGTGGTAAGGGAGGGAAAAAAATTAAAATTAGAGTAGAGAACAAAAAAAAAAGTTAGAAGGAAGCACAGAAAAGCAGCTTTAAAAATGATGTATAATGTTTATTACATGGTTTTTCAAAACAAGTAAACTGAAATGGAAATTAATAATTTTATATTGAATCCTCTTTTATGTTGTACTATGTACATGGGAATATTTTCTTTTTGTCTCTTATGTTTAAGTTCAAAATGATTAAAACATTTTTTAAAATTCCTACAGATTTTATCTCTTTGGCAAGGATTTAGAATTAAGAAGTAAAAAATGCATTTAAGAATCAATTTAGGAAATATCATCCATCCTTTTGGTGATAATTGGCTGGAATCTTACATAGCCTCACAGACTAAGAATTGGAAGGGAACTTAGAGGAAATCTACTCCTATCCCTCTAATTTTATAGGTGAGAAAATGAAGCCCCTAGGCTTGGAAGGTACCAAATATCACATATGTAATAATATACATCAGAGCTTAGATTTGAACCTAGTATTTCTGATTCCAGAGTCAATATACTCTTTACCATATTGCACATAAAGTACCTTTTTGTTTAATAAAATATTTCAGAATAACTAGAAATTAGAAAACTGAACAGAGATAGGGTGGGCAAGATATTATAGATGAATGTAACGGTAGGTATCACAATCACAAAAATTTCACAAATACCACAGTTATCTCTAGCACTGACACACTGCCTTTTATTTCCCACATCTTTATAAGGCACTAAATGACAATTCTCAGCTCCCCTAAGAGGTAGATAAAGAGACCCATTTTACAGATGGGAAGCTGAGACATTAGATGCTAATTGTGTCACAAAATGATCACCAACAGAGCCAAGATCAGTACGCAGGAAACTCTATCATATCTTTGGTCCATTCATTGCTAAGATAGTGATTTAAAAGCACATCTTCTAGTGCTAATTAAGCTCCAAACTATGTTTTAATTTTGTGGGATACCCACCTACCTGGTAGATACTTAGGTCCCATGAAATCAGATCAAACAGTAAGAGGGATTTATGATCTTTTTGCAACAATACTTTGACTGTTAAGTAACATAACCCATGTTAAAAACAAAGAAAGAATATTTTGATAAACAAAAATCAAGAAATAAATATGGACATAAGTGTGACAATAAAAATGATTTGTACTACCAATTTATAGTGCTATATCCTAAAAAGAGATGTTGATAATTGTACACAATAAATAAGTGATCAAAAAAAATTGGATTTCAAACTTAACACATCCATATATTGATCTGAGTGTGCACCTACATTCCCTCTAGAACATAATAAACATAATATAATTTGACTTTATTACATTGAAGACAACTCTTTTAGGACACAAGATACATCTCTGTCGTAAATAATTTACCAAGTTTATCAAAAAACATTGAAAACAACAAAGGAAAAAATAAATTATCTTGTCGTAGTGGCGTTTACCCCACAAGTGATATGTCCATAATGAAGGAGAAGCAGATGGGGGTACTTGGTGGGGGAGGTGTGGCAGAGGAACACAGATTTACTGTCCTTTCAGCTTGTGACAACGACATCCCGTGGGGTCAATGCTCTATTTACTATGTAAGTAGCCAATACATTAGTGAAACACTAAGATAGATGACGCACAGTGTTATCCAGTCTATTTTCGTGATTGGTGGCCCGCTGTTACCTGTCACGTAGAGGATGGCACTGGAGGAGAGAGTGCCGCTAGTGTTTTGGGCCCGAGCAACATAGAGGCCTGCATCTGTCTCACACACCTTCTGAATGAACACTGTGTGCTTTGTCTCCGTGTGCAAAACCTTTAAATGCCCATCTGCTGCCAATTTCTGGCCCTTCTTGTACCTGAAGCAGAGAGTCAGTTTTCCAAGTCAGAATTGTTTGGTTAATCAACACAACTTTCCAAATTGTAACACCCTGTATAATTCTATGTAGATACAATAATAATAAATCCAACTTTATGATTCCAAATCCCAACTCAGTTTTTAATCAATATAGGTATCTACTAATTAGGCTTGCCTGCACTATTATAGCCAAACTATAAATTCTACATTAGAATACGCTATCTTTCAGAGTTAATTACTGTGTAAATTACTACTTGGTAATGTTAGTTGACAATTTTATTCATTGATTAGCTACAGTAAATATAGAAATAAAATGTCTGTTATGGTATAGCTCTTTTAGAACAAAAGTTGTGAACAAAGATAAATTTTGTGAGTACCTTCATGTTTTATGTGGGCAAAGGGGTTAACTCCTATTAAAGGAGTAACTGTTACACTTCAAGGAATTTCTCATTCTTTTATAACACATTCTAATTTATATATTTAAAAATTAAGATTTTTTACATACTGAGTTTTCATAACGTGAGCTATATATGAAGAGCTATTTCATTCAGTTGTGTAAATTTCAAATTTGTCCATTTGGAAAATGCATGATTCCTTGCAATTCAATCAGTTGTTAATTTAATGACCTTGTTTTTACATTTTGGTGGCAAACATGATTTTCCCAGCAGTGTTGAGACCTTTTGAAATAGATGTTATCCAAATAAATAATTTTTTTATGGGGGAGACAAGTAAAAACTCAAACAACATTTTCTGGGTTAAACTAATATTTAATAAAAGTGAAAATTAAATATAATTGTTTCCCCTCATTCATCAATATCAAATTCTTGCTTAATCAAGGATATAGATATATTTATTTAAAAACCAGAAGATAATACTACCAACATAGGTGCAGTTTCTCACACATATTTTAGGAAACTGGCAACCAAGACCAGTTTTAAGTACCTTTGCATTAACATATCTAGTATGTAGAAAACTTTTATTAAAATTCATGCTAAAATTATAAGTAAATAGCATTCTGCTTATGTTAATTCATGGTTTATAAATAAATAAAAAACATGCTCTCTGCAAAACTTATAGAGTTATCATTGATTCTTTATCTTCGACCATTATGAAAGTCTGGTTGAAGTAAAAAAAAAAAATTCAGATATTCAAAAGCATCCCATCTTTTGAGGAAGTCATAACCTTTGCAACTGAAAGCAGAAGTTACTACTGAAAATAATATGCAAATAACAATAATAATAATAATAATAATAATAGGATTTCAAGGACCCATGCATTGTGTTTCAATTCTCTGTACAAATATTAAAAATGTTGAGAGCTTCATATTGATATGTGCTACAAATGGTGTCAATTTAAATAGAAATAGATCCCTAAGTATAGCATATTGATATAGAAAAACACAAATTAACATTATTTCTATTATATTTTTTATTAATTAAATATTTCCTAATTATGTTTTAATCTGATTCTGCCAGGACTCCAGAATTTTGTAGGTGAATTGGGACTATGAGTTTGATACTTCTGCTGTCATGTACTAATTTCTTTATTACTTTTCACATTTTAAAAAATCTATCATCTGGGTCATTGTCTTTCACATGGAAGAAACTATTTTGAGGAATCTTAATAATATAAAAACAAAATAAAAATCCCAAATTACAACAAAGGTTATGCAGCATGTGTATAATGTGTTGAACAGAAGGGTGAAAGAAGGGAAATAAAGAGAAAAAAGAAGATGAAAAAACCCTAAGTTTACATTTTTTCTCCTGAAATAGCAGATGTTAAACCAAAGATTTTCCATCTTTGCAGAAATAGACAGATATCAGATTATGGGAGAGAATTAGTCAAAACATAACATTTAGAGGTAAGGAATATTATGCAGGAAAAAAATTAAGAAAAAAAGGGGAAAGCTGCCTTTTAATATTTCTTGAGTTATTATTTTATATGGTGACATTTCCCACCCCACTCTCTCAACAAACCTATTAGCAGTGCTGTTATTTGAAAGAGTGTGTTTGGGATGTGGTGTGAGTTTGTACCATGCATAACTGTGCAGGAGAAGGATAGTTGTCAAATTACTCTAAACCTTCATTAGTGCCCATAGAACTACTGTTTTCAGTGACTTATAATTCATTTTGATTCACTGTTTTTCATTATAAGCTACCCACCAGGTCAATGTAGGCTCTGGAAATCCTGTTACTTCAACTTCCAAAGTCACTGGAGAACCTTCCATGACTGTCACATTAGACAGGAGCCTGGAGAAGTTAGGCGCCTGACCAGCTAGGCTGACCCGGCTGTTCTTTCCTGATGTACTCTTAATCTCTTCTCCGGTGACCTGGGAGCTTCTGTTGGTGTCTGACTGAAACAGGAGACCTGGGAATGCATCAGGGTTAGCATGCAGCCTATCTTGGGTTTTAGTAAAGTTATTATTATCATGCAATTGTTCTTGGGTTTCGAGCATGCTTTTGTGAACTTGATGGCACTGTTGCAGACATGTTTCATGCACTTTACTCATCATGCTCTCTGGAGATTTAACATGAATTTTTCTGAAGGCAGTGCTTGTTTCCAGGAATTCCAGGGTAGTTAGAGGGCTATCAGCTTTGAACTTGGGGCAGTGTCCTGAGGAGAGAGGTAAAGATCTCTCAACTGGACTTGAAGCTTCTTCCCCCCAGTAACTGGAAATAAAAGTGGCAGGTGCTGAAGGATCAGGTTTGTAGGTCATTCTTGGATCACTGGCATTGATCTTCATCTGTAGATTGTAGGAGCTGATGTGCAGGCTCTGGGGATTCTGCATGGGCATCTCCTCAAACTCCACTTCAGACTGCAAGAAGTTTGATTCAGGGCTTCCAGGAAGTGGGGGCAAGGAGATATCATCTGGGGAGGCACAATCAGATTCATCCTCTGAGGGTCCTTCTTCAGAGAGGAGCAGAGGCTGTGGGGGATCCTCTTTGGCAGAAGATGATGCTTCCTGGAAAAATGTGATCCTCCCTGCTTTTCCATCAACTGAAATAGCTGCCACTGATTCTTGTTCCTTCAGAAAGAAAAGATAAAATAAAACCACAGGTTTTTCAGAATCTTTTCCCCCAGATGCAAACCTGCTAAAATAAAACTTAATTGCCAGAGAAAGACCAGTTTGAAAAAGGGGAAAAGCTTGAAGAAATTTTAAATTGTCATTAGGAAAAGCCTTCATAAAAGGCAATTTCTTCTTATTTAAATCCTCCTCCATGACTAAAGAAACCAATTTGACCCAAAGTGGATCAGGGTCTTATCAAATGAAAATATTCTAATATGTGAAAGAGATAAAAGATATTTAAGCTTGGGAAATGGGGAGGTCAGTGTAATTGAGAGTAGCTTAGGTGGTACAGTGGTTAGAGAGCAGGTCACTTCAATTTCACTTAATTAGCATTTATGGAGAATGTGCTCTATGCAAAGTACTGGACTAAATTGTTCTTTTCATATGACCTTTTTCAATATAATACTTTTTTCTAATTAAATATAAAGACAAGTTTAACATTCAGTTTTTAAAATTTTTGAGTTCCAAATTTTCTCTCTCCCACTTTTACTTCCTGATTCCCTAAGATGGTAAAAAATTTGATATAGTTATATATGTGCATTCATGTGAAATGTTTTCATGTTAGTCATATTGTGAAAGAAAAACAGACCAAAATAAAAAATATATACAAAGTGAAAAATAGTCTGCTTTGATGTGCATTCAGACTCTATAAGCTCTTTCTCTAAATATAGATAGCATTTTTCATCATGGAATTGTCTTTTGGAATTGTCTTAAAAACAACTAAGTCATTGATAATTGACTGTTATCACTTACTGTATATAATAATGTTCTTCTGGTTCTGTTCATTGTACTTTGAATTTCAGTTCATGTAAGTCTTTTCAAGCTTCTCTGAAATCCACTTGTTATAAGAAAGTCATTTCTTATAGCACATTACTATTCTATTTTATAAATAGAATATATCATATCCCACAATTTGTTCAGCCTTTTCTCAATTGATGGACAGCTTTTCAATTTCTAATTCTTTGCCATCACAAAAAGAATTACTATAATTTTTGTGCCAATAGGTACTTTTCCATTAAAAATTGTTCATTTGGGGAAATAGACCTAATTGGGATATTGTTGGATCAAAGGCCCATTGAGCTTAGTTCCAAACTGTTATCTAAATGATCCTCTAAATGATCAGTTCACAACTCCCGAGATAGTATTAGTCTTTAGCCTTCCTTTGCATACTATATTGTCAAGCATTAGCTTTTATTTTCTACCATTTGTCTCTTAAGTATAAGATCATTTTGTCTTCAATTGGAATCTAAATTTCTTCCAAGGAAGGGACCTTGCCTTCTAAATCTTGGCAATCCCCAGGCATCTATTCAAAGATTCAGCATGCATTTCAAACATGCTTTTAAAATAAATGAATGTTAGTGTGAGATATGAATTAAAAACAGAACGGTGCCCTTTTGTCTTATACCTTGGGAGTTTTTTTTCTTCTTTAAGGAAAAAAGTGGAAATACATTGTATAAACTCAAGTATAAAGACAGAGAAAAGTTTTCCTCCACTTACTGATTGAGTTTAAATTTCAGTCCTCAGACTCACAACTCAGTTATGGCTTTATCACTCTATGCTACTGATAAAAATAGTCTGTAGGAAAGGTCCCTGTCTATTCCATAGCCTGTTCAAGATGAGTTTTTCTTGGGCACTCTCCTGCTGGCTACCTGCAAATGTGAATGGAGAGACTGTGGGCAATGTGCTGCTTTTTTGAAACTCTAAACAGTTTAAATAAGGCATAGCTACAACTATTGTGGATCTGATGATTTCAACTGATTTTCTCTCTCAGGAACTTTGAAAAGCTTATGGAAACTCTATCAATGAATATTGCAATTTCCAAAACAATTCTTTTCATCTAAGAATAAATCTGCTATCTATGGATGCCCTTTTACACATAAAAGAGGAAGTCAAACTCATGTGGCCCAAAGGGAAAAGTCCTAAAAAATGACTCTTTCTGAATCAGAACTTTCTGGAGGAGTTCCTAAGCACTGCCTTTCTAAAGTAGCTCCAAGTTTGAGAGTTTTGAAATCTTCTATAAAGAAATAATTTTTTTTTCCTTAGTGCATTTCTCTTGATGAAAGATCATCTATGTGATCTTTATATCTGAAAAGAGCAGTAGCAAGGAATAGGACTTGTAATATGGGGAAACAAGCAATATAGACCTGACATTCTGCTTTTATGAGTTGTTTAGGGTTTGGGTACTATGGGAAAGATGGAAGTTGCCTGTTAAATATGCCCATGGACATTTCCTTTTGAGTAGAGTCCAAGTCCTAAAAATAATACATGAGGTGGATGTTTATGTGGGGCTGTGTGGAATTAAAGAGGGCCATACTGGAATGCCAGGGTGTTGCCTAGCTAGCAGTTTCAAATTCTGCTCCTTTCTGAAGAAGGATCTTAGCATCACTGAAAGATGCAGAGTATGGAGCACTTTAGGACTCTAGTAAAGGAAAAGAACTGTAAGAATTACATATGGATTGTTAATCTTGTATAATTTCTGTATTGTTCATGACCCCTCCTAAATCTCATGCATATTTGCATTTTTTGTGTATACATTAAAGGCTGCTCTGTATTGAATGCATGTGTTATAACTTTGAGTCCTTACATAGGACCTCAGAGGAAACTTTTAATCACATCTCTGGAGATTGAATTGTCAACTGTACTCATAGATTTTTTTCAGTATAAATTCCAAGGCATAAACAATCAAAGGAATCTAGTTGATTTTTGGGTTATCCCTCAAGATGGAACTAAGCTGGGGGACTCTGATTAGCAAATACATGTTAAATATGCAAAATTTAGTTCCATCTAAATCAAACAACTTCATCACTTCATTTAGAACTCCGTCTTATAATTGGTTATTTGTATGTGTTAGTAAAATTAGAAAAGTAGATTTGCAATATGATTTCTTAAATAGTCTCCTATTTTTCACTCTAGGTTTTATTGTTATTCTTGCTTAGTCATTTTAATAGTGTCTATCTTCCTGACTCCATTTGGGGTTTTCTTGGAAAAGATACTGGAGTGATTTGTCATTTCCTTCTCCAGCTCATTTTACAGATGAGGAATTAAGGCAAGTAGGGCTATGTGTTTTGTTTTGTTTTGTTTTTTTAGGTCACACATCTGAGGTCAGATTGGAGCTCAGGAAGATGAAGGCCCAATGCTCTATGCACTGTCACCTAGGCACCCTCTATAAATTTTAATTTACAAAACCTCTACAGTTTTTGAAATAGTAAAGTTTGTATTATTAGTAATTGCTTTTTAGAGCTTTTTACTAAAATTATATAAAGTTAATCTTAAGGTCTTCCTTTTGAGATTAATTTCTGTTTATCCTATGCATATTATTTGTATGTTGTCTTCTACATTAGATTATAAGCTCATTGAAGCATCAGGGACTTGGTTTTTCTATTTTGGGTTATATGTTTAGTTGAATTTTTTTGCTTTTCTTTATATCACCAGAATTCAGCAGAGCTCATAACACAAGTTATGTCATTTCAATTGTGTCCAATTCTTAGTGATCCCATTTTGAGTTTTCCTGGCAAAGATACTGGAGTGATTTCCCATTTTTCTAGGTCATTTTACAGGTGAGGAAGCTAAGACAAACAGACCTAAGTAATTTTTCCCAGTCACACAGCTAATATATATATATATATATATATATATATATATATATATATATATATATATATATATATATGAGATCAGATTTGTATTCAGGTCTTCCTGACTCCAGGGTTAGTATTCTTATCTACTATAGCACCTAGCTGCCTTGCCAAGCACATACTAGTCACATAATAGATGTTTATTGACTACTTTTAAGCAAAGAATTACCATTTTAAGTGATTCAATGCATTCACTGTTACTACTTAAAAGCTATTCACTCTACCAGATCAGTAGAGGCTCTTGAAACACTACTATGGGAGTAGTAAAGAGAATCTTCAGATATAAAACTACACTCTGTGGCAGACCACTTCATTTTCATTTTACTAAACAACTGAGCCCTGTTTTGCTTCTGTTTGCTCCCAGTCCTTGCACATCTAGATACATGTGGCTCTTGAAACAACTTTCGTGAATACACATCACAAAATATCTCACAACTTTTTTAAGCGAACACCGTAAAGGATTCTGGGAGAAAATACACTCTTCCAAGAATCCACTTAGCTGTCATTTTAAAATATGGTCAGAGTCTTTTCATGAGTTACTGAAGCAGGAAGAGACATGTTTTAGAAACGACAAGTCTAATTTCTAAACAGATTCATTGCCTTGAGTACTCAGAATAAAATCATTAGCCTGAAGGCAGTACCTAATAATGAAATACTCAGCCACAACCACTCTCAAAATATCCTTCAAAGATATCTTAAGGGAATGAAAGAACCTTACTAGATTGCACACCCAGAGCTGAGAAGCAGTTAGACAGATGATGATTCACCTATGTTTGAGTACTGACCTGAAAGGTTTAAAAGAAAATTTCTGGATTTGTGAATGAATGTTGTCTAAAGTTCTTTATCATCAATTTTATTTATACTGTCTTTACCATTACTGATTGTAATATGATGACAAAGATTATTTTTTTCTGTTGTCAGAAACACAAATCTGTGTCTATATGGACAATTTTAATTTAAAAGAAAGAGGTTCAATAGTTTCTGACTGGGGCAGCTAGGTGGTGCAGTGGATAAAGCACCAGCCTTGAATTCAGGAGGACCTGAGTTCAAATTTGGTCTCAGACACTTAGCACTTCCTAGCTGTGTGACCCTGGGCAAGTCACTTAACCCCAGCCTTTAAAAAAATAATAATAATAATTTCTGACTATTAGTTATCCTATTTGGGGTTTTCTTAGCAAAGATACTGTGGTTTGCCCTTTCCTTCTCTACTTCATTTTACAGATGAGGAAACTGAGGTAAACAAAGTTAAGTGGCTTGCTCAGGGTCATAAAGACAATAAATATCTTAAGTCCTATTTAAATTCAGAAATTTGAGTCTTTCTGATATCAGTTCTAGAGTTCTTTCTACTGTACCAAATAATTCAGATACAAAAGATGTATTTGAAATAAATATTGTAAATAAATAATGATCTTACTTATATCCTAGCTTTTTGAGTCTCTGGATCTTAACAAACAGGACACAGATAGGTTTATTTTGATCTTATCATTTGTCTACCCATTTTCTTTACTGTCAACTTGAAGGCTTCAGCCACACATTTCAGTATGGATATATTTTTGTAAATGCACATATATAAAAACTGACTTGGTGGAAACTCAGAACTCAAGTCCAACTTCCCATCTATTGTAGGAATCTGTCCTACTTTAATCCTGAGAGGTTCTGATCTTGTTTCTATTTATGTGTACCCAGTTCACCACTTTTCAAGGAATATTATTAAATAAATGATTTTTATAGTATATTACTCCATTCATTATCTTACCTAAACCTCACCATAACAACAGAGTAAATGTTGGCATTCTTGTTCCCATTTTACAGAGGAAGAAATTGATTAGGAGCTGAGAAAAATGCTTCTCAGGTTTTTTCTGACTTCAGATCAGCATTCCAATTTTTATCATATGTTGACTCTTATAGTCTCTCCTATAGGAGAAACTCTCCACAAATTAGCCTCTTAAATTCCTTTTCAATGTTAAATATTTGTAAATTTCTTGTTTTTTTCCTTGCAATATGGTTTCTAAATCCTTTTGCTCCTGATTCCTTCCTTAGGATGTAGACTGTACTGATGTTTGTCATTGATGTTTGCTCTTAAAATGTGACATCCAGAAGGGACGAAAATAGTCTGGATGCAGTCTGACAAGGGCAGAGGATTATAACCTTCCTCATTCTGAATGTTTTATTACTACCAAAAACCAGAGCCATTTCTTGTCATGGCATTGTCTCACAACATCACACCCTGGTGGGCATACTTTACCTTGTCTGATTTCAAATGGAATCAAAAGTTTCCATTTCTATCATGTGTTTCTTTGACCAGGAAAGAGTATTCACATCATGCTACTGGACTGGAAATCCATGTCACATGATACAGATGATGGGGGTAAGAACATTACTAACTGTAGTATGAGGTTCTCTGTTGTTTCCTGAATTTGCTCCAGGAAAAAATTTTTGTCTTTATTGTGGCTTTATTAATAATACAGTCTAATATTGCTCCTTACATTTATATAGAGGTCAACTTAAGCATACCTTTCTCTTTGATGTGAATTCCAAACAGATCATATCTTTTATAAACACATTTCTTTATAAGAGATGTACTTTTGTTTATTTTTTTTTTACAAAAAAATTATGCATAGGTAATTTTCCAGCATTGACAATTGCAAAACCTTTTGTTTCAACTTTTCCCCTCCTTCCCCCCATCCCTTCCCCCAGATGGCAGGTTAACCAATACATGTTAAATACAATATATGTATACATGTCCAAACAGTTATTTTGCTGTACAAAAAGAATCGGACTTTGAAACAATGTACAATTAGGCTGTGAAGGAAGTCAAAAATATAGGCAGACAAAAATAGAGGGATAGGGAAATCTATGTAGTGGTTCATAGTCATCTCCCAGAGTTCTTTCGCTGGGTGTAGCTGGTTCAGTTCATTACTGCTCTCTTGGAACTGATTTGGCTCATCTCATTGTTGGAGAGGGCCTCGTCAGTTGATGTTTTTTAAACACAATTTTAAGAATTTATATTTATTTAGGAATAGTGTCTAGCTTATAATAGTCAATAAACACTTATTCTCTTTCTCCAACCTTATCTCTTTTAACTTTCTTCTTAAGTTTACTTTGATTCATCCATCTTTGAAATCTTTTACAATCACTAATTTATGTCATTCAACATACTTCAAATCCTTTCCAGTTTCATGTCATTTATATATTTGATAAACATGCCACCTCTTTATGTTGATTTTTAAATTGTGATTTAAGAAAAGGCTTTATAGATCTTCCTTCAAGTTTACATTAACACTTTTACGTACTCAATCAGCTATCAATATACTTCACTGTATAATTCTCCAGCTCACATTATAAAGGATATTGTCAAATTATTTTCTGAAATCAAAATGCAAAATGTTTATTTCAATAATCTATTAAATAGCAATTTAAAAAAAATCAAGTTAATTTGCTATAAGGCATCTTTTGTGAACTATGGTAGCTCCCAACTAGTGTTCCCCACTATATTTTCTTGAGATTCACAAATGATCTATTAAATACTCTGTTGGAGAACTTTTTACAGATTGATAGAACCTTGTCAGTCTGCAGCTTCCAAGATCTACCATTTCTTGATTTAAAAAAACCCAGGATAAAAAGTTCTCATTTATAATTTTTATGATTCTCCCTGAGGATGGTGATTTTGTAAGGGACTATTGACAATGGTATTAAAATCACATCACGGGATATCTAAAATATTCTTCATATGGGTTAAGAAATTTGCACTTTTGAAAATGTTTAGATGTCTTCTTCCTTTTTCATCAATTATCTTCAGCTATCCTTCCCTCTTAACTGACTTTGTTCTCATTGTTTTCTAATTTGAAGAAAATTTTTCTTTATGGAGAAGATAAAAGTCAAATAGGGAGTTGAGTTGTTCAGTCTTCTTCCCATAATCTTTTTAAACTACAAAAGATAAAGATAATCATAAGATTTGTAGGTTTAAAGGTAGAAAAACCTTAGACGTCCAACTCCCTCATTTTACAGATGAGGAAACAGAGGTCAGAAAAGTTAAATAATTTGTCTAAAGTCCAATAACTAGTAAATATCTGAGGCAGAATTTAAAACCAGGTCTTAACAGGCTCTGAGTTCAATGTCCTATCCACTGTCTGTCTTCTCATGACTATATCTCTACTAGAATAATATCATCTCTACTAGATATTTACATTTTAATTTATCCTTAATTATTGTGTGAAAAATATAGATTCCTTTTAAGTAAGAGTTCTTAATCTTTTCTATATATCTTTGGTAGTCTGGTGAAGCCAAATGATCTCTCCTTATTATAAAAATAAAACATACAGGATTACAAAGGAAATATAAAATAGCTATTTAAAGAAATTGGGGGAGCAGCTAGATGGCACAGTAGATAGAGCACTGGCTCTGGAGTCAAATCCAGCCTCAGACACTTAACTAGATATTAGATGCTGGGCAAATCATTTAACCCCAGTTGCTTCAAAAAAGAAAAAAAATGTATATTTTTAAAAATTCACAGACCTATGTGAATAACTTCTGCATCAAAGAAATGGCATGTATCCTATCAGACAAATGATAAGAAATATTTTTGAAAAGTAGGAAATGTGCTAGAAAAAGTAAAGGCAAAGCATTCCGATATCTTTGCCAAGAAAACCCCAAATGAGGTCATAAAGAGTCAAACATGACTAATTGGCTAAACAATAACCACAAAGAAACATATCTAGTCTCTCAACTATATTTCATTAACTTCTAAGGTTAAATCCTAAAGAGAAGTAGTATGGAATATAAAGTAAATAGGATTTGGTATTGGAGGTTCAAAGCCTTTTTTAAACACTTGCTCCTGATGTGATTTTGGATAAAGTACTTTATGTCTCTGTCTTGATTTCTACAACTAGAAAATGAGGGAATTGTACTACACAACTTCTTAAGGTTTCTTCAAGCTATCTTTGATATGATATCTATCATCTAGTCTGGCTATGATCCTATGGAACCTTATCTAGTTAATTCAGTAAAATGAACTTTATGAGTTTGGAATGAAATAATTACAAAAGACTTATCAGCAAATTGACCAAAGAGTGAAGAAAATATTAGCCAAAGTAATTTTCCAACACCACCAGATCAATGGCAGTGGTGCTGTAATCTGGTTCAGTGGAAGGAGGATCCATTCTAAGGCAATCACAAAGTTTTTAATAGTGTTTCAGAAAGCCCTTTTCTTACAAATTATTCTTTGTGGTTAGCCTCATCTAATATAGGTAAATTAAAAATGAGATCTGAGAAGCGTTGGGCTGGAACATATATCAAAAGGAACAGTATAGAATTAATGTTGATTATATTTCATTTTGAAAGAGAACCAATGGCATCACAAAGTGATACTTTGATTTGTGTGTGAATTGACTTAAATAAGGGAGCCCCCACTCTTCTAGAGTCATCAAAAGCCAGTAGCAAGACAAATATGATAACTGGTGATGGCTTGGGATGCAGTGGATAACTTTGTCGTCTTTGATGTCTGACCAAAGTGTAGGGTTAAACTTAACTAGAAAGGTAGGGTGGAGGTATATTATATAGAGATTAAAGGGTAAAGCTAAGGAAGTTTTTATGATTCTATGGGCAACAAGAAACCTCCGAAAGTTTTAGTATTATGAGAATGTCTCAGATCTGAATCTATGCATTAGGAAGATTACTTTGACAATTGTTTGAAGAAAGGATTGCAAAGGCAAGAGACTAGATGGTTGATTGAATGTATGGAGTGAAAATAAAGGGACAATGAAAGATGACTTGTAATTATTCTTTCATAGTATATCTCAAATCATCTGTCTAGTTCAGGCCTCAACTTTCTCCTTAACAGTACCACAATAGTCTTCCAATTAGTCTTCTTACAATCTATCCTGCATATCACTATTAGATTAATTTTTTCAAAACACTGCTTTCCATGTTCACTTTCCTGTTCAAAAACTTTAAATGGCTCTCCATTGTTTACAGAATGACATCTTGCCAAGTAGTTGAAATTTTCCGAGTTGTATAGGAACAAATATCTTACCTTATGGAAACAAAGAAACTAACTTCCACCAGATAAATTTAATAACTGATCTAAATAATTGAATTTGCATTTATTAATCAAGAAATGAAGCTTTCATTTTAATTTTGTACATTAACAGGATTGCCTATTTCCTATATCTTTCTCATAGAAATTCAGAATATCAGAGCTGAAATATATTTCAAAGGCCATTTTGTTTAACCCACACCTGAAAAAAAGAATTTCTTCTCCAAAATATATTTCTAACAAGTGACGATAGAGCTTTTGTTGTATGTCTGAATATCTCTATAAGGGGAATTCACTTGCTATGGAGGCAGTCATTCAACTTTGACATAACTTTTATTGTAAGAAGTTTTTTCCCCCCTAATATCAACCTGAAATATTGACCTCTTTGTGACTTCTGTACATTTCTCCTAGTTCTTCCTTTTAGAGCCAACTATAACAAATCTAATCCTTCAATAAGACAGCCCTTTAAGTACTTAGTTCCTTTAAACTATCTTCATCTAGCATGAACTCAAGGTCCTTCACCATAACAATTATTCTTCTTTAGTTACTTCCAAGTGACACAATATCTTTTTCTTAAATATTGTACCCTAATGTGACACAACATTATGAGTTCAAATAGGCCAAATATAACAAGATTATTATATAGAGATGATCTTTCCCTTCACATAGTCTAACATCATATTAATTTTCTTAAGTGCCATATGCACTATTAACTTATATTGAGCTTCAGTTTCATTAAAATTCTCAGATCTTTTTCAAAGGAATTGTTATCTAGCAACATATCTTGATCTTATAGTTGTTAAGTTAAATTTTTGAATCTAAGACTAAGACTTTACATGTATTTATACATATTTGATTTCCTCTTATTCAGTAAGAAAAAGAGTTTCTACCTAGGTGATAAATAGCTTAAGGAAATGAACAAATACTTCTCAAGGGACGACTTTCAGACTATATATATGAAAATGCTCCAAATCATTACTAATTATAGAAATGCAAATTAAAGCAATTCTGGTATTCCACCTCACTTCCATAAAATTTACAAAGATGTCCCAGAAAGGAAATGATGACTGCTGAAAAAGTTTGGGAAACAGGCATATTGATTTACTATTATAAATTATGGATTTATGAATAATTAGTTATTTTAGAAAGTAGGTTTATACACAGAAAATTACTAAACAGTGTATGCCCTATGAAACAGTTCAACGCAACAACTTTGAACCCACTGCTAAACCAATAGTTAAAGGAGATCAAAGAAAGAGTTTAAGCAAGGCCCTTTGCATATAAAATAATATTTATAACAACTCTTTTTGTGGTGGCAAAAAAAGGAATAAAAAAACCAAAACAAAACAAAAAAACAACCCAAACCTTGAAATTAATGGGATACCTATTAAATAATGATTGAATAAACTGTGATACAATATGATAAAGTACTATTGTGCTTTAAGAAATGAGGAATTGGCGGGCAGCTAGTTGGTATAGTGAATAGAGCTCCAGCCCTGATGATAGAAAGACCTGAGTTCAAATGTGACCTCAAACACTTAACACTTCTTAGCTATGTAACCCTGGGCAAGTCATTTAACCCCAATTGCTTCCAGAAAAAAAAAAAAGAAATGAGGAATTAGATGATTTCAAACAGATCTGTAAAGACTTATTTGAATTGATAAGTGATGAAGTAATCGAAGAACAAATTTATACTATTATATCAACATTATACAAATAAATAATTTTGAGAATTTTTATAAAGTAGAATCAGGACAATCATCTGTACAGTAACAAATATAACATTATAAAAACAAATAATTTTGCAAGCTATAAAACTAAGATCAATACAAAGATAGATATTCATCATTTCAAAAGACTGTCCACAAAACAAATTATTCATTATAGAGAAGTGACAGATTTAGGGTGAAGGATGAAATATGCATGTTTTGGTGTCTGTACACCCAATAAAGGAATTTGTTTTGCTTGACCTCACTTTTTGATTTTCTGGGGTGAACAGGAAAAAAAATTCTATTAATTTTTTAAATAGAGGAAGAATGTGACAGATGTGAAATATTTTACGTACTTTTTTATTTTTACATAATTTTATGTAATTATATAATTTTTATTTTTATATAATATTTATATATTCATTTTATTTAACCATTTTACTTTGTTACAAGATATTTCTTATTAAGTGGAAGTAATCTGTAAAAGTTTGTAACATAAAGACAAATTATAGTTTTATATATATATATATATATATATATATATATATATGTATATACACACACACACACACACACACACACACACACACACACACACACACACATACACATATATTTTGCTGAGGCAGTTAGGGTCAAGTGTTTTGTCCAGGGTCATACAGGAAGTGTTAAGTGTCTGAGGTCAAATTTGAACTCAGGCCCTCTTGACCTCAGGGCTAGTGCTCCATCTACTGCACCACCTAGCTGCCCCAATAATACAGCTTTTAAAAAAAATTCACTCAATTCAAAAAAGTATTGTTAATCAAGAAAATCTTTTTGAAACCTGTCATGTGATGATAATAAATCTTGCTACCGATTCTACTCAAAGTATTCTACTATTTTATCTATATTTTTATCCAAATCCCTGATAAATCCCAGCACAGAACCAAGCTTAGATTTTTGGAACATTCCCTGTGGAATACCTTCCAAATTAAAATAAGATGATTTCAATCACTAATCTTAAAGCTTATTATTTCATCAATTTTGAATCCATCTTGCTCCACACATATCTACATCTTTTTCAAAGAATAGGCCAAGAAACTTTAAAGAAAAACTTTGCTAAAAACTAAGCAAATACTGTGTACAGCACTTCTTTTATTTATCATCAAGGAACCAAAAAGAATCTAGGGTTAGTCTAGCAAGATTTGTTCTTGATGAATCCATGTTAGACCTTTGGGATCACCATTTTCTTTTCTAAATGTTTACTAACAATCTCTTTAATACTAAGATTTAATTTAATTCTAAGATTTTTCCAGGAATCAAAGTCAATTTCACCAGTTCATATTTTCAAGAATTTATCTTCTTCCTTCCTCCCCCCCTCCAAATTGGAGCATTTGCCTTTTTTCATTTCCTACTGACATTCTTTATTTCTCCACAATCTTTCAGAGATCACTGATACTAGAGCAACATCTACTTGTTCTTTCATAATTCACAAATGTTAGTTTATCTAGTACATGGAAAGATCCTGATGTGACCTCTTTACTTGAGTATTAACTCCTCATTATTTATATTCTAAAAATATGTTGAAAGAATTATTGACATTTTTGTCTATCAATGTAAACTCTAAAATAGGAGTTGATTTCATGCATGCAGTCTACAAAGAGTTCAAATTAATGTATACTTAAAATATGTAATTTAATACATTATGTGTAACACAGAAAGGTGGTGGTCCATTTGGTGAAGAATAAAATAGCACCTACAGCTGTGTGTAATGGACTTTTCACATCTGAACAAGTTCTTCATGAAGCATTTAATAAAGATATTTCATTCAAATTGGTTCATTTATTCTCCTGTATTGGAAGAAAGATTTATTGACAAAATGATTCTTTACAGTCATGTAGACAGTTAAGACTATTTACCAGTGGGGACTATAAGACTCCCTATCTAATCAGTTAACAGCACATGGGATTACATAAAAACTCTGGAGGCAGGGCCAAATAAGTTGAATATTATGACCCTAACTCTCTCACACAACAGCCAGTTGAAGTCACTTCTTAACACTCAGGGCAATAACGTGCATATGTCACCTGGGAAAGTATCATGCTAATATGAGATAAGTTACTACCAATTAATTAGGAAGATCTTTAACGAAATGTGACTCAAGAAATATAAATTTGATTGAGAAGTTGGAAGAGAAAAATGGAATATTGGACTTTGTCAAAGGAGTTAAGATTTGGATAAGATACAAGAGGAATCTGGGGCATCCAGCAGGTAAGTGGAGGTTGGCTATAAAAAAAGGAAAATGAAAGGGGGAAAATAAGCATATTTATATAGTAGTTACTACATGTCAGGTATTATACTAAACACTTATCAATATTATATTATTTGGTCTTCACAACACCCCTAGAAGGTAATGCTATTATTGTGGTTGAGGAAATTCAGGCAAAGAAAAGTTAAGTGATTTGGGTCTTCCAGACTCTACTCCCAGCATGCTATTCAATGTTCTATCCAGCTACCTCCAAAGAAGATTAAAGAAAGATTCTAAAAGTCAGCAAAACACAAATTTTACAAATTTTTCTATGGTGCAGTTGTATTCCAAGTATCTCTCCCCTAATCCTCAGATCACCTCTATAGGATATGTTCAAGTTGAAGAGAGGAAATTCAGGCTTACCAAAATTTCTAACAAAGGGATTCTTCCTCACTCCTCAAACAGATTTCTTATGATTTTAACTGAAGGCAGACTTTAAAAGAACAGGTGGCAACTGAGAAATGCTGAAAAGTTTTGTTTCCACAGAGTGTTACAAGCTTTGAGGTAGCATGGGATAGTGGGTACCACTGACCAAGAGGTTTTCAGAATGTGAGAGGTTAAGGAAGATTAAGATTCCACAAAACAATTAACTGATCAATAGAAACCTTGGGCAAATAAGGAATTGGGAAGCCAGGAAGGAATAGGTGGATTCAGCCAATCACAAAGAGTCTTGTAATTTTGAGAAATCTATAAATTTAAGACAATAGCCAATTTAGCCCAAACTAGTTGGAGTCAATAACCTGACCACCAAATCACCTATTGTGCTTGATTAATAAGCTAATTGAATATTAAACTAGACACCCCATAAGGAGGAATTTTCTCAAATGTTTTGAATATGGATGTATGATGAGGGATGGGGAACATGTTTATACATATTTAGGGGAAACATGTAGTGGACGTATCAGAAGGAGTATAACCTGGAAGGAATGGATCAATTAATTCTCTGAAGGGAGAGGCTGAGACAAATTAGCAAGTATAAAGCTTCTCCCATTTCTATGCTTGGGGCTCCCTTTTTCTGAAGAGGAATTGAACCCATTTTTGGCCAGAAAGGTTAAGATAATTCTTTAAGATTTTTTAATAAATTTTCCTCAATATCTGATTTTCAATGTTGAGTGTATTTCTAACACAACTGAAGGGACACCTCTAATTATCTTGTAGTACACTAAGATCACTAGTATTAGTCCCCTCTGCCACCTGTGTGGGCTCACTGTGCCCACAAAGGGACATTCCTTACCCTATCTCTACTCTGACCCTAAAGACGCTGTTACTACCCAGAGACTTAGGAGATGGCCCATTCTCCTAAATCCTTACAGCTTTATTTCCAAAGTAATTTTAAACAGGATAAACAAAAAGGGAAAATGTCTTATGTTTAAAAAAAAGATTCAATATGGGCAAAATATTGTTTCATTTAGAAACAGCAACATGAGTACTATTAGGAGGGGAAAAGGAAGAGAAAGGAAAGTTTGAGCGTCAGGAGAATTGGGTTCCTCACTATTAAGTAGTGTGGAAGTACACTGAGTTCCTCTTCATGACCTCTTTAGGTTACTAATACTTTACAATATAATATCAAGGCTTGGTCTGAAGACTGAATACTAATCTGATTAAGAAACACTTGTCAGTTTTTAGCTCTATGTTCTCCAACAACATCCTTCATTGAAATATCATTTAACCAAAGGCCTATTTCATTTCCTAATGAAAAATTTAAAACTCTAAACTCATAGAAAATAGATTAGGATGCTAACCACAGGGTGGAAACACTTAAATGAAGACCATGCCCTATCTTCTGTACATAGTAGTTTGTTGTGTCTCCTCCATCAGAATACAAATTCATTTCTCCAAGCCTTTTTTTCCCCCTGAGGGAACTGGGGTTAAGTGATTTGCCCAAGGTCACACTGCTAGGTAGAATAGGAATTCTTTAAGGACTTAGATTGTTGTAGACTTTTTTTGATTTCCTAGCACTTGACACAGGACCTATCATGCTTTAAACTTTTAATAAATGCTTATTGATTTGATTGGCTTAACTTTATTGAACTTCAATTTAGGAAAATTATTCTCCAGAATTATGGGACATTTTTAATGACTTTAGTTAGATTTGAAGAAGGAAAACTGTTCAGTGAACTTTTACTTGAACTCTGTAATGCTATTGGATATTATATAATTTATTTTTATTCTTGGGCTTTTTAATTAACTTAAAAATGTCTTGGACAGAGACTTTCAAAGACCTTGGGAGTTCTCCTCTTTAAATTTCTCTCTCTAGATAGAGATGATTAGAATCAGAACTTTAATTAATAAAAGTGTCTCTGTCCAGCCTGTTCCAAAATTGAATATTTTTTAAAAATTGCATAGTAACCTTTTGGACGACCTTAGGCAAAGGAGATTCATCCAGTGCCATAGTTTTCTAATTTATATATGCTTGCCCTAGAATAATGAATGGCATTAAACATTTTAATTAAATAATAATTTCATTAAATAATGAATGCTATTAAACATTTTATTTTTGGCTTCAATTCATTTTGGGACAATAAGTTTTCATTTCTATTAGCAAAATTACCATTTCATTAACCATATTACCCAGTTCAGCTTCCTCCATTCATTGGTAGGGATATTAAAAGGAATAAATGTCATTTTTTATGGGGGGGACCACAATAGGAATTCTTTTAATAGCTTTAGGCATTGGCTCCCTGTAACCCAAACATTTTCTCTAAGAACACCCTTTAAATGCAACATAATTGATTACAGTGGTGCTTTGATAAGATTTTATCTGATGCTACTTACATCCTTGACCAAACAATGCTTGGTGGGGAGCTTTGTATCTGAACTTTATTGCAAATAATTATGACACTAAGAGATGGAAAAACATAATTGAGCTATTTAAAGGTGAAGCTTTATCCCTGCCGTTCTTTTATTTTGCTGTCTGTCTGATTTAGTGTCTTGTACCAATTTCATCAGAGCTTCTATGTGAAATGGTGTCAAGCAGAGCTCCTGACAGCTATAATTGTGTTCCATCACTTCTATACTGAATAACTGATGGTCTGTCTATCAGTGCCATGGAGTGTTGTGAAGTACTTGAACTATTAGGCAAAGTTCCTTTGAGATTAGAAGAGAACTTTGTTATTTTCACTGAAGAGAAAAGTTCTGCTTTTATGAAAAAATCTAAAGTAAGATGACCATTTGATAAGGATAGAAATGAATGTTAGTGGGAAGTTTATATATTATGAATGACATACATTTACTAATTATTTCTTAATGTTAGTAAACATATATTTCATAAAACAGTCTGCTGCAACTTGATAGATTAAGGTGCCCCAAATTTAACATTTTGGGGTTTTGTTTGCTTTGTCCAACTTGTAATTTTATTGAAAAAAGGAACTCCAGATGAGTAAAGACCCCTCACTAATACAAAATGACACTTACCCTACAATTGTGGCAGTTGTCTGGGGATTGAGAAGCTAAATGATTCCCTACCTATAGCTAGTATGGGTCAGAGGCTGGTTTTGAATCCAGGTCTTCCTTGCTTCAATGTTAGCTCATTATCCATTATGCTATGATAATGGTATGTTATTTACCAGAATTTCACAATATTTTCTTTTATTTAGATCACATAATAGCAATAGAAAGTAACCTTTCTATTTTCTGTAATAAGACTGCATTAATATAGATCTGCTATGATGCCATTAGTTTTATAGGTTTATAATTATGTTGGGTAATGTCACCACATGGGAGGAAAATTATCTAGGAGTACTTTCCTAGAAATTCTGTGAATTTTTATAGAGGACAACTTTTCCCTCTAATTATAAAAGAGACTTCTGATGATGATAAATGGGAGTCTTGTAGAGCTTCCAGTACCTTAAGAAGCTTACTGGTAATGAAAACTAGCTTGAGATAAGGTAGTTGGGATCTAGAGTGCCTGTGAGCCCCTTGTTTCACACTTCTTAAAGAAGCCTGAAAGGAGGCAGCTCTTTCTATCCAAAAGCACTGAACTAATTATATCACAGTAAAGAAGGGGATATCGTTACCTATTCTCTTCTCTAGTTTTGGAGATTTTGTTATTTATAAAAGGTGATAGATTTGTATTTTTATTAGCCCTTGCATGCTCTAATTGAACCTTTCTTATAGAATGGAAGGGCTCTCTGAGGCCATCTGGTCTAGTCTTTTAATTTTATAAATGACAAACAGGCTTTGGAGGATGACTTGCCTAAGATCATACAATCATAATCAGACTCCAGTCCTCTGACCCTAAAGTAACTGTTCTTCCCACTGTTGGAATTACCTCTTCATACAAACTGAATAGAATATGGAGCCCTGTTTTAAAGTTTGAAATTGTTTAGTAGTTTAAATTGTGCCACTCTTTGGAGTTTTCTTGGCAAAGATACTGGAATGGTTTCCCATTTCTTTTTCCACCTGAGGCAAACAAAGTCACATAGGTAGTAAATGTCTGAGATCAGATTTGAACTTATAACTGATGCTTTATCCACCATGTAGCTGTAAAGCACTTCATAAATATTATTTTTATCCTCACAACAACTCATGAAAATAGGTGCTATTTTTAATCCTCATTTTATAGATGGAGAAACTGAGGCATATCAAGTTTAAATGGCTTTCTCAGGGTCACACAACTGATATCTGAAGTCATTTTTGACCTCTTGATTCCTTATTTAGCATCTTATTCATTACTCTACCTTGCTGCCTATAAACAACAAATGAAAAAGAGAGATTTGTTGACATTATTTTTATATTTGTACAGTGAATTTTGCTCCTGAGAGACTTATATTTGTTCACATGCTTATGTCTTTATATTACCATTCTCGTATATAGAGTACCATATACATTATAGAATTAGTAGTTAATTTCTTATTCATCCTCTGGTAACAGGACCCTCTAGGTGAAGAGCAATACATATGTTAAAGAACATGATTTTGCTTATCAGATTTCATAAGGCTGTCTAACATTCAAAAAACAAAAAAGATTCGGGGAAGAACATAAGGGGAAAGGGGAAAAATAAGACTGGAAAAAAAAAAGCAATGAAGAAGAGAAATAGGGAGAGAGGGCTGTGTGAAGAAGTGACCTGGGACCCCTTTACTGCCTTTGACTAATAGTCCAGCCTCCTCATTTACCAGTAAGTTTCTGAAAATAAAGCCCCTGAGAAAAAAGAAATAGGATTTAGTAAAATAAAAGGAGAATGGAAGAAAAGCCTGGGGAAAGAGAAGAATAAAATATATTTGTGCTGAGACAGTTGCTCAAGTAACAATACACATATATCTTTTGGCAATGTATAATGAATTTTCTTGGGAGAAAAAAAGACATCAATCCATTAATGATTCTCCTTTGCCTTAGCTTTTGTCTTTACCCTACCCATAATTTCCTTGCTGATTCCCTACTTGTATCTTGCTGGCTCTTTTGTAATGAATTGCAGAACTCATTAAAATCATCCAAAACTACATTTCTCTTTAAGGCATCTCTCTTTTACACAAAGTGGTTATTAATGAAAACCGAGGCCAAGAAAAGAATATCTGCCTTTTTTTTTTTTTTTTTACAGTTGAACACATATTCATTTTTAAATGATCCATATAATTTTTTTTCTTTTAGTAGTAAAACATATGCTGTGCAGGCCTTTGGTACCCCTATGTAACTTGTAAAGTTATTCAATTAAATCAAATTTTCATTAAGTACCTATTAAATGTAATATGCTATGCTAGGTGATGAGGATACAAAATAAAAATTTCTCTGTCCTTATGTAGCTTATATTCTTTTCTCTTATTTATAGGTGCATAAGTCAACAAATATAAAGCTTATGAAAAATAAAAAAGCAATTTCAAAGAATGTGAATATGAAGATTATGAAAAATAACAAAGAAGTAATTTCAGAAGAGTATTCTAAAAACTAAAGGCAGAAAAAAAGAAGAAAGTAGTGTTCTACCTCAGTGTTCCCAAATTGTCTTGTCTCAGTTTTCCTGAACTATTCTGCCTCAATTTCCCTAAATTGTTCTGCTTCAGTTTACCTGACTTGTTCTGCCTCAATCCTCCTGGTTGCAACCCCACCTCTTCCTGACCATTAGGACTGATATAACTTAGGGCTGGCTACTCTAGGGTCATAAATTGTAAATGTTTAATCTCAGATAAAGGAGAAATCTTCTATTTCAGACATCCTGGCTCCTAAGTCCTTCTAAGTTATCAAGAATTTATGGTCCTTACTCCCCAACATGTCAGAACTGAATTTATGGTCCGCTCACCAGTGCTCTACCCTACCGCCCTCTACCTTTGTCTCTCCTGATTGCTGGAGCTTATAAAAATCCCTGAAATTCTTCATTTGATACTGAATTCTTTGAGACTCGAGTCCCATTCAGTCTTCTGGGGTCAATATGGCTCCTGTTTTGGCCCCAGACAATCTCTCCCTCTCAAGTAAAATATTAAAAACTCTCTGATCTCTATCTTGCCTCAGTTTCTCCAGCATTACAGTAGTATTTAAGTTATGATTTGACAGAAACTAGGAATTGTACAAGGAAAAAGAGAAATGTTCCTCATCTATTTCTCTTCATTATTCCTAGAGAGGAAAGCATTTTTAGAAAAGGTTGATAGTTCAAAGATTCATAGGTGGGGGGAAAGACGTACCTTAGGAGATTTCTTTGAACACTATTCAGAAGAACTGAGATGTTGGAGTCAGGGTTAGGATGGAGTGATAAAAGTGTTTAAATGGAGCAGAAAAAATAGAAACATGAGTGCCAAAAGCAAAATAAACGGGAGACATTTAAAATCAGAAAGGAGAAATCCTGGGAGTACAAGGGAGCAGACTAGAGAAGGGAGTGGGCTTCCAATGATAGAGGCACTTTATAGAGTGTTGGTTAAAAACAATTTGGTAATGATTTGCTTTAGCTCCATGGAGATCTCAGACAGTTATGGAGTGAGAAGGGATGCAAAAGTTTAAGGGAAAATAAGAGGCATAAAGGAATCTGGCCATTATCACAAATGAATATAGAAAGTTTGAATTAAAAGGACTTTAGAGGTCATTCCCCTAATTTTGGGGAAGTAAAATGACTAACTTGAAATCACAGAGTTAACTGATGGAAAAATGTAGACCTCCTATGCTAGTGCCCCCCAACTCTGAATTAGTGTAAAATTTATTTTCTATATATTTCCTTATGACATTTATTCATGTACTAGGTAATTTTGTTATTTTAATATTTCATATATGTATATTTTATGTATGCATATATTATATGGTCTAATGTGTTTTGTATTGTGATAGGTGGTACTATGAATACCATGAGAGATGAGGTGCAAGAATACGCCACCTACCTCAAAGACTTTGAAATCTAGTTGAAGTGACACATAGCACACAAAAAATAGATGATATAAGTTCTATAAATGTTTGCAGGTCTTAGAAGGAAAAAGGAGAGAAGTTCTTATTCAGTTCCCTCTATTTGCCAGCCACTATGGTAAATATTTTGCAAATATTATTTCATTATGATTTTCATAATAACCCTGAGGGAAGGGACATTTGTGCCCAAACTGACACAAACAGAGGTTACGTTACTTGCTAAGGGTCCTATAGGTAGACAATGTTTGAAACTGTTTTTGAACTTGGATCTACTTGACTTCAAGCCCAGAATTCTATTCCCTGGATCCTCTAACTGTCTCTTCCAGAGATCAGAGAAGGTAAAGAAAATTTCATGTACCAAATGAAATATAAACCTGACATTAAAGATAGATCAGAAGCAGAGAAATGAATGGAAGTGGATGGAGGTGGGGAGCTCAGCATAAATAGAGACTTGGGAACAGAAAGAGTGTGACTTGTACAGTGAGCAGTCATCTGATTGGAACTGCAATGTGCTGTGGAATAGTGAGAGAGAAATCTGGATTGGCAGAGTAGAGCCAAATTGCAAGATCCTTCAAAAACTTTTTGTTTTCAACCAGTTGCGTTAGTTTCATCTAGATACTGTCAAATATGCTTTTTTTTATATTGCCTAAGATTACTTTTATTGTATTAAGAATGATAATATTTGATTTGAAAGTTCCTGAAAATCCAATGGATTATAAATGTAGCTGTATTGTATCTTTGGGATCTCAATACAAAGAAAATCTATATCCACCATCTATCAATGGATATACATATATATATATATATATATATATACATATATATATATATATATGTAGATAGATATTTATACATTATATATACATATATATATGTGTGTGTGTGTTAGTTCACAACTAAAGCAACTGCTAATAGACATTATGTCTATTAGCAATTGCTTTAGTCTTCACAGTAAACATTTATTCTTTATCAAATGGCATAGGAAAAATGTAGTCTGAATAACCACTACAATTTTGTTTAGCCAAAAACAACAATGGTTGTTTTTAGGGTTTTTTTGTTTTTGTTTTTTGCTCTGCAGTGATGGAAAAGAAACAGAATTAATTATAGGAGACACCCAGATAATGATGTTGGAAAGCTGTGAAGCAAATGTGCCCATTCTGTCTTTTGGGAATTTTTATTAATGCATCTTAGTATCAGACTTTTGATCAACACATTTTTATTAAAAGTGACTTGAAAAGATGTATTCTGGCAAAAAAAAAAAAATTACCTCCAGCTTCTGTTCAAGTTCTGTTAGTGAGCCACACAATTCAGTCACGGATTCCAAAACCTCTCGGTGTTTTGTTATTATTTTCTCAGCATATTTTTGTCCTTCTTCCAGACCTTGCAATGGATAGGAAGGAGAGAAATTACTTAAAGATAAATCTTTCAGAGAAAAGTCCAAAAAATCCAAAACATCATTAGAATGTCAGGGGTTGATAATTAGCCAGCTAGATTGGCAAAGTTCCTGTGGTGTCCAGAATATGACTATACTAAGAAAAGACCAACTTGAAAGCACCCAGATTAACAAGATTTCCTAATCTCTAACCTCAGTATTCATTTCCTGTCTTCTTGCCTTTGTATGAGCTGTTATCCATATCTGGAATATTCTCTTTCCTCATTTCAACCAGTGGAAATCCTCCACTTCCTTTTAGACTGTATTTGAGTGCCATCTCCCAGATAAGATATTTTCTAGATCCCTCAGTTCTAGAAGTCCTTACTCATTCAAAACCCTAAGTTTTGCTGTTATTCAACCCTATTTGAGATATAATTTTACTTGTTTCCTAAATAAGTACACATTATTTTTGCATTTGAGACTGTGTAAGAAGACAGCAGAGAAAACTTTAAATACTTAATTATAATAAATTCAAGTGATTGGACCACTACTTTTCTAACCTGCAAATTGTCCAAGGGCTCAGAACAATTTACAAACTTTATTTGTCCTCTCATTTTTGAAGCTTTCTAGGTTTACAGAGAAAAGAAGCCAAATGGAATCGGGATATTTCCCCTAAACTAAAACATTCCAGAGTAAATCTCAGTATCTCCATATCCACAACTCACTTTACAGTAGAAGTCTTTTTTATACCTTGTGCTTCTTTCCCCCCTATCTTCAAGAAAGAGAAGGAAATGGGGAGTAGGGATTTCAAACAGCTTTAATCTTAGCACCACTGGATGGAGATACCATGGTCAATTCCACCACTTCCCTCAAAAAGAAGGGCTATAAAAAGTGTTTCTCATTCAAGATGTCTTCCAAGGTGACCTCTTCTTAGTCTTCCTCATTTTTATTTTATGTTACCTTTGTTCTTGTTTTATTTTTTATCTCTCTGGAGAATATGGAAAAACCAGAGCTATAATGTAACCATGAGGAACTGCATGTATATTAAATGAAGGACATTATGAGATACCATGGTTGCCCATTCCTAGATACTTGATTGAGTTCCAAGGGAAAATATTCTCTTGGCAGAAACTGTGTCATCAAATTTAGCATTCTGTGGCCACCTGGTGTTGTACCCACTCAAGATGGATTTTATTAGTCACTATCTTTGGTCTCATAGGAATGATATCAGAGTATTCACAGAATATTTTATTAGGTTCATTATCATCATACTATCCAAGCCCATATGACAGATTATGAGACAGGAGAAATGTTTAAAGGAACTGTGGGAAATCAGAATTTCTCAGTTTGATAGGTAGGCTGTATTTATTATTCGAGAGAAAGAAAAAAGAAATTTTCTATTTGCCAAATGATGTGAGTAAGGGAATGCAGGGCAGCAATGGGAACTGGACCTGAGATTTCATTGGCAGAAAGTTGGTATTCACCTAGTCCTATATAGGACTAGGGAATATAATGTATGAAAAGTTTGACAGACATACTTTTTGAGTAATTACTAAAAATTTTATTTATTATGTGTCTATTGACAATAATAATTGCTTTTAATCAAGTTAAGTGATTATGTAACATTTTAGTGACTTATGAAGAACCTTAAACAAGGTTCTCTGCTAGGATCTCTCACTTGTGGGACTGAACCCAGGTCTTTGTACCCAATCAACTCTCCACAAACTGACACCTTGTTGCCTCTCACAAGGAAAAGAGGCAAGAAGATATTTTTCTTCTTTCCTCCACAATGAGTCCAAAACATTTCACAGAGATTCAAGAGTTTTCCTTAATTTTCTGTTTAAAGAGAAAGAGGGTATTTTTTATTTATTTTCTTCATGGTTTTATTTTTTAAGATACCTCAATTTCATGGCTTCTCTTAATTTTTTTTTTTTTTTTTTTTGCTACCCAAGGTTATTATTTTATTCTGATTTTGTTGTTCCAGATTTGAACAATGGAATGAGCTGAAGAGAAGGCAACTGGGGAAAATGGGCTAGACAAAGAAAGTAGTTAAATCTAGCATTTTCCCACTTTTTTGCATCGGATCCCCACTATTTAGTTTTGGTAGATTTGGGGCTCATCTTGAGTCTTGAAGCAGTGTGATGAGGAACCATGAGGACTTGAGGCATGTTCATTTTCTACAGGATTAAGCTCAATACAGATTTGTTCAATACCACATTACCAGAAGCCTTAAAAGAGCTCTCACCATATAAGCGTTTTGCCAGGTCAGTGATCTCCTGAATCCTCTCTTCTTGCTGGGGCATCGTAGGCATAATAAACTTATTAAACTGCTTATGAAGAATGTCTATGGCCTCCTTTGTCTTGCACTCCATGGAGTACTTCCCAACTCTAACAACTGTAGCACTGGCTTCGTCGCACCAAAATTGACACTAAGTTAATGGGAAAGAGCAAAGAGATTGAAAAGGAGCCTCTGTGTAAAGTTCATAATGGTAGCCATGGAAGGGCTTATTTTTCATTTTCAAGAATTCCCTTGCTCATTTAAGAGTATTTTCTAAATCATAATAAAACAGATGGCAGAAAGTGATCTTATTGCTTTGTATTTGGATAACAAAGAAAAAAAAGAATTATAGAAATATAGGATCTGCCAACTCACTTCCAGTTGATCAATGATGGACAGAAACAACTACACCCAGAGAAGGAACACTGGGAAGTGAATGTAAATTGTTAGCACTACTGTCTATCTACCCAGGTTACTTATACCATCGGAAGCTAATACTTAATGTGCAACAAGAAAATGGTATTTACACACATATATTGTATCTAGGTTATATTGTAACACATGTAAAATGTATGGGATTACCTGCCATCAAGGGGAGAGAATGCAGGGAGGGGGGGATAATTTGGAAAAAATGAATACAAGGGATAATATTATAAAAAAATTACTCATGCATATAATACTGTGGAAAAAATTCTAAAAAAAAAAAAGAAATATAGGATCTGATCTGGCTTTTTTTTCTTTCTTTCTTAGATTTTTCTGAATCTTCTCTACAATACCTTGAGAGAGAATTAATAAAACTTACAATTAGCATCTAGCACCTTTAAAAAGTCCCAAATGTCAATTCCAAAGAATAATGAAAAAAAAAAACCCAACCAAATATACTCTACTGCCAATATAACATTTTAATGTGACCAAATAAAACCACTTGTAGGGAGAGTATTTAACCCAAGAACAGAAGGGAGCTTTTTTAGGGAAGAGCACTTTGACCTATCACTCAGAAAAGATACCAGTCATATTTCCAGAGCCTAGAGGAGAATTGAAACTGTTTATCACTAAAAATAAATAACAATGATGAAAGGAATGTGTCTGACACAGGACAGAAGCCCTTTTGCAGAGGGAGAGATAAGAAAAGCCCAACTCTGTTAGGAGCAAGGCTTTAAATAAATGTCACATAGCAGCAACAAAATTGTCAACTTGGTTCACATATAGAAGAATGATTAGCTTTAATGCAATGTCCAAGTGATGAATTCAACTATATTAAAGGCAACAAATGTGCGTACTATGCATTAGTCATAATAAATATCTCATAGTGTTCCCAATGCTTTCAAAGCATAAAGTTTCCTAGGAAGTAATATGAAAACGTTTATTCATAATTTATTTTTCACATATACACATAAAAGTATATGTGCATTTATGTGTATAAATGTATGTTTCAATGTATGTATATGGTATATAATGTAATGAAGAAGCAACTGGGTTTAAAGTCCAGTAGAGGGGGTCCAAATCCCCCATTCCAAAATTTACTAGTTAAGTGACTGTTTAAGTCACTTGGTAAAAAATCACATGCAGAGTCCTATATCCTATGTTCCATAAATTGACAAAAAAATCATAGAGCAATCTTCACTTCCCATAGAGAAACCCAAGTCTTACCACCATTGCTAAACACAGATATTCTCAGTATAATTCTTCCTACTAGTATAGATACATTAACAAAAATTTGAATCCTTTCAAAGATTGAGAAATATATGCAGACTTTAGAGTATTTTCAAACTAAATTCCAAGGTGATTATAACTATTTCTCAGCCTATTTGCAATCCCTTGCATTTCTACTATGTCTAAAAAATTTGTGAAACAGAGAATTATTTGCTTTAATGTAAGTCTCCCAAATATTATGAACAACTTCAAGTCAATTAGACTAGGTCTTGTCATTATTCTTTCTTAATTCTGAGCTGCAAAACCTTGTTCAGACTTGGATTAATACCTCTTCCATCATCTCCTGAAGATGCTCAGTCAGATCCAAATTCTTCTTGTAATCTTCCACAACTCTGCCAAATTCATCTACTTGTTTCTTTAAGTCCTTTATTGATTCCAAGAGTACTGTTACTTTATTTTTGGGGTAATTTAATAAAGAATCAGATATTTTGTTCTCAAAATTTTCCATTTTTTTCTTTAGGGTCTGAAAAAAAGAAAAACTAATATTATACATAAAGTTATGGTAACATAAAACAAATTATTTCAATGTATAATAACAGAGGCACTTCTAAAATCTTTTAAAATACTAATTATCATATATCTATCTATGTCATATATATATATATATATACACACACATACACATATATACAGATTATTTATTCCTTCAAGTTAGCAGAATTTATTTTTTGCTTTTCTTTTTAAAGCATTAGATTAATGGTAATTAACCATAAATAGTTCTTTGCCTAGGAGTTCAAAGGCATTGAAATCCATAGGACTTACTGAAACCTTGTCCATGTAAACCTCCCACAATAGACAAAACCAATAATGAAGTGAAACTTTAGAATGAAAAGTGAACAAAAACCCAATAGGGATACAATTATATAGTCCATGAGGCTTAATACATACCTGCATTTTTTCAGCATAAACATCCACTTGTTGAATTTGATTTTTGAGGGTTTTCAAATTGCGAGCCTTTTCTGTTTTCTTAGAATAATTAAATTTCAAATTGTTAAATTTCTTTTTAATATCTTTGAATGTTTCTCTATGCTGCAATTGGAGAAAGAAAATGAATTTTAAATGACATTAATATCATACTTTAATGATTTATAATTTTAGTATATGAAGGTACTAATCAATCATATACTTTGACATAGAGCACTGTTCAAGGAAAATAGATCTGCTCAAATGAATATATATGTATGTAAGTTTGTGTATATATATGTGTATGTAAATATATTTTTATAAATATATGTCTGCACTGTACATTATATTTATGTATTATGCAGCATGTATATTCAAATATGCTTATGCATGTTTATATGTATACAATTATATATATGCATATATACATATATATGTATGTGTACAAATATATATATATAAAATATGCCAGCAAACTATGGTCTCCAGGTGAAATCCAAATTGCTTCCTCTTTTGTATGACTATAACTAAGAAAATTGTTATTTTAAAATAGATGACACTAATTAAATTTAATTAATCCAGTAACTATTAAATATTATTTCAAAACAAAAATCATCCTTAGTTTCCCAGGCTGTTGTGTGCCAACCCCTGGTTTAGATCTGTAATTTCATTTGTTGTAAGGACACTTCCTCTACTAATGGAGATTATCCATTTTTTGAAATTTTCAGACCTTGAAAAAGAGTTTTTTGAAGCACTGGATGACTGTATGACTTGCTAAGAGTCACATAGAGAAGCAATATCAGAGGAACAGCTTGAAAGTAGATCATCCTGATTCCAAAAGGAACCTACTATCTATCAATGACTCCACTCTAAAAATCGAAAATGAGATGTAATAGCATGGAACAAAACTTCTATCTAGTGGGTTTTAACTTTTTTGTTTGTGTCATGATCCCTTTTGATAGCCTATGGTAAAGTCAAGGGATCCCTTTGGAGAATGTTTTTTTAAATCATAAAATAAAATATATAGGATTACAAAGGAAATCAAAAGCTTGTGAAAATGAAAAGTATAATTTATTTTTCCATTCACGTTCTTAGACTCCTTGAGGTCCTTGGATCCCAGGTAAAGAACTCTAGTTCTGATACTGAGATTTCTCACACTTTACATTTAAAAAATATTTTATATATATCATCTCTTTGAGTTTAATAACAGGGCTGTGAACTAGGAAATTTTATATCACTGGAAACTTAGACTTGTTGTTCAAGAGATCCCATTTTATCACACATATGCCAACATGTTGCTTTCTCTGTCATCCCCACTCTTGCACTTATTTTTTCAGTCTCTCCTCTCTACTAGCTTATTTCCAACTACCTATAAATATACCCATGTCTCCCCTATCCTGAAAAAAACAAACAAAAAACTCACCTGATCTTTCCATTCAGGATAACTAATGCGCTATATTTTTCTGTCCTTTGTAGCTAAATTTCTCAAAAAGATTGTCTACAACAAAGCTTCTTAAACTGTGAGTAATGACTCCATATGGAGTCATATAACTGAATGCAGGGGTTGAGAAATTATAATTTATTGTTAGTTTTTATTGACTTATATGCCTATTTTATATACATGTATACCTAGGGCCATATAAAAATTTCTCTAGGGCAAGGGGTCATGAGTGGAAAAAATGTATGTGTATTTTTACTTTCTCTTACTTTCTTCTTAATCTCTTATAATATGGTTTCTGACTTTATCATTACACAGAAACCACTTTCTCCGAAGTTAGTTGCCAAATCCAATGGCCTTTTCTCAATCCTCAATTTTCTTAATCTTTCTCCAACCTTTGACTCTCCCTGAAACGATCTTTTCTCTAGGTTTTGGGGATATCATTCTCTAGGTTTTCTTCCTACCTCTCTGAGCCCTTATTCACTGTCTCCTTTGCTGGATCCTCCTCTAGATCATGCTTTTTAACCAAAGGTACTCTTTAAGGTTCTTTCCTGGGAGTTCTTCTCTTCTGTGCTACTTCACTTGAAATTCTCATCAGCTCCCATTTTTATGCTGATGATTCTTTAATCTACCAGCCTTGCCCCAATCTCTCTGCTCACTTCCAATTTTGCATCTCCAACAGCAGATCTCTAAAAGTGGATATCTAGTAGAAATTTAAACTCAATATGTCCAAAAGAAAATTAATCTTTCCCCTAAACCCTCCCCTTTCCTACTTTGCCCATCCCTCAACCTCCAGTTTACTCAATAAACTCCACTAGCCTCTTATTGTCTCCAGAAGCAAATACCAAATGCTTTGTTTGGCATTCAAAGTCCTTTATAACCTGAATCCCTCCTACCTTTCCAATCTTCTTATATCTTATTCCCTAACAGGTACTCTTCAGTAAAAATGGCTTCTTGGTCAATAAGACATTCTCTCTTTTGGCTCCTGGAATTCTCTCTGGTTCTCCTCTATTTGTGGAATAATCTCTTTCCTTCATGCTGATTACTGACTTTACTGACTTCCTATAAGTTCCAATTAAAATCCTACTTTCTATAGGATATCTACCCTAACTTCTCTTAATTCCAATACTTTCCTCCTCTAAAATATTTCCTATTTATCCTGTATATATGTTGCTTTCTATATATTTGTGTTCATATTACCTCTCTATTAAATTGTAAATTCTTTGAGGGCAGGAAATGTCTTTTGCCACATTTTGTATCTCCCATGCTTTGTACAGTTCCTGGTACATAGTAGACACTAACTAAATTTTTAGTGACTGAATTGTATACAGCTTGTAACTATAGAATGATAGGTTTTAAATCCAGTTTATAAATAGCAGAAGGGAATAAAACCCCCAGTTGTCTGCTTCCACAGCTCCTTTGATTATCATATATTCCCAAATGAATTATTTTGTCACTAAATAGTCCTCTAAAGAATTTATACCTAGGTCCTGATTAGTATGAATAATGAATTTTTTGAAGTGGTCACAAAATTTTAAAATTTGTACTACATACTTCTATTAGACTGAACCCAATCACAATATTTTACATAATTATAACTTTAGAAAATACAAATTTGAATACATATGATCATTTTCCACCCTAATTAGGACCTACCTTACTCTAAGTCCTTCCATTTTTACTGTGCCTATCGTTCTTAAATTCAATGGTTTGAATAAGGGGTATTACAAAATGGTTTGAATTTTTTTTAGATTAATATCTACTAAGAGTTTTTAGATATCCTTTATAATTATATACATGCACTCTAATTTTTATTCTTTTTCTTCTTTTACTTTTCAAATCAGATCAGCTCTCACAAACATCCACTTTGTGAAAAATTCTCTTAAGTCACTTAGATATCTCTGTATAAAGATGGTAAATGTCAAAACCATGACATAAATAGAATGGAAGCAAAGAACCAATAGGAACTTGCAAAGTATTTAATTCTTGCTCTGAACACATTAAATAATTATATTCCTCTTATATTTTCTGGAGGACGTTTGCTATTTGTAGATTATGAAACACAAAGTCTAAGAGAAATCACTGTTGCATCCAACTAAAACAAAGTTCTTTTGTGACAAATGAAAATATCTGACCATGGAATAAAAAGTCCTTCTTTTAATTCAATTGACTTATAGTTCTAACATAAACTATGCCAACCTGACAAGTATTCTCCTAAACTTCAAAATATTGCCAACACAGAATGCATTGGAAATCTCTTACTTTTTGTGTTCTCTATCATCCCCTGAAATAGTGAGGAATCCAACAATAAGCAATACTTGTTTTATATGTTCACATGGAGGCAGTTATCTGAAAGTTTGGCCATATTATGGCAGATAATTCAATAAATATTTATTGAGTGTCAATTCCAAGTCACTGTGAAATGTAAGCTGTTAATAGAAGCTGGGATAACATGTAAACCATTTCTCAATGACAGCAAACAAATAATTTCAGAAGGAATAAAGACTGCTTACATGCCCAGTTTATAGTGTCATAATAACACCCTGGCTGCCCTATAAAGTATTTTATCAGAATGATTATTTAAAATTCTGCTATCTTATGGGAACAAATATCTCAAGGGGTCAACTCAGTCAAGATATTTCTTGGACTTATCTTTAACACTTAGAGAAATCATTGGCAAAGTGCCAGCTGATTTGAATAATTGGAACAATATCAGCATTGCCTTTGCTATTATCATGTAAGAGCTAGAATTCTTATCTAGATTTTCCTATGAATGATTAATAGTTTTATGTTTTTATTAATTAGTATTTATTACTATATAGTATATAATACTATTAGATTAGTAGTATTTATATTGCTGATATAGAAAATATGATTATTAGACAAGTTTTAAGTAATGACTAAAGCAAGGAGAATATTAAACACCTACATTTACAACACATAATATTTAATAACATACTTTGAATAAGAAAAAACATATATGATCCCAAAAAAAGAAAAAATACTTTGGAGAGTAAGAGCATCCAATTAATTATTGGTTGGAAAATTATCAAATTAAAAAATCCTATTATTGTTCCATTAACATATTTACCAAAGAATCAATAAAGTTTTAAAATTCTGTCCCATCTGGGGATTAGGAAGGCATGTGAGTTAGATATAAAAAGGGGAAATGAATTCCATCATTGGATCAAAATATCAAAGCCTATATTCATGCATAACTGTGGCAGATGCCTTCATGGTCCCAAGGGACATAATTGACTTAGACTTATCTCTAGCTCCAGGCATCCCATCTATCATGCTTGAGAAAACAGAGAATACCCAAGATACACCCTTGAATCATTTGCATTATCCCAAAAGATCATTTAGTTTGATTTGATTTTTCCCCCTGGATAGATTAACCTCTTTCTTAGAATTTACCCAAATCCCCCAAATTACAAATAAAATTTTGGTCAAATGTAAAGGTTGGGACCCTGTGTGATATAAATTTGCTATATCTGTTCCTTCATATTAGGAAGAATAATTTATTTTTGAAAACAAGTTGATAAGGAATAAGTCTTAGACCTAATACTTGAGGCTCCATATCATGAAACTTGAAAAGTCAAGTTCAGAAATTGAAATTAAGTGTTGTTAAAAGATGACCAAGAGTTTATTTCAGTATACTTCACTTTATGCCCTTGTGCCAAAGATGATTTATAAGGCAATGTGGGTATGCTGAAATGGAATCAGCTCATTTCTGACACATGAGATCTCTTGTCTAACATTTGCAGCTGCTGATACTTTTCCCTTTTGGCTTCAGTGGGGAACCAATTCAAACTTAAAGCCATGTTCTTTTCCCAACCCACATTCAATACTACCATCATTCTAAGTGGAAGTTATAAACAGCAACAGGGTCCTAGAGAAGACTTTGTGTATATATAACAAAAGACAAATCTCTTAGCCACTCCCAAAGTTCTCACTTACTAACTTCAACATTAAAAATCTGCCAAACTCTTTCATCTCAGGTTTATTCTGCCTTCCCCTCCCCACTCCACAATCTCACTTCTGTTCTCTCATCTGACAGAAGTAGGTATCATTCTTGTTCATCCATGGTGTCATGATTCATGCAGCTGTTTCTAATTTTAGTCAGCCTGTCAGAGAATGTTCAGAGACATCAAAAGCCAACTGTTAAACTGGAGGTTATCAAAAGAGGCAACTGGTAAAAGCATAGCCTCAAGCAAGAATCACCATATATTGGATTTATCAATAATAATAATAATAGCATCGTGGTGATTGAAATGAAAATATAATTCATACATTTAAAATAACACTTTTGGGAAACTTGGCTTTCTAAATGTTTGGTTTGTCTTTTGTTTCTCTTGTACCATTTTGGGGCTGATAGATAATAGACAGGAGTAAGCACTTCCACAGAAAATATTTGTGGCAGTTTTCATGTGGAAAAAAACAATCAAAATCGGGTTACCTCACTTAATATTTCTAGAATCCATGGTTGTATTTGGTACAGGTAAATGTCCTGTTTACAGACCATAGGATTATAGATTTGGAAAAGACCTCAGAAGTCAAGTCCAATCCTTTCATTTTACAAATGACGAAATGATAGTTGAAATAAAGTGTCTGATTTGAGATCTGAGTCCAACTACTCTCCCACCCAGGTGTGTATAGAGCTTTAGCCTCCCTATCTTACCAAAGAATCTTCAAGAGAGGTTGTAGCTATAACAAAAGCTCTTCATTTGGTGGCCATATTTTTCTCATGAGGAGAGGCATAGCCTAATGAACATGAAATACTGGACTACGAATTAGGAAAAATTAGGAATTCAAAATGAATTTGGTTCTGATTATTACTATATATTATTGTTTAGTTTTGTCTGATTCTTTGTGACCTCATTTAGGGTTTTCTTGGCAAAAATATTAGAGTAGTTTGCCATTTCCTTCTCCAGCTCATTTTGCAGGTAAAGAACTGAGGGAGAGTTGTTCAGGGTCACACAACTAGTAAGTGTCTAAGGCTCAATTTGAATTCAGGGCTTCCTGACTGGATATATGACCACACTTAAGTATAGTCATCTCTGTGTTCCTCAGTTTCATCTGTAAAATGTGTGAAACGATACCTATAATCCCTACTCTCAAGATTTGCTTAAGTATTAAATGAGAAAATATGTAAAAAACTTTGGAAAATTGAAAGTATTACATAAATGTCAGTTATTATTATGAGTCTTTCCAGATTTATTTGTTTTATAGAATTACAGATATCTGATTCACTTCTAGACCAAAGCCTTAAGACTTAATAGTTTGATAGATATTCTTGTAGCTAACACCAAACAACCAAGGTCACTGCAACCCTACAATGAAGAATAAATAAGCTTTTAATGGAAGAAATGATTTTTATGTGGAGATAACTATTAAAAAATGACAGTTCTGATTTTAAAATTGTAATGCTTTTTCAAGTAAATCAGAGAAAGATATGAGATTCTGTGTGTATTAAAAACAAGTAGACTGAGAGAGAAACAATGAACAAAGATTCAAGCAAAGTTTATATTTCTTTGTTTGCCTGACCTGACTGAAAGTAATCCTGGTGTAAGAATAGGCAGTGTGTTACCGTATTCCTTTTGTATAGGTGACAGAGGCCATTTTTTGATAGAGAAAATGCACCCAAAAATCCAAGTGTTATACTAAAATTGTCCCTGGACACCACCATAAAATCTCTATAATTTCTTTTCAGTGCCTCAGATCCTACCCCCTTTTATAAGGTCTTTCCTCCTTTCCTATCTTTGTCTTTCTGAAATGGGCTCCCCTTCACTAGGCTACTATTGTCTATCTCAAAATAAAGAAATACTTTCTGATAAAATTACTCATTCTAGGACTAGGGCTTAAGGGAGTGTATGCATTCTATTGTGGCCCTAGGCTCATAGGTTTAGAATTGTAGGGACCTTTAGAAACCAGTGAGCCTATCCCTCTTGTTTTTCATAAAGATTATACTAGTATCTAATTCTTAGGGTTATTATGAGGATCAAATGGTTTTGACATATGTAAATAATTTTTAAACCTAAGGTGCTTTCAAAAAGTTAGTTATTATTATGATTCTTTTAATCTTTTTAATAATATATTATTATTTGAAACATCCCAATTCTAAATCCAGTACCTTATTGACAATACTGTCTCAGATAGAATTCTGTTTGATTAATTATAAACATTTTAAAAGAGAAAATTAAGAAAATGGAAGTGCTGCTCAAAGTTCAGGTATCACAGAAAGAGATATTTCCTTCTTTCAGTGCCCTTTCTATTCCTGTCTGTCTATACCAAACTCAGAAACCTACTGTTCCAAACCCTCAAATTATAGACCAGTCATGGTACTATAATATTTGGAATAAAGGACATTGTATCAGTATCAATAATTCTAAAGTGGGTTTTTGAATTCTAAAGTGGGCTTTTGCTTTACATCTTTGTTTTTACATCTTGGGGCAACAGTTGATCACAATTATTCAAACATTTGAGTTAGTCATTGAACAAGTATTTTGATTGATTGGGGTTCACCCTGATCTGAGGGGCCAGAAAATAAACTTAGTTTCATTAAAATTGAATCTATCTGGATCTTTTGGATAATTAATTCTGAAGAGTTATGCTTTTTGAAAAAGATGAATTCTTATCCCATTAAGCATCAAAACAGCTTGTATTTTAATCATTTTCTTTAGATTTCTTTTGAAAGAAATCTTTTTAAAAATGAATCACCTACCTCTTGGGTTATTTAGCAGAATATGGTCTTAATAATTTAAGCTATTCTCAATGATTAGAGTCATCAAGATGCATACTCATCATTGGACTAGCCTCATTTGTACTTTCTCTAACTGGTACCAAGCTACAGTTCATTTTCATTTCATTTTTTCTCTACAAACATACTATGCCAATGCCTGAGAATGACTTTGAAATAATTCTGTTGTCTCAAGAGGTATGCAAAGCTTAGGCAGGTCTTACCCAGCTACAAATGTTTTGAATAAAGACCGAATAGTGACTGTTTATCTTGTTATCTGAAGAGCAGCATAGCTAATAAATTTTTTCCATTTCTGGTCACAGAAAAAGATATAGTACTTAATAATAGCTAGCACTTATATAATACTTTAAGGACTGCAAAGCATTTTATAAATATTATTTTATCCTCACAACTTGAGGGGCTATTATGATCCTCATTTTACAGATGAGGAAATAGAGACAAACTGTTGAAGAGAGAAGTCAGGGTCACACATGTAATAAATTTTAAAGGCTGGAGTTTAGGGATTGCTAAAAAAAAATCATCAACTTTGCTTGAAGTATATATACAATAATTACAAGTAGGCCCTACATGAATGGCCTGAGAAACTCCTCTATACATAAATTTCATGTAGACATTATGGTATACATTTTGAGTTACTCTGAAAACTTTTTAAAATCTATTTATTCTTTGGTTCTCATCTATGTTCTAGATAGAAGAGCATCATATATGTAATGTATTTTTGTTATGGAACAATTTAAAAGTTAGATGATATGTGTTTAAAACTATTTGTCCAGGATAATTATTTCATATACATATATATATATGCATATATATATATATATATATATATATATACACACACACACATACACACACACACATACATATATATATATATATATGTCATTGACCTATTTCTTTTCTCTCTGTCTTTGAAGTATAGACAGATGTGATAGTAATTTTCTAAGTCATAGTGTACAACTATAGTTAAAAGCCCACTTTTTTACATTAAATAAACTAATGGGACTTGCTTATTGGTTTGATTATTGTTGCTATTCTGCCCAGAAAAGGCAGCACATCATAATTCCATAAATACAGCATTTAAAACTCCTTAAACAATTTACTCTCCCACAACCCATTGTGGTCTCCCTTCGTAGCCACTGTCATTTCCATAGCTATCTCTGACTCTTTGTGACCCTCATTTGGAGTTTTCTTGGCAAAAATCCGTATTTTCTCCAGTTCATTTTATGGATTAGGAATTAAGGCAAACAGGATTAAATGACTTGATAACAATCTTATAGTGTCTGAAACAAGATTTGAACTTGAGCCCTGTTGCTTTCCAGGGCTGGTGCTCTATCCAGTGAGCCATCTAGACACCTATGACGTCCCTTTAGCAGAATTAAGTCCATCTAATTAATGCTGTGTAAATTGATTTTGACACGGTCTGACGAGTTTTTTCTATCATTGACAGTTGAAGTAACTGACTATACTATGCTATGGAGTGATGACAGGCAAAATATGAAAATGCATTGAGAAGATGAGTGATTTATATACTAAAGAAAGCAACAAAGACCATGCAGACAAGTTCCAACTCAACTCTACTTTTCAGATTGATGCTGAGAGAAGAGCATTCCAAGGACTCTGATTAGCCCACTGACAAGTATGTTGGTAGTTTATTAGTATTCATGTAAACATCATTTGTGAAGGATTTGCAACACTGGCAGCCAGTGATATAACATATATCATTTCTATTAAGTTCTGGAGCTGACTTAATAAAATTGTAGGCTGCTGTTTGCCAGGAAACTAATATTACTGTTTTATGTAGGACTCTGTCCTCTGTAAACAATAATAAAAATTAGTTCAATAAAAATTAATTCTACTTAGTGTTTCAAATGCTCCAGATATAACAGTAATAATAATGTCTGTATGCCAAATACTACCATTTATTGCACTGTGGAAATCAGTTGTTTTTTTATTATTTTGAGTTCTGTAACAGAAAGCACAAGTACTTATTATTTAAACTAAGGAGCACTAGAAATATACCTTACAATTACTTTTCCATTAAGCCTGAATTAAATGTGAAAGCCCAGAGAGCTAGTATTATTTTGTACAGCAACTACATATGTTTATAATGAGAATCAAATCTACCTTAATTTATTGCATTTTTAACTTAGACTTCCTCTTTCTGTTAATAATATAACACTAGAGCTCACAGGGACAATGTTCTCCAATTTCATTCTGGCCTCTCCATTTTTGCATTTTTAAGCAGGTTCCACATACACCTTTGCCTAGAATTTGCTCCTTCTTCATCCCAGCTTCTTGAAATTCTGTCTTCAATCATGATTCTATATGCCACTTTTTCCCCTAAATCCTCTCTTGATATACTCCTTCCCCGAGAAAAAAATGATCTCTAACACATCTAATTTTCCTAATACATTTTGCCCTTTCTGATCTCACCTTATCTTATTGATTTGTGCATGTATCATTTCCCACATCCAATCAGGTTGTTCCCTGAAGTCAGGGATTGTGCTGCTGTTGTTCTTTATCTTGGATACTCAGCATCTAGTAGGCTGGTAAACAGTCCTGTTTTGTTGATTCATACTATCTGTGATATCATTGGTTGAGAAAGCATCTAAGATGCATATAAACTTCACCTAAGTCCATAATTTACTTAGAAATTGCCTTCTGTAAGGAATTGTCCATGACACTGAAAGGTTGCGAGTTGCCTGAGCTCCCTCAGCCTGTAGGATCATAGATAGGTTTTGAAGACAAGTTTTCCTGATTCTGAATCTAGCCTCTATTAATAAACACTTAATGGAATTTTCATCCACCATATGTTCTTAGGACATTTTCGTATCTGACTTTACTTGCACTCTCATCACCTGCTGGATTATCTTTCTTTAAGACCTTTTAAAACCAAGATAATGTCACTTTCTCCAAAAAGCCTTCTCCATTTACCTCAACTTCAGATGGCATTTCTCTTATTCTAAATTTTCTCAAAACTTATATAGTAATTCATAATTATATAGGACTTTGAAAAGCTTTTTTTCTACCAATAGCTCTATGGATTAAATAGTGAAAATATCCTTATTTTTCTAAGAAAAACCTGCAGCTTACCAAGATAAGACAACCTCATACCTAGTAAATAGTAAATTCAGATCTTCTGTGCTGGCCACTCTGTCCACCAATCCCTGCTTTCTCCCCAAGTACAGTCTATATTATAGCAATATGAACATGCTTATAATTTGTCTTACAATTGTCTTTGTTTCAAATATATCCATTTCCATCTATTATTAGAACTTGTACATATAATTTTTAATTTTAGAGTATTTTATAAGGTGCATAGAAGGGTTCAATAAATGCCTGGCTGATTCATAAGCTATTACAGTGGAAAGTATAGTGGAAAGAGCATTTCTTTGAATGTTAGGAGATGTAGGTTTAAATTCTGGCTTCCCTTTGACTATTGTGATTTTGTAGCAGCTGTGTGACATCTTTAAGCCTTAATTTCTTTATATAGTTAATAATATTATGGGACAAGACGATATCTAAGGTTTTCTGCAGCTTTAAATTTCTATGGTTCTATGATAGTTTTCTCCATTGATTAAACTAAGCTAGGACTGCTGTTTTCATTTAAAAATGAAGGAACAAATGATAATAAATTTATAAATTTTCTTTTGAATGACAATAAAATAACAATGTTCAATAAATCTGCTACTCACTCACAATGCACAGGCTTTTATGTACAAATAAAAGAGTTATCTATACCAACCCATCCTGATTATATCATTCAATGCTAGAGATAAAGTGGAAATTGATACTAGCATCTCCCCCATCCCCTTTTTCTGGTCTCTAGTCTAGGAATACATAGGAAAACTTTCCAACTAAAATACAGATTCAGTTGTAGACTATTCTGTGGTACAAGACTGGTCATCCCTGATATCGCATGGCTGACCAATCCAGAGACACTTTTATGATTCCCGGAAGCCACATTTGTAGCTCTGTTCCCCTTGGCTTCAGGAAAGGCTTTGCACTCAGAGGTGATTGCCCTGTAATAGAAGTACAGAATCTGGGAGCTCAGCAGCCAAACTTAGCTCCACAAATAACAGCGCTTGGCTAGTCTCCCCATAGTATAGAGACTGGGCTAAGGGAAGCTGGGAGTGATCCTACCTATGTCATAAAGAAATACAGAAATGCTTCACTTGACCATCTCTGACAGACTAAGAATGGCCTCTTTTGTACAGGAAAAACAATGATAAAGAAGCAATGAGTCACATAGAATTTGAGAGTCAGAAAGGATTTAGCATCTCTCCAATGTGACCCTTTGTACAAAAAAGTGATTTTTTGGGCACAAGGGCTCACAAGGCCATAGCAGGAAAAAAAACTTAACCAAAAAGGATTCCTCCCCAGCTGCTCTAGTCAAGATGTATGAGATATACTACTGTTTTAGAAAAGAGCCGAAGTCCCTGAGTGTTTTCTCTAACAAAGCATTGCAAGTTTCTACTAAAAAAGAAAATGTTAGCTGTGGACTATAACTGAGGGGCACCCAGAAGACCCAATTATTATATATCTGGATAGCAGAGTAACTATATCTAATAACTCACAGCCCCAAACTAGCAAACTTGTCTCAGTCCCAAAGCTATATCTCCTGGGTCACAAAAAGGATAGCAAAACTCTACAATCATTTGCACAGAGCTGAAATAAAAATAGTTGTCAGAGCTCTGTTCCTGTTGCTCTGGATCCAAAAGGGAAGGAGCCGCATTCTCTCTCCCATGCCATGTTCAAGTCATGGTCATTTTATAGGACATGCACCTGCCTGAAATCTAAAACCATGGGACTAATTATGTTGTGGTTAATGGCAAGTGGGTATTCCCTGCATTTTGGCACTAGGTCAGTGCTAAGTGATTAATTTTTCTTACTATATTGCTATAAGATGACAGTGTCTGATAATAATTTTGGACCTAGAATTAATAGAATAAACATAATATAGATTAGAGCAGGGCTTTCTTATTTCCTTAAGAGATAGGAAGGAATATTTAATTCATAAGTACTCAATCTAGTTGCCCATCCTGGTATGGACATATGCCCTACATCGTAATTTGTGGTATTATCCTGGTGGAACCAGGAAACCATAGGAGGCTGAGAGGTTAGATTGAAGGGAAAGGGAGCAGTGGAATTCAGCTCATTTTCCTATGTGTCATAGGAAACCAAGTGCTATTTAAGGTCTTATGAAAGGACTTTTAGTAAGCTGAATAGCCTTTCTGGAATTTACGTCCCTTTTCATAAAGAGGGATCTGGATAAACTGAAGCACAGAATCATAGCTTTAAAGCTAAAAGGGGGCTTTTAGATCAAATCTTGTATTGGGGGTAGGGGAGGAAAGTGTTTTTGAGAAATGAGAGAAAGAGACAGAGAGAGGAGAGAGAGAAAAACAAAGACACAGACATAGAAACACACAGAGACAGAGAGAGACAAAGAGACAGAGAGACAGAAACAGAGACAGAGATAGGTAACAGAGATGGAGAGTAGACAAGCGAGGAGAGAAAGAAAGAGACAGAAAGAAATAGACAGAGAGGAGATAGAGAGACAGAGAGACAGGGAGGGTGGAGGGAAAAGGATAGGGGAGAAAAGCTCTTTTGTTGCCTGTTTTACTGTGATATATTTGTTTTGCCAGGAGGAAAACACTCAGTTTGAGTAAGAGCATATATTTGACCTTGTTGATGATAGGAATGAAGATTTAAGGAATATTAGAGGCTATCTAGTTTACTCTTATTTTATAGATGAGGAAATGAAGGGTTAGAGAAAATAAGAATTTCCTAAAGTCATACAGAGAGTAAATGGCATGTGTTCTCCTTGCAAATGGAGCATGCTTTCCACGGTATTTTGTTACTCTGCATTTTCTCAAAGAATATTGGCCAATTTCTCCAAAATTATATAGTCTCCATTTGAACTCCACTGATTTCCATATCCAGCTGCACTGCCTTTGACATAGGATAATAGAATTTAGAGTTAGAAAACATGTTGGAAATTAAAAGGATAGCACCACCTTTCCTGGGAGCCATTTTTATAAGAAATCTATACACTCTAATTAGAAACCATGTCAAAATCAGTACCCAACACTTCAACCAAAGATTCCATTCTGAACCATTGTTTCCTCCACATGAGAAAACATTCATACATCAACAAGCTTGAAGGAAGCTCAGGTTCCCCAAACCCAGAGGCTACTAATGCTCAATGGATTAAAAACCGTTGGTAAGAAGGAAGCCTCCTGCTGCAGCACAATGCATACATGAGGAATAAAATACCAAGCAGCCACCAGCATTAGTGCACAGACTAGCTTTTGGTCATTTATCAGTTCTTTCCACCAGACCTCATTTATCTCTTCTTTAGTAGAACAGAATTGTAAGACGCGAGTCAGCTCCTCTTCATATTTATCGGCTTTGGAATGCCATGCTATACTGTCACCCTGGAGTATTTCGAGCTCCTGCTGGAGAGTCTTTGCAGAAACATTAAAGCAGGTCTAGAAATGAGAGAGAGAGAGAATGGCAGAGGAAAAAAAGATCAAACAGTAATGAGAGGAGCCTACTGTCACACACTTTGAAATATGACATATCTAAATGACATCATTGCTGTTGTTTTTAAATAAAATGACTTCTGATTTGTCCCAATTGTAGCTTATTAAAATACAATTGTTTCAGAGAAAAGTCACCATCCAATATGGGAAATGCTAACAATTACATTCTCAGCCCTATGTTCAGACCATTTGTTCATCAGATCTGGCCATCTCAGTGACACCATTCATTATAGGGTATAATCTATCCTTCAAAAAGCATAAAATATGCATTAGAAAACTTGGTTCTTACACCATCATTTTCTTGTCATTTCCAGCTTAACCTAAGGTATGTTATGCATGTCTCCAATCTTGGCTCAAAAACTGCAAGGCTAAATTACAGATGCAGATTTGAGAACAATTTACATTATTTGTACAAAGTAAGAGTGCTGTAGCTTTTCCTCCTTTCTGCTAAAATTACTTATAGAAATAAGGTTTTCTGAGAGGATAAGCCTTTCCTAGAAATGACACTTCTTAGAATAGGGATTGAACCTAATTCAATCTCTTTTATATCAATGCCTTTTGGGTTTTTTTGGGAAGTGAGGAAAATGAGGGGGCGATATTTTAGTCACAGTGTGCTCCTTGCAGCCCAGTGATAATTTTAAAGTTACTGTCAGAAGATTTCATTAATGCTGTAATGGGATGTGTGTCCTCTTTCACATCAAAATTCTGAGAAAGGAAGAAAGGTAGTTTTTTTTTTTTTTAATTAAGTGGACTCTAGTGTTTTATTCATCAGAGTTTTGAGTTAGTTTTCATACTGTTAACTCTTCTATTACTATTATTAGAACATCATAAAGCAGATCAGCTATCACAGAGAAAAGAATTAGTTTCCAGCTTAGTGCCTGGAAATAAGGAGGCCTGAAATCTAATCCTGGTTCTGCTACTATTTTGCTGGGAAATCATAACCTCTTTCTAGGACTCAGTTTCCTCATTTGTTAGATGAAGATATTTAACTCCATATTTTTAATCTAATAAACTGTCTCTTATGTTAAATGATTCTAGACCTATATATTTTGCTTTCTGATTTCTCTTTTTAATTTGCTTCTTTTGTCATGCAGTGAAATAAAAATTTATATTAATAACTATAGTTTATAATGTAGTATTGTGTGTGCTTTTAGCCACTGGGGGACTGGTTTTACATCATAGTGCAACTACCAGCTACAATTAAGTAAAACTGATGTCTCTCTTCCAAATTGCTTACTTACGGGTTGCTGCACTGCTGTAATAATGTCCATTCCCAAGGAAAGGGCAAGCTTGTAAAGATGGTTTATATGAGCTTGCTTTTCTTGAGAACCACAGAGGAGAACTTTAGCATTGAAGGTGTCATCCCATTCAAGAACTGACTCAAGAAACTCTCCTTCTGATTTGGTGAGATTGTCCAACTGAAATACAGTAGATTAACAATTATACAATATTTACATCACAAGGTTCACAACCTTTTTAACTTTTTTTTTTTTAGACAAGTGAGTTAAAATTTTACCAATTACTTCTCTAGTAATCAGTGTCATCATGACAATTAATTAATTGCTTATTAAGTGCCACATTAATAAGTTTGTTTACTATATAATCATTATTACATTAAATTAATTATCTCATTAATACCCTAGTAATAATAACTCCATAAATGCTTGAATGACTTTGGAAGACGAAAAGAACACTATATACTGAGGTAGTTGGAAAAAATTCAATCTATACTTTGAAGGAAGGATAATATTCATATTTGGAGAAAAAAGAAAACGAACACTGAGGTGATTTGTATGTATGTGTATGTGTGCATATTTGTGTGTGTTTCTATGTATGTAGATATGGAAATGTATTTGGAAAGACATAGACTTGGAAACATGAAGGACAAAGGACTCTTTCCTTAGGGCAATATCAAAGTATGTTACAGGAACTCTTTGAGTCCCTGAGACTTTTTCAAGCTTGCAAAGTCAAAACTATTTTCATTATAATACTAAGATCCTTTAATATTCAGTATGGTCAATATCATGGGACATATCTTACATAAAACTCTTTGAGGAGGGTCCTCAATAATTTTTAAGAATATAAAGAGATCAAAAAAATTTAGAAAACTACAGCATTAGGGGAAAGTTTTAAAGAAACATAAATTCTAAAGAGGACTTTAAAGCCTGATTACAGACGATGTCAGCTTGAAAGCTTAGATTTTCCTCTTTAGGCAAGTCATTTAAGGCACTTTGGGGTAAAATTATTTTTTTTTTATTTTCAGAAATATAAAGTCTAAAAGATATATGTTATAATTCATACTTCTTCCTTGACTTGACGAAATCTGACTGCCTTAGAGAGTATGTTCTCATAATCTTTGAGCCTTTCCTTCTGCTTCTGGTGAAGTTGATTGAGCTCCTTTAACTGTTGAGTCTTTTCCTTTACAGGAGCTCCTTTGACATGTAACATTTCAAATACTTTTAGAATATAGCAGACTTCAGCATCCAGTTGCTAGAAAATGAGAAAAGCAAGAAAATGAATCCATTTTTGAAAGATTCTTATTTTATGCTTAATCACATAACTATAATAATAAGGCATATCTAACTTTAAAATTAAATGAACTAAAGATTTTTCTATAGGCAAATCAAAAAAATTATAATGGGCAAAAATGTCATTTGTCATACATAGTAATATGTAAAGTTTGTTATGATGCATAGGAAGATGAGGGAAGGAGATACTGCTATCTGCTTTGAGACTGCACCACTTATTTTAGGTATGGCCAAAAAAATCTTTATAAGATAATAATCTCATGCTAACTAACTGCAAATGTTCCTGTTTATGAAAAAATGAAATAACATAATCATACTTTACATAAAATATAGACAAATACCAGATAGTAAAGCAAGAAAATTAGGCAAATATGATAAATTAGTAACCACATATAAATATGGAAAAAATATGAAAATGACTCAGCAACTGAGCAACAATTTTGAACTATTACTTAAAAAGCAAGGACACAGGGATTCATAAATAGCATACAATACTCAGTAACCAAAAAGTATTCTCTCATTATAATTAGCACTGGTCAGATGAATAAAATCAAAGAATGGTCAGTGTTGTGGATGTGAATTTGGGGAGGGCTAAGGAATTTGAAGAAAATTTGAAAGAACTACTCCCTTACTTACAAAGATTGAAGAAACTAAGAACCTAGAACTTCAAAAGTAAGACAATAATTAGAAACCTGATTAATGAATTTTAACCAAAAATATTTTTCAGTTCCCTATTATGTGTATTACCCTGTAGAGGTTTATAGCAAATAGCATCATAGAATCTTAGGAAGGGATATCTGGTCCAATCCATACCTGAACAAGAATCTCCCCTACAAAATACTTACCAAGTCTTTGTTTAGGGTTATCAAAAATATTCTAGGAAGTATTGAGTCAGAGTATTATTAAACAAAACAAGGAAGTTGGGGGAGAGGGGATCAGTTTATTTATGAAGATGAGGTCAGTTATAGAAAAAATTGAGTTTGAGATCAAGATATTATTTGGTTCTAGGTAGAAATGGCCAGTTAGATAATGTCACTGAGGCAGCTAGATGACCGGAGCCAGGAAGATCTGAATTCAAATCTGGCTTCAGACATTTACTAGCTGTCTGACCCTAGGCAAATCACCTTACCTTGTTTGCTTTAATTCACTGGAGAAAGAAATGTGAAACTATTATAGTTGTTTGCCAAGAAAACATGCCTAAACCGGGTGGTCCATTATGTTACAAATAGTGAGATGCCATGGAATAATATCAAGAATAACAACAACTTTCTTCTGGAAGGGTGATAGAGTATATTGGTAAACTTCAAGTCTTCCAGATTTCCTCACAAATAAAACAAATTTGTGCCTCAGAGTGAACATAGACTGGTGAAAAATTAAGAAGACTTGGGGCAGAACAGGGATCCTCCTGGTACAACCCAAGAAGATCCAAAGAAGATCCCATGCCTGGTTAAATCGTTGTGAAGTACAAACATCCCCAGTACAACTCTGGCAGAAACACCAAATGGGGAGCCCTGGGGTTAGTTAGATTTGGCTGGAGTCTCAGCAGGAAACACAGGAACTTTTACCACCCAGCTGTGCTAGTTATTGAGATCTGAGTTCAGGAAGACTGAGGAAAGCTCTACTGATTGGTGAGCATCAGACCCAACTGTGCAGCTGAAAGAGGCTCTCAGCAAGAAGGAACCAGCACCTGGTGATTGCAGAAGCAGCAGGGCAGATGGGAACACTTGCAGGAGGTGGAGGTTTTGGTTTTGGGTTCTAGGTTGGAGGGGAGAACTGAAGTGAAGCTAGAGGGACCATTTCCCCCACTCCACTATTAGAAGTGCTTACACTAATACTCCTATAAAATGAATCCACAAAAAAGAAAGAACCAAACCATAGATACTTAATATGGAAACAAGGTAGAACAGAGTTTATTTTCACAGGAGGACACTGAATTTAAAAATGTTCCTGCTACCCTAAAAAGTAACATTAAATGTCTCCCTGTCCAGGGAAAATTTATAGAAGAACTCAAAAATCAAATGAGAGACATTGAGGAAAAACATTTTTAAAAAGTCAAAGAAAACCAAGAAGATTGTGGGAAAAAGTTATCCAACTAGAAAATAAGATAAGAGTTTTAAAGATGAAAATACCTTTTTGAAAATTAAAATTGCTCAGGGAAAACCAGTGAAGCCATAAGAGATCAAGAAATAACAAAATAGAATATAAAGAATGAAAAAAATATTAGAATTAAAACATCTTATAAGAGAAACCACAGATCTGGAGAACAGATCAAGAAGAGAAGATGCAAGAATAATTGAATTATCTGAAAGTTTTGACCAAAAAAAGAATCTTGACACAATAATGCAAGAAATAATCTTAGAAAATTATCCTAGAGTAATAGAACGTGAGGATAAATTAGAAATAGAAAATGAAAAATACATAGGAATATCATTGCCAAATTTCAAACCCCCCAATTCAAAGAGAAAATCTTGCAAGAAACAAGAAAAAAATTCAAATATGCTGTAGCTACAATTAGAATTGTACAGAACTTATCAGGGACCACAATAAAAGACTGCAGGTCCTGAAATCATATATGGGCAGAGTTAAGGTAAAAATAGTAATTATTTTACATAAAAATGATGTGCAGAGGAAGAATATACACAAAGGCATTAGAAAGGGGAGGATGGCTCATAGTTCTGAAAACCTATTCATTTTGAGAATAGGTTAAATAGGCAAATATATATATATATATATATATATAAAATATGCCTTCCTAAATCTATAAAGAAATAAAGAACAAGGTATGGGTAGAAAGGAAAGCAAAGGGTAAGAGAAGAAGACTAGGGAGAGATCAATATGTTGGGGGAATATTAAGTAATAGCAAGGCAAGTTAAGGAGCAGAATTAAAGTGTCAGTCCGGATAAAAAGATGTATGTGTATATATATATATATATATGTATATATATATATATATATATATATATATACACATATATATATACATACATATATATATATATGGAGAAGAGAGTGTATGTGTGTATGCATATCTTGGGGGAGGGAGGAGTGGATGAAAGGGAGAAAAAAGAATAAAGTTTAAAAAGTACATAACAGAATACAAAAGAACAACCTACAAGGTAGTAAAGAAAAAACCGACATTCATAAATATAATTTCTTCTACTATTATATAACCTTTCTTGAATTGGTAATTTACTATTGTATATTTTGAATTCTCCCTGATGTTCTTCTGGGCACATGACAGTATTCTCTTTTGTTTTGTTTTCCTTTTCTGAAAAGAAAAAGAATGACAAAAAAAATGTACAGAAGGTAATTAAAGATAAAGCACAACAGGAATGTCTGGGCCCAAGATATAGATTTGACAATCATCAGAATAAAAGTTAGAGTTAAGGTTTTGATAGTGGACCAGTTATCCAAAAAAAAAAAAAAAAAAAAAAAAAGTGAAAAAGTAAGACAGTTTAGAGATGGGAAAATTCCATATAAGAAATAGTGACTATTCTCCAGTGTCTTGAAGATAACGATGTTCTGGGTTTACATTATTGCTTAAGAGATTTATATTGGTTCCAAAGAAATTCTCTCTGTTAATCAGTGATTAAACAAAATGATTCTATTTTCTGGGAGGATTCCCTGAAAAGAAAAATAACCAAGATGGGGAGGTGGTTGAAAATCATTATATGAAGATAACTTTGAAGAAACTAAGGATGTTTAGCCTAGATGGCAGTATATAAAATGAAGAATGGAATCAAAGTTGACTTCAGGCATTTGAAAGATGATGTCTCATGTGGAAAAGATTTGTTTAGCCTGGCTCCAAAGAAGTAATAAGTGGATGTTGATTGAAAGCAGATTATCCTTCTTGACAAAAAACGGGGGAGATCTGATAGAGTTGTCTCAAAATATAATGAACTTCTTCAATCTTTCTTCCCATTCACTGGAGGTCTTTGAAAGAAGGCAGAATGATCACATAGGGTACAGAAGAGGAAATTTCTGTTCAGGGAAGAGATTGGACTAAATAATCCTATAGGTCCCCCACATTTCCAAGATATTCTGTTTCTATGAGAGAAGGCCATGACACACAAATTCTCAAGTACCCTTACATTCCAAAAAGCCAGTGAATCTTAGAAGTCAATTATATATTAATGATTCAAAGGACAGGATTTGGATTTTGGTCTAGTGCTCTAATTTTGCAACAGGGAGAATTTAAGTTAAAACGATAGCACATTTTGTCAATAGAATGCCCTAACTATCTTTTTGACTCTTGTGCCAAGCTGAGGAGGGGTTCAGAAGGAGAGAATCTTTCCGACCCATGCTATCTGGCCAGCAGCCACAAACATGATTCAGCCTTTATATCACCCACTCCTTCTGTACCTTTGCCATTTAAGGCAAAGGGATAAAGGAGAATTAGCCACAAATAGCCGTGGATGGTAGCAAGGAACTGGGATTGCAGGAGTAAATCACAGGTTGATACAAGCATGATTTATTTGGTAGAAGTCTTGAATGCACTAACATATGGAATGCCTATCAGCAGTAGGCAACCCCAACTCTTTGGAGTTTCAGTCTACCAAAATTGTCAATTATTTTCCTACAAAAATTATTTAGAAGAAATATGCATTTGCATATATTTCTGACATTGTTTCAATGTAAATGAAAATAACTCTCAAAAAGCATATAAACAGTATCTTGTAGACAAAAAAGTGTCATGTATATGTCTGAGTATACAAACACATACAGACACCTCCAGCTATACAGAAAATAACTAATAGAGATAATTTGTTTTTTTAAAAGAACTTTATTACTTTAATAGAGGGAAATTTTCTTTCTTTTTTAAAGAGAGTAATTTGCCAAGCTATTGAGGTAAATTATGCAAATTGTAACTGAATGCTTTTCCATTTTCATGCTGCTTAACAACATCCATCAATCTATTTCCTCACCTGAAACTGAGGTTTCATTTGGTTCCATTTTTTTTGTAGATCTAAGAGAGTCTGAAGGCTGTCTCCAAGGTCAAGAGCAGACAGTGGTGTAAACACTTCCTGAAAAAGTTTCAGGTTCTGAGTTGTCTGAAATAAATATCAAATGGCTTTTAGTATACTCTCTTCAGCACTAAAAACAAATATTTTACTGTCATTTTAGAGAAACACCTCAATGTTTCATCAACTCTTTCTGTTACCATGGAGGCTTCCATAACATGGAAGGACCTGATAGAGTTCCCATAATGAATTTATCTTTAAAGCACAAGGGACCAGAAATATGGGCTCAGATTTTCTCCTTCAAACAGAATGCCCTTACCTTTTGTAGCTGTTCTTTAAAGGCTGCCCACTGATGTTTAATGGACTTGACTTCGATCACCTGAAGCTGCCATGCAATCCAGAGATTCTTGAGCTCCTCCCTTTCTGCATTTTGGTTTTCCATCATGTTCTCAATAACATGTGTGACATTTTTCACTTTTAATATAATGTCCTCATTTTCCTGTTAATTTAATAAAGATTATTACTGTTCTTTCCCAAAATATAACAAAACATTTTTTCAGAGAATACATAATTTTAAAAGGCAGAAAAAGTTGGTTAGTGAAAGTAGACTGTTTGATATCTTATAATTAACCAGAGTTTTCTATTTTAGAGGCAGAGTTAATCTCCCAGGACCTCCAGTTGCCCTTAATTTTCCTCAAATCCTTTATTTATTTTTTACTCTTTAGAAATGATGGAATCAAATACATGGCCCAGAAAGTTAGTAGTCAAAAAATTTTAAATGTATTATGTTGAATGACTGTGTCATTGACACTTCAATACCATCACTATACCATATTAGAAATGGAAGATAGGGTGATCATGGGGTGAAATGAGATTCTGGAATCTGCACACATTTGAATCTTTAAAAAAAATACTTCTTATTAATTTCAGGATACGTTAACTAATTTGCATATGTTTTCCCTCCAGTAAAATAATTTACTATTCCTCTGTGGTGGAGTACATGGTCTTCTGGTTTTACTATGAACAAAAATTCATCATTTATTTATTTATTTATTTTTTGAGGCTGGGGTTAAGTGACTTGCTCAGAGTCACACAGCTAGGAAGTGTTAAGTGTCTGAGATCAAATTTGAACTCAGGTCCTCCTGAATTCAGAGCTGGTGTTCTATCCACTGTGCCACCTAGCTGCCCCCCAAATTCATTATATTTTTGTGGCCAACCTCTCAAATTAGCTAAGCAAGATATTATGTGGAAGATTCACAATTTATTAATGATTTGCACTCCAATTCATTATAGTTTATAGAAATTATCCAAATTTGCTTATCTACTCCAGCATAACTTTTAAGAACTAGGGTAATCTCTAGTTCTTTAGTGGAAGATTAAGAACATTCTGAGTAAATGAGAGGCAAACAATTGAATGTGGGTTTTTTTATTATCTGTGATGTATAATTATTTTAAATTTCATTACTCATCAATGACTTTTAAGTGGTGAAGTTAAGACACTTTTAATCTTTTTAGGGAGGACCAATTATTCATATTTAATGTATGTTATAAGAAGAAGAGCTAGAGAGAGGGAGAAAAGATTACGATTTCTGTTTGATAAACTCCATTGAAATCAACTTAATTTAATAAGCATTTTGAGTATCTTTTTACAGTTTTTCCTTCATGAAAGGGATGCATTCCTTCCTCACTTTTGCTTTATAAATTTCTTCCTTCCTTCAATAAATAAGTCAAGAATCACTTTCCAGATTAAGCTTTTTCTGATTCCTTTTTACATGTGATAAAATATATAGAATTCTGGATCTTGAATCAGAAAAACCTGAGTTCAAATTCATCCTCAGATACTCACTAACTGAGTGACCTTAGACAAATCACTTCATTGTATTTACCTCAATTATATTGTCAACTTATTTGTATTTATTTTCTTTATTTTTATTCAGTAAATATACTTTCATTGTCTCCTTCATTAGAATGTAAGCTTTTTGACTGAACAATAACTAAGAGCGACCTTGGGCAGGTAACTTAACTGAATGCCTCAAAGTTTCCTCAATTGTTAAATGGGAATAATAAGAGTACACCTGCTTTCCAAAGTTGTCAGAAACAAATGCTTTGCACATTGCTTGGTACATAACAAGCACTTATTAAATGTTGGTTTTCTTTCTGCTTCTATTCCTTAGTGTCCTCTCCAATTACATTATATTAAGTCAACTTATTTGTATTTATTTTCTTCATTTTTATTCAGTAAATATACTTTCATAGTCTCCTTTATAAGAATGTAAGCTTTTTACAAAAGAGCTCTTTATTGCACTAATTATGCTAGTATCCTCAGGACCTACCACAATGCCTGATGCATTATAGACATATAATAAGTATTTGTGCCTATAATGTGTCAATTGAATAAAACTTTTAAAACAACAACAGCACAGAAATCTATGGATAAATTAAAGTGCTCCAAAATTAATATTGAGAGACTTAATACTATACTTTTGAAATGTTTTTTCAAATAATCTAATTAAAAGAACTTGAGAAGTGGAGTTCTTAAAGAAGCGCCATTATTAATAAGATCCACGACTATCATATTCATGGGCTATGCTATTCCAGTCTTTGTTTATACAGATTTATACATTGGAATTCTGGTTTATAAATCCGTGTCTCGTAAGTATGTCTAACCTAATGCAAAAAAGAATATGATAAGCATAAGGAAATAATACAAATTGTTCTTAAGAAAAATTCAAGGAGAAATTAATCAATTTTAGCTAAGCATTACAAGAAGAGGGAGAAGTAAGGAACCTGAAGCAACAATGAAAGAAGAGAAATTTCTTTTTTTTTTCCTCTGAGGCTGGGGTTAAATGACTTGCCCAGGTCACACAGCTAGGAAGTGTTAAGTGTATGAGACCACATTTGAACTCAGGTCCTCCTGAATTCAGGGCTGGTGCTCTATCCACTGCGCCACCTAGCTGCCCTAAGAAAAGAAATTTCAATAGCCAATGGATAAAGAAGAAATTATTCCAGACATATGGAATGACCTGAATATATTTACAGAAAGCACAGGAATGCAAAGCTCATGGAATAGCTACTATAAGCAACAGGCTGTCTGCCTATGATAAGACTAATGATGCCTGCCTCTAGTAACTCATGAGGAGACATATTATATTAATCAGAAGAACCCAGAAAACATTGCTAAGGCTTATGAAGATCAGATCAAAAAAATCCTGAAGACCTTAAGGAAACAAGTGATATTTTCATCACTACAACTAATTAAGGGTAGAAGAAAAAAGATTGGGTTGTGAAAAGTTAGGTTGATTAATAATATTCTAAAAAAGAAATGGAATTTGTAAAAAGCAACGATCAGTAAAAACTAGCATTAGTCTTTCAAAAACAAGTCATGTGAGCCTAGCCTCTTCAAGTATCTCTTTTCCAGGAAACAGTTAACAAAATCTCTTATGCTTTACTTGTGCATAAATTTGGGAAATATGCTATATGGCAGAATATAATTTGGGATTAGTTGAATAACTGTACCCAAAGAGTGGTTATTAATTGTTTGAAATTGAGGTTTTTGTAAAAGTAATTATTGACTGGATTAAATGCCTCTGAGGTCAATTGCAAACATAAGGTATATGAAAAGAATAAAGTTAGGCTAGTAATAGACTCTGAAGGTCCTTAAATACAAGACTAAGGAGTTTATATTATAATTAAAATATATAAGTGAAATGCAAAGAGAACATATCATACATTTAGAGCTTGAAGAGACCTTTGTGGTCAATGAGACCAACCCTCTCATTTTACAGATGACAGGATAGGAAGACAATGTTGGCATTTAAAAAATATAGAAACCATTTAGAAGATCATTAGAATAGCCATGGGAAGAAGTGGTACCTGTCCATAGTAGATTGGTAACTGCTGGAGTGAAAAGAGAGATATTATAGATTCATAAGTAGTCAATTAGCTATACTTCAAATGTACAGATTAATGAACTTATGTGAATACACAGAAAAGTCCTCAATAAAATACCATAACTTTCTGCCTTTGACATTTTCCTCAGGGACTTGAATAGACATATGGAAGCCATGATTATCAGAGAATACTAATTAGAAGACAAGTTAACAGAATCAAGACATGAAATAATTTTGATAGCCTGGAATTCTGGACCACAAACAATTACAAGAAATTTAACATGAATAAATTGAAACTTCATTTACATCAAAAATCTCAGTTTCATGCATATAGAGATATATCTTGCCAATAATTCATGTTAAAATATTTAAGGGTCTTAGTTGACTATGAACTAATTATGAGGTAATACAACTGCATTAAAAAAAAGAATTAAAAAGATAACAAAATCTTAGAAAAATAGGTTTAGAATCAAGAATGCTCAAATGTTTTTTCCTGTCATGGAACGCTTTGGCAATATAATGAAGCCCGTGCACTTCTTCTAAGAATGATGTTTTCAAACAGTTGGAAGAAATATTAAATTTTTGTCAATTTAGTGAAAATAACTAATTCCCCCCCCCATTTAAGTTCATTATACCTTGGGGGACAATAGATCCCAAGTTAAGAATTCTTAGTTTAAATACGGAGAATAATTGGCCCACTCTATGTTGGTGAGAATACATATGGAATATTATGTTTAGTTCCATATGTTCCATTTTTATGAGGGAAGTTGAAGAATTAGAGACCATCTGGAAGAGGGTTATAAGGAGAAAAAGGCTCTGGAAATTGTCTGATGTAAAGAATTATTGAAGAAACAATGCTTTCTAATTGTTTGTATTCTCAGATAATCAATAGACACATCTCTTTACACATTGTGCCTACAAAACTTCTTACAGATGGGGACTATTTTTCCTTTCTTTTGGTTGGAGCTTAACCACTCAGCAAAAAAAATAAAATAAAATAAAATAAAAAAAATAAAAAAATATATATATATATTGCTGTTTTATATATATATATATCTTAAGACTAGATGTGTGTATGTGTATATGTGTGTATGTTCATATTGAACTTCTTATTGTTTGTTAGTATGTACTACATAAATGCTAACTATAATGCGGATGTTACCAATGGATGAAGATATCAACAGATCCATTTGAGTATCCACAGCAACCAGCAGAAAGCTTTTCATGAAGCTTTTAATGAGATTTTAAATAAATGCTTGTGAATGTTTATTTGACTTGAAAATACTAAGGAGGAAAATCTGGGAATATTTCAGAGACTTTGGAGAAATTGAATCTATTGGACTTCCAATGGATCTGAAGACAAAGAAAAAAAAGAGAATTGTATTCCTCACTTTTAAAGAAAAAGTGTGTTAAGAAGACATTTTAAATAATATTTCATAACATCAATGGAAATAAAGACAAGATTGAGGTAATCTAGCCAAAGGAAGTATCCTAGAAGCCAAAAAAAGCACTGGGAGCAGCCAAAGGGTCTGAAGCAATGAGTAAAAATAAGATCAGGAGGAGAAGAAGGCAACAATAGTTGTGTTTCAGAGGCAATAGAAGACTTCTCAGCCTCCTGGCTTCCTTAAAGTCTGGGCCAAAATCTCATTTTCTACAGGAAGTCTTTTCTGATTCCCTTTAGTTATTATGCTTTCCCTCCATTAATTATTTCCAATGTATTCTTATTAGCATAGTACCTGGCACATTATAGGGACTTAATAAATGTTTATTAAATTAATAAAGGGAAATATAATTATAGTCTTCAAATATTTAAAGGACTACACTTTTTACTTCAATTTTATTTTTCAGTGACACACTATACTGAAAGTAGACTTATTCTATATACATACATATATATATATATACATATATATTATATATACTTAAGAGAGTGAAAACCCAACTCATGGTTAGAAAATGGGGAAAAGCAGATTTTTGTTGAACAAGACAACAAATTTTTAAAAAACCTGGGCCTTTCCCACAATGGCTCTTTCCAACTGCCTGAGTGTGTGACACACATTAAATACTTAAATGACAAATAAATGGGCAACCTTTTGAGATAGTGAACTTCCATTCTCTGGAAGTATTCAAGCAGGATTTAGGTTATCACCTGTCAGGAATGATATAGAAAGAATTCTTTTAGATGTTAAAAGGTTAGACTAGTTGACCTTTAAAGTTATTTCCCGCTCTTAAGATTCTACAAGTCTCCAATATTTCATACATGTCATTTTCCATTTAGATAAATTAATATATCAGAAGCTACTCTAAGATAACTTAACACACTATAGAATTTGGTATAATGTAATTTAATCTTGGGCCTTATCCTGGGGGTTTAATTATAAAAAGTACTACACAGGAAGCTCTTTGAATTATAATTTCAAAGATACTTTGTAAATGGAGTTTGGCAAAACTCCTAAATAATGATAACATTTATTCTTATTCATGCTTTAAAAGATTTTCTGATTGTCTCCTTACTATGCTTTCTCTCCTCAAACACTGTCTCTAACTCCTTTCTACAAGAATCCTGTATATGCCCTTGTATCCTAATCCTGAAGGTGAGATTCTGTAGGTTCCAAACCTCAAAGTGCTTCTTAGCCATACTCCCTACCATTTGCATGTTCCCTTTCCTCCTTTTATATATTCCTTTCTGTCTGTCTTCCTCACTAAGATTCCTTGTTTTCTTATACTTGTATTCTCAGAACTTGGCATAATGCTTAACACATAGTAAATATTTTAATAAGTGATCTATCTTGTTTGATATTTAGTAATAGTGATGATGGTGATGATGATGATGTTGGTGATGATGATGATGATAACTTTGAATTTACATTTCTGGCTAAGATTTCCAAAGTATAGAATGTAAAGTTACAAAGAGTCTGTATGAAAGCTAGCTTCTGGGGAAGCTTCATAGAAATGGGGTCAGAAAGCATCTGAACATCTCAGATTCAACACTGACTTAAGAAGGAATAATTTTCCTTTATGTTAATAATCCTGACAAGTAATCCTCACAGAAGGGGTGACTCACATAAAGCATTCTCACCATATTTATTAAATAAAGAAATTCAAGTCCCAGGTCTTGAGTTGAAAAACTCTCCTTTAAAAACAGTTGCCACTGGCTATCGGGAGACTCCTCATGAGATAGGGATTGAGCTTCTCCTTTTTCCTGTTGAGTAGCTTCAATTTTGAAAAACTCTTTTAGACTCCTAGTCATTTCCTCTATCTGAAAAAAAAAAAAAAAGGATTTTTTTTCTTAAATCAAGGCAATGAAACTTCTTTTAAAAAGGAAACAAATATTTTAAATTCAAACATATTTATATAAGAAAAACAAATCAACAGTTGCAGTATTGTATCTTCCTCAACAACATTTGTAACATTATTGAATATGTCAAATAAATGCAATGGTCCAGGAACCTATTTAGGTAGCTGGCAAACAGAACTGCTTGTGGGTTCCAGATGGAGCTGACAAGTTTATTTTGCACTAAGACCTTCTGAGAACAGCCACCAAAAATGATTTTTTTTTTAGTGATTTTTTTAAACTGTCAGCAATTTGGTCAATTCCTGTCACAGATCATTTTAATTTCACAAAGTAGGATGATATGATTTAGAGTGAGGCAGAAATACAAAAGCAGGGAAGTCAGAGCCGGAGGAAAAAACAAACATTATGTAAAAGAACATTACTTTGGAATTTAATAAATACTAAAATAATAAAAAGTAATGAAAATAAATCTTAATTTTCTGTATTGCTTTACATGCTTTACATTTCCATGTAAATTGTAATGAATTCTTAGAAATCACTTTATATTACTAGAGGCTAATACTAACAATGTTATAAGAAACACATTTGGACATTGAGTTTTGTGCTGACACTGCAACCAAAAGGCTTTAATGCAAGATACCTACTAATTTTAGGGTGAAATGTAATGACTAATGGGACAAGCTGCAGTAAATTGATCAGAACCACTGGAGTGATTCTAAGGGAAAAAACATTGTAGGTTATTCATAAACATCAGATTTAGGAGGATATATTTATATATAATATATATATGTAATATATATATTATGGATATAGATCCATATATTTTCAAAACAATTTAATTATTGATTTAAGTTGTTCTTACATTATCCAGATTTGTATCCATTTATAATTCTCTGTATTCATCATAGTCATAATTTCTCATAGCAAAATCATGTTATGTTATATACATGCACTCCAATTTCTTTGGCCATTTTCCAATCAACAGGTATCTACTTTGTTTCCAGTTCTTTGCCACCATTATAAACTTTTATGAATATTTTGGTGTATATGCAAGCTTTCTTTTTCTGCAGTGACTTCCTTGAGATATATACCTAGTAGTGGAATCTCTGGGATAAAGCACATGAGCATTTTAATCACTTTATTTGCATAATTCCAAGTTGTTTTTCAGAATAGTTATGACAATTCCACCAACAATGAATAGTATTCCTCTCTCTTTATATAACCCTTTCAGCATTAGTAAATATGTCAAAAGATAAACATAATTTGCTTGGTGAGAGGTGAAAATTGAAGGTTCTTTTGATTTGTATTTCTCTTACAAATGGTATGGAATTTTCTTTCATATAGCTGTGAATAATTGGCAATTATTTTTTTCAAGACTAGTTGTTCCTATTCATTGACTATTTATCTATTGGGGAACGACTTTTGGCTTTCTATAGTTCTGTTAGGTGTCTACATAACTTATATAACAAATTCTTCAATTAAGAAATATTTTTCCTCAGGCTACTACTTCCCTAAGTGACTCAATTTTGTTTATGCAATTTTGTTCCTCTATTCCTTGTTTGATAAAGAATTTATCTCCTCTCTGCACAAAAAAGTATATCATCTATTTCTCTATTCATTAATTATGGCATAAGTAAAGAAAGGGAGAGAGGGAAGGAAGGAAAGGAACAAGCATTTATTAATGCCAGATATTGTATTAAGCATTTTACAACTATTTTCTTGTTTGAAACTCAAGATTTGACAGACCTGTGGTTGTAATGATCTTTAGTTCTAATTCGAAAGCACATATTTAAAAAAAATTTTTAATCCTCCAGAGTCCTATGGATTATCTTTGAGGCTCTAAATTAAGAAATTACTCTTCTGTGATCCTACCTTTTAGTGAGCTTTTTGATACTTCAGTAAAAGGAATTTTTTACATCAAATTCTATATATTTACATAAGATTCTATCAACTCTCTACAGTAGATAATATTGTAGAGTTTCAATGTGAGAATTAGTTTTTAGAATCAGCAACAATCATCTTGTGTTTATTACATGTGGAACACTTATTAGGCATACAAGATGCAAAGATGCAGAGGATAAAATTTTATCCTATAAGGAATCTGCATTCAGGATGGGAAGATAGGTAATAAATATATGTAAGAAAGGAAAAATCCAAAGTAGCTTATGCTACTCACCAAAGTCTGGCATAGGTATTATGTGCCATGGAATGGTATAATGGATTGAGTACTGAGCCTAGAATCAAGAAAACCTGGGTTTGTTTCCTCCAGCTTACTGACTGTGATCTTGGACAAGGCACTGAACCTTTCTCTAAGCCTCAGTGACATATAAGTACTAATCCATTTTTTTTTCAAATGAAGAAAGAGAAATTGAGATTAAATGACTACCTATTGTGGTAAATGTCAGAGGAAGGCATGCCTCAGCTGATTTCATGATTCTCTAGTATGCCATGCTTTATTTAAAATAATGATGTGTTATTAAAAATGGTCCAAATACACTATTTTGTTGAATTATTTTGGCTATAAGGAAATGTCTGCTAAGGCACTGAGTTATTGTTATTGATTTGAGGACCTAGAACACTTACATAACGAAATCACAGTTCATTGAAATATACAAATATATAATCAGAGAATTTATACAGATTAGAGTATATGATCTACTTAATACAAATAACTTATCCTCTTTAGTTTCTTTCATTGTTTGGTATCCTCAAAATAAAATATCCCCTTTCTATATAATTGTACATGTGCAGGGAGAAGAACTTCCATTAGGGTATTCACAGTTCTAACCTTCCACAGAGGGAAAGCAGATGAGGTAGAAAGTGAGATTGTTAGCCACCACTGAGAAATACCTTATTACCTTCTCTGATGACTTGAGAAATGCCACGTGAGTTTGGAGAATTTGCACCTTGGAGGTGATATTTCTGACGATCATATCCAGTTCTTCCTTTATTAGTGCAGCTTTAGTAAACAGAGATGCTTCCTCAGAAGGCCCAAATGTGTCTTCTTCTTCCTTGACTTTCATAGCTGCTTGTAATTCATGAGATGTTTCCTGTGAAGGCATAAGTACAAAAACATGTAGGTCTAGACTGACAGAGGGATTCAGAAACATGCACATTTCAAAGGCTTCTGAATGTCTGTGCAAATGTTATAAATTTAATTTTACAAATTTCAAATTTCAAATCTGATTGTATTTGGAATCTTCTCTGCAGAAATTTGTCTGTTTTTCCTATTCACATTTTGTTTATATCATTGATAAAAGAAAGGTTTATAGCCTAACTTCTTAAACTGTGTGTTATGACCTGATTCGGAGTTTCATAATTAAATGTGGGGATTACAGACTTATGATTTATTATCAGTAGATGTTTGATCTGTATACCTATTTTACATACCTATATAAAAGGTATTTATAAAAATAATATATAATAATTATATTATAATATAATCATTATATATTTTATTATAAATTATATTATGATAAAATAATATATTATATTATTGTATATTATATTATAAATATAAATATTGTAGATTATATTATTATATAATATATTTATTTTTATAAAATATAATATATAATAATATTATAATATTATAATTATATATAAATATATTTAATTATTACATAATTATATATAATAATATAAAAGGTATAAAAAAGGTATTTATATACCTCTGAGTACAGAGTCACATAAAAATTTCTCCAGCAAAAAGGGTCACTAGAGGAAAAAGTTTAAGAACCCCTGTTTATAGAGTGAGACACAAGATTATTTCTGGGTCCTCCGAAGACTGAAGCCTACCAACCTGTGAACTATAAAACAGTATTATTTTCATCAATCATTTCAAACTGACAAATTGTTTTAAACAATTGTTTTTTTCCTAATTTCCATCTAAGAAGTGTTCTTTCATTTAAGAATTGACTCAATGAGTCTCCCTTAACTCTGTGATCATTATCTTAAACTGGGGCTGGGCAGAGGCATAAGAATTTTAAACAACTGCAATGAAAATGGTACGTATCAATCTATAGAGCTAATATAGCTTAAAACATTTTGTCAATTTCAGAGATGTGTTGACAAGAGTGAGCTATATTTACTTCTGACACTCATCAGTGAGTGAAATGTATGTCTGGCATGTGAAATTTACCAAATGACAGGTTTGATAAATAGATACTGTTGCTATCAGTAATCTCGTGTTTTCTCTGCAGATCATTGTAGCCAAAAATGGATTCAAAGGAACAGGATAAAAAAAATCCCATAAGAAACAATCTGCTTCTCTTAGCAGCCATTCATTGCCTCAAGGAATAGCTCTGATTATTTAATATTCTTTCCTAGTACTTACTGGAAGAAAGGTAATTTTCATTAAAAGAGTCATTTCATAATGGCACTTAACAGGGGCAAGATTACTCCCTCCCACATTCTCTTCCTCTCTGCCTCTACTAAAAATATGGTGCAGTGACACATGCCTCTAAAAGCACACACCTAAAACAAAATCATATTTCACAGAAAAATCTTACATCTTTTAATCTACTTTACAAAAATGCATTAAGAATGAATGAGTGTTTCAAGTCTCTATTAATTCTATGCATTCAACAGTGTTCTAATCATAATATAGCATAATCCACACCTCAATCTCACTCCCAGTTGAATCCTTCAATTCAAAATCAAAGCTATCTATAATCATATGAAAAAATGCTCTAAATTGTTATTGATTAAAGGAATACAAATAAAATAACTTCGAGGCACCACCTCACATCTATAACATTGACTAATAGGACAAAAAATGTTTAATGTTGGAGGAGATAGGGGAAACTTGGTACAGTAATGCACTGTTGGTGGAATTATGAACTGATCTAACCATTCTGGAGATCAATTTGGAACTATACCTGAAGGACTATAGATCCATACATACTCTCTGGTCTAGCAATACTACCACTGGATCTGTATTACAAAGAGATTTAAAAAAAAAAAAAAAAAAAAAAAGGAAAAGGACCTGTACTATATAGACAAAAATATTTATAGCAGCTCTTTTTATGGTGACAAAAAATTAGAAATTGAGGAGATTTCTATCAATTAGGAATTGGTTGGACAAGTTGTGATATACAATTGTGATAGAATACCATTGTTTTATAAGAAATGATGAGCAGGACGGTTTCTGAAAAACCTGGGAAGACTACCACAAATTGATACCGAATGAAGAGAATAGAGCCAGGAGAAGAGTTTATACAGTAACAACAGCAATATTATATACAATGGGGGCAGCTAGGTAGTATGGCGGATAAAGCATCAACCCTGAAGTCAGGAAGACCTGAATTCAAATCTGATTTCAGACAGTTAACACTTCTTAGCTGTGGGACACTGGGAAAGTCACTTAACCCCAATTGCCTCAGCAAATACATACATATATGCATACATGCACACACATACACACACACACACACACACACACACATATATATATACACACACACACAATGATCAACTGTGAATGACTCAGCTATTCTCAATACAATGATCTAAGACAATTCTGAAGAACTTATGATAAAAAATATTATCTACCTCCAGAAAAAGAACTTATAGAATCTGAATGCAAATAAAAGTGTGCTTTTTAAAAATTCTTTTTTCTTTTTCTTTTTTTGTCTGTTTTCTTTTGCAAAATGGTAAATATAGAAATATGTTTGATATAATTGAACATGTATAATTTGTATCATATTTCTTCCTTCTGCAGAAGGAGATAGGAAATGGAAGGAGAAAGAAAATTTGGAACTCACAATTTTTAAAAATGAGTGTCAGAATTATTTTTACATGTAATTAGAAAAAATAATGAATAATTCTTCAGTTCCCTGAAGGGCAGCCTTGTGATACTGCATCCTGCTTATGCAGAGGTAGAAATAACTCCTGACTGATTGAGACATCTAAATCTATGATGATGTGAGTATGAAGAGCCTTCAGATTAGAAGAATATGAAACAGGATTTGAACAAGGCAGCCACAAATGTGTCCTTTGATTCCCAATGCATACATTCCCAGAAGCTGCTTAAACTTCCCCAGTGAGACTGTTTTCCCCTTAATTGATTTTATCTTATTCTTCAGTAGAAAAGCTAATTTGTTCTTTTGTATTCATGTCTCTACTGTAATCTGCGTAACTTCTGATTTCTCTTCCACTGTTTACTCTTATAAATGTGACCACTTTCTATCTGCAAGCTTGTGTGTGTGTGTATGTGTGTATTTGATGAGAGAAACCTTTTCTAGCTGAGAGTAGCTATTGTTATAGCAATAGTGTAGTATTGTTTCTCTCCCCTTTAGAATGAGAAGATGGCTTTCATTCTGAACTCTCTAAAAAGGGCATTATACTTCTAGACTACAAATATCTGAAATGTAAAACACAAATATAAATCTAACCCACTACCCTACTTAGAAATAGGTAGTAAATGAGTCAACCTTTAGGCATAGGTGTCTTGAATCTTAAATGTTCCTTTACTGTTAGACTATTGGTGGGATATCCAAAGCTTTCATCCCATTCTCCAGAGTGGTGGAAATTGCAGTCTTTCTGGACATCTCAGCTACTCTGAATATATTCCTGCAGTTTAGGACATGGTAGGTCATCACTGGCCAGAGTTTAAATTACTGTACAATCCAATTTATTTTATATTTGTATTACAATAGCTATTCAGGGAACAATTAGACGGTGCAATGGTTAGAGCACCAATCCTGCAAGCAGGAGTTCTTGAGTTCAAATATGATCTCAGACACTGGACACTTAGCAGCTATGTGACCCTGAGCAAGTTACTTAATCCTGATTGCCTCAACAAAATACAAAATCCAATAAAAAAACCAAATTATTAAAGTCTATGTTTCATTTACTTGTTTAGATTCCAAGCTCCTTTTTCATCTTTGTATACATCTAACAGTATACATTCTAACATTATAAATTGATAATTTTTACTTCATGATCCCCACACTTGGAAAATTACTGGCCTAGATGTATAATTGTATTGATGTAAAGAGCTCTCAGTGAGAAAACCCCCACAATCATTGAAAAAGTATTCTGCAATTTGTTAGTGTTAGTGAGAGTATTCTGAGGCAGTTAATGAATTTCCTAGGGTTTGCCCAGGATCTGGAAAATAATTTATGTCAGAAATAAGATTTTAGCTAGGTCTTCCTAACTCTGAGATGTGTCAATTATTCATGAATTCATGGTGCTTTACATTCAGACATCTACTAAATGTTTATTGAAGTAAACAGAAGGGATATATTAGTATGCTGATAATATTCCTATATATAATCTAAAAAACAGAATAGGGTTTCCTAATTTGTGGTCTATTAACTTTTTAAAAAATTAATAATTATATTTGAATATAATTGGTTTTCTTTGTAATTTAAATTTTTTAAAAAATTTGAAATTCATATAATATTTACATATAAAATACATTTCCATAATATCCTCTTTCATATATCCTTTGTAGTTAATTTGGGTATTTATAGCAGTAAAAATTATTTATTTGCTAAAGGTGTTCTTAAAACAATATTGTTGTTACTATATGCAATGTTCTCTTGGTTCTACTCATTTCACTCATTATTTTGCTTAAGTCTATACATGCTTTTCTAAGATTATCTAGATCATCGTTTCTTGTAGAACAATAGTTTTCCATCACTATCATATATCAAAACTTGTTAAGCCATTTTCCAACTTATAACCATCCCTGAAACTTCTAGTTCTTGTCACCACAAAGAGAGATGTTATAAATATTTTAAAACATATAGGCTCTTTTACTTTTTTTCCCCAATCATCTTTGGAAATAGACTTAGTAGTAGTATTGCTGGATCAAAAGATATAGACAGTTCAATAACTTTTTGGGCATAACTTCAGATTTGGATTTTGCTCTCCAAAGTGGTTGGATCAGTTCATGACCCCTCTATCAATGAATAGTGTCCCAATACTATGCATTCTTTCCAACATTTGTTGCTTTCCCCTTCAGTCATTTTAACTAATCAGATAGATATAAAATGATATATCATTAATTTCTCTTATCAATAATGATTTAAAGCATGTTTATTCATATGATTATAAATTGTTCTGATTTCTTCATTGAAATACTACCTGTTCACATCTTTGTACAATCTGGGGAAATGATTTTCATTTTTAAAGATTTTTTAAAGTTCTTGATATATTTAATTTATGAGACCTTTATTTGAGAAAACTGTGTATAAAACTCCTCCCTCCAATTTTCTACTTCTGATATTGGCTATATTTGTTTTATTTGCATAAAATATTTTCAATTTCTTATAATCAAAATTACCCATTTTAAACTTTACTCTGACCTTTATCTCTTATTTGTTCATAGATTATTCACCCACTCATAAGTCTAATATGTTGCATGTCCTTCAAATTTTCTTGTAATATTTCTCTTTATTCTTGCTCATATATCCATTTTGACCATATCTGTCTAAATAATGTAAGATATTATTCTATGCCCAATTTCTAATATACTTCTTTCTAATTTTTCCAACATTTTTTTTTTTACCAAATAATGAATTCTTATTCCCAAATTTTAAATTTTTATATTTGTCAAATACAAGGTTACTATATTTATTTGCTGCTATAAATAATATGTCTACTCTGTTCCATTGCTCTACCTTTCTATTTCTTAGCCAACACCAAGATAGTTTTGATAATTACTGCTTTATAATACAGTTTAAAGTCTGCTATTACTAAAACTCCTTTTTCAATTTTTTATTAGTTTCTTTCATATACTTGACTTTTTGTCCTTCAAAATGAATTTTGTTTTGTTTCTTTCTACTTCAGTAAAAGATTTCTATTGGCAATTTAATTGGATAGCACTGAATATAAATTAATTTAAATAAAATTCTGATTTTTTTATATTAATCCGCCTACCCATTAACAATTAATATTTCTCCAGCTATCTAAATTTTATTTTATTTGTATAAAAAGGTTTTTTTCAATTATTTTGTTTGTACAGTTCCTAGGTTTGTTTCTACTGGTATGCTCTTGGTTATTTTATATTGTTTAGAGTTATTTTAAAAAGACATCTCTTACTATCTCTTCTAGCAGAATTTTGTTTGTGATATATAGGAAGGCTGATGATTTATTTGTATTTACTTTATGTTCTGGTAGTTTGCTAAAATTATTAATTGTTTCAACTAACTCTTTAATTGAGTCTTTGGGATTTTCTAAGTATATTATCATCTACAAAAAATGATAATTTTATCTCATTCCTTATTCTGATTCCTTCCATTTCTTTTTCTTATTTCTATTTGTAGTACTAGGATATCCAATATTATATTGAATAATATTTGTGACAATGGGCATCCTTGTTTCACCCTTGATGCTACTGGAAAGAGTTCTAGTATATCCCCATTACAAGTAATGCTTGGAGATGGTTTTAGATAATTTTTAAAAAATCAATTTAAAGAAAAATCATTTATATTTATACATTCAAGTGGTTTTAATAGAAATGAGAATCAGTTTTTCCCATAATTTATACCTATCATGTTTTTCTCTTTTAATTTTTAATACTAGTAATTTGGTTTTTTTCTTTCTTTTTAAATCAAATTTTGTTGCTTTTAAGATAAAATCAATTCCTACTTTTACTTATTAATTCAATGTTTTGTTATATTCAATATTATTTTCACCTTTAATTCGTAGGATTTAAGATTTAGAATTTAATTGGAGTTCTTTAGCTTTTTTCTAGATTTTTAATTACATACCAAATTCATTGGTCTATTCTTTCTTGACTTTATTCTTTAGGCATTTAAGAGATGTAAATTTTCTTCTTATTACCTCTTTTGCTGCATCTCATAGATTTTGATATGTTGTCTTATTCTTGTCATTCTTTTTAATGATATTATTGATTATTTCTAATTTATCCTTTAACCCACTCAGTCTTTAGGATAGGGTTAATCTCCAATTAGCTTTTAAACTAACTTTCCATTGTCCCTTGTAAATACAATTTTTATTGCCTTGTGATTTGAAAAAGGTATTTTAATATTTCTGCTTTTCTCCTTTTAACTGTAAAATTTTTATGCCCTGAGAAAATGGTGTTTTCATTTCTATTTCCATTTTTTCTCTTCCTTAAATTTTGCATATTTTGATCTTTTTCATATCAAAATATTATTTTGGTAAGAGGGAATGCTAAAATTGTCCATCACACACACACACACACACACACACACACACACACACACACACACACCTATCACACTCTAAAGATTATGTGTGTGTTACATGTCACATAAGCACACATATGGAATCCAATTGTCTCATCAGTGTACTTGATGAGAAGGAGGGAGAAAATCTGTGCTGGAAGGAGATAGCTATATAAAGAGCACTAGCATATCTATTGTTTCTTTGTGAAAGAGATTAAAATTCTGAGAGCACAATTTCAGTTTCAAATGGGGCAATGACTACTTTGGGGAAAGAACATGAATACCAGATCTTCTAAAAAAAAGTTTTCTTTTGTAGGTCATCAGGGCTTGTCTACTGATGACTCTTGGATTCTTTCTGGAGTAGTAATTTTCTTTGTAGCCCTCTACAATAGAAAATTACAAATGAGATTGAGGATGGCCCTCCCAAACCCCACCCTCAGCCCCCAAGGGTATCGTTATCAAAAAATCATTAACACCTACCCATTAAGAAAGGGAATGGGGGAGAAGAATGGCAAAGGATTCTGAATCTGTAATAAGTTCAAACACTTTTCTTAAATTCAGAGATACCAATATTTTTAGATACATATAAATTTTAATTTTAGAAAACCATATTTTAATTTAAGATCATTATTTGCAGTGATACTAATTTATAAATGCAACTAAGAACAGAAATAAACTTTTATATTCTTTACCACTGTATATAAATGTTTGTTACCTGAGCTTGATTATTTAGTTCCAGGTATTTGCTCAAAATTCGCTCTGAATCTGAGAGACAGGAGCCAAGATCCATACTATTTGAAAGTATTGGAGTGATTTTCTGAACTGACACTGTTGCCTTTAGAAATAAAAGACAAATAATCTTAGAATCTTATCTGCACAAATATGTATATTTACTAATGCAAACTGTAGAATAAAAAGAAATAAAATTCTAGACTGGATTTTAAAAGCCCTGTTCTTGTGTAGTAAGGATAGATTTGCTGTTCTATCATATCCTCTTACCTCCTACCCACTGAGACCAACAGCACAGAATTAAGATCAGAAGTAAGGCCAGAGTGTAGGTAGCACAGTGGATAAAGCACTGGACTTGGAATCAGGAAAACTCATCTTCATGAGTTCAAATCTGGCCTCAGATACTTAACTGTGTGAGCCTGAGTAAGTCACTTAAACCTGTTTGTGTTAGTTTCCTCATAAGTAAAATGATCTGGAGAAAGAAATGATAAGCCACTCCTGTGTCTTTGTAGGAAAAAAAAAAAAACACCCAAAATGGGATCATAAAAGTTGTATACAACTGAAAACAATTGAACAACTGTAGACCCTGAGAAAGGGAAAAACTAATTGGCACATATGGGAATCAACACCATGACAATGATGTCATCATTATTTGCACACTAATTAACTGACAAAGACATACATCTACACACCCAACTCTTTGAAGAATAATACAGTCTAAGGCTTCATGCTGATTAAGAGTTGCCTGGCTTGAATTAATGAGTGTGAATATGTGTTATTAGAATATTAGGGGGCTAAAAAAAATGCAAAAGTCCTAGGACTCAACTGAAGTGACATGATTTAGTGACTTGTACATTGTTACATAGATATTAATTATCAGAGATCCTTTATACCCAAATCCTTCCTATGATGCTTGCCATCTATATGATTTTGGGAAAAATCATGTGAACTTTTCCATCTGTAAAATATGAGTGATGGATTCAATGGCTTATGGAGTTCATACTAGTTCTAAACATGAAAACCTAAAGCATACAGTTAATTTCATTAAATTCTAAATATAAATACAAAGAACATATAATTTGCATTAACCTACCAAGTGACATCTGAGTATGGTAGAAAGCTCAGTTGTCTAACTGTCACCTGGATTCTTCTTCTAGTAATGTCACTTGCTAACTGTATAATCATGGGCAATCAGTTCTTCTCTGTAAGCCTCAACTTCCTCATCTGCAAAATTGATATAATAATAATGCCGACTTTGTAGATTCCATTAGGAAGATGAACTAAGATGATGCATTGGAAGCATTAAATTAATGCAACTTCTTTTTCCTACCATTTTGCCAACTGAAAAATTAGGTGCCACAGTGGATAGTGCCGGATATGAAGTCAGAAGGACTTGAGTTCAATGGCCTCAGACACTTACTATCTCTGTGATGCTGGACAAGTCACTTATCCCTGTTTGCTTTAGTTCCTTCATCTGTAAATTACTCTGGAGAAAGAAATGGCACCCCTAGGTAGAGTCATGAAGAGTCAGACACAAATAAGCTACACAAAAGGAACTTTTTCTTGGGATTTCTTGGGGACTACTTGGTGGGGAGTGAGGATTCTTGGGAATACTAACATAAATTTTCTTTACGGTTTCACATAACTGCTGTTTATTATTGCTCATGCTGCTTTTGAAAGATTGATGGGAATCCTTAGATGTTTACCTCAGGAGAAAGTATTCATTACTGGTTTACATGTGTAATTAATGCCTGTTCTTTACTTATAGAAGAAAGCAAAATGAAGCATAACAGGAGACTACCTAGTGTGAGATGAATATACTCTTAATTGAAGGGAATTTTTGATGAAATGGTGCCCCATCCCCTCCAGCATTTACTGTAGCTGACATACAGTCTACTAGGACTGAATTAAGCACATTTATAGCTACCTTTGGCGAAGCAATTAGTGCAATTGATTCCAAACCATTAATTTAGGGAGGAAGAATTTTATAATACTACCTTCCTTAGGTATTCCTCCATTGAGGCAGTTAATTGCTGTTTCCTAAGAGCAAGTTCCTTATGAGCAGAACACTGCTGGGTTAGTTGATCCACTCTTCTCTGAATGCATCCCATCATTTCATGAATGCCAGCCATCCGAGAGCTAAATGGAAACAAACCAGCTGTTAGTTCATTTCTGCCTTGATGTAGGAATTCAGCTGACAGTAAGCAGTGGAAAAACAGATCTGCTGTCTACGGGTTAGATCGGATCTAGTTAAAGCTTTAGTTTTAAGTTTCCAAACTGGCAGGAAAAAAAAAAAAAACTTAACCAACCATGAAATAGAAAAATGTCATTAAAGTAAAAAAGACCAATCTAAAAGTCTATGTATGGCTATTAAAAGCTTGTGAAAATGCAAAGTGAATTATCTAATTTGCTTTGAGAAGTAATCTTTCTAAGAGACTATCTTGCTGTAATATTTTAAAAACTTCAAGGCATTTATGGCATGAAAATCCACACAATAAGTGAAATAGAATTTCCATAGGTACTATGGAAAGATTTCATATATGAAGTAGTCTCTGAAAAAAAGTGAATATATTAATCAACCAAGCATTTATTTGTCTAATAGTGTACAATTATTAGTAAACACCAGTATGACCACTCTCAGCAATAATAGTGCTCAAGATTATCTTCATTGGATGGCAAATAAGCAATCACCAGCAATTATACTATGCACAGTGGAATCCTGAATTAACAAATTTCTATACCGTTAAACTGGAAGAATAACCATGTAAGAGGCCTTTAAAAAATGAACCTCAATGGTAAATAAAAACTGTTAAAATAAAAAAAAAATGAACCTCAACTTGTGCTTTCCCCACATCATGTCTATAGTTACCTTAATGAGCTTCTTAACCAGTAGCAGTTGCTTCCTAATAGGAATCCAAGATGATCAAATACTGTATTTATGCAGTTTATTATTTGGAATTTTTCAGATGAGTATATTTTATTTTTATAATCCCAGATTTTATTTTATCTCACAATCTCCTGTTTTGAGAGTACAGCCTAGACTAATATTTTAACATATCTAGACTTAACAAAAACATTTTCAGTCAATTCTTTCTAACAGTAATAAAGAGTTAGATTAGAACTCTTGAAAATGATTACTCCAAGTTTTTTTAAAATCTTGACAAGAGTTATAGATTTTATTGCTTTTTCTCCTAATAATTGATTTATGCCTCTATAAAAATGAATTTAATCAGTAATAAAATGAGGATAGGCATTGATAGGAATGAAGATAAGGCCTCTGAAATAGACAAAGAACCATAAGTCATTTGAGAATTTCCTCCCACATTATGAAAAGTGGCTGCAACATAAATGTTTTCTGTAGTTCAGCTGATGTTCCAACTAGTGGGAGGGGGCAAATAATAAATATTATCCTGAGACATAATGCCTATGGGATTAGTACCAAAACAGCTAAGAGTATTGCAGAAAAATAATGTGAAAAGTACTTACAAATGAACTCAATTTAAGGGAGATGATTTTATATAGCAAATAGTGGTACCACCAGTAATTGTATTTATCATAAACTCTTAAAATTAGGTTATTCAGCATTTTTTGGTTATTGGGTTCATTTTCTCATAGATATCCCTAACAAATAATTATCCATATTTGAGTCACCCAGAAATGGGGAATTCATTACTTTATATCCATAACATCACTAGAAAAATTTAAGAAATTAAAATTTGGTGAAAATCTGTCTCCCTGTAATTTCTATATATTCACCCAAACTCAGCCCTCTGAAGAAAGAACAAATCCATTCCCTCATTTCCCTCTTCTCTTGGGCAGTTCTCCATGCTGAGCAGTTTTGTTTTGTTTTTTTCCTTTTCAGTTATATTGTAGTTTCTAGACTGATCATCATCTTGGTTGACTTCCTCTAAATATATAATACTTTAAAATCAATCTTTAAATTTTTAATTAGATTTTCAAGATTGTTCCCTGAAAATCTTTTGGGCTTGACTCTAAAACAACCTTCTACCATCTATTTACTCCTCTGTTTCTCTAACCATGTCAATGTTCTCTGTCTTCTCCTCCTTTCTAGTCTCAATGAAAGAGGTGACCTTCTGTTCTAACCAAAATTAACTCCTCCACTTATACCCTCAGTCCCCTGCCTTCATCTTGTAATAACCATGTCCTCCTCTAAAACTATTTATACCCTTTGATCCAGCAGTATATGTATATTTAAAAAGATGATAAAGCAGGGAAAAGGAATCACACATGAAAAAATGTTTGAGGCAGCTCTTTTTATGGTAACAAGGAATTGGAAATTGAGTGAATGACCATCAATTGGGGAATGACTGAATAAGTTAAGATATATGAATGTAATGGAATATTGTTTTATGAGAAATAATAAGCAGGCTGATTTCAGAAAAGCCTGGAGAGACTTATATGAATTGATGCTGAATGAAGCAAGTAGAATCAGAACACTGCAAATAGAAACAGCAACATTATGCGATGATCAACTATGGTAGACTTAGCCCTTCTCAGCAATACTGTGAGCCAAGAAAATTCTAATAGTCTTGAGGTGGAAAATGCTATTTGTGTCTAGAAAGAGCATTTTGGAGACTGAGTATAGATTGAAGAATACTATTTTTACTTTTTTTGTTGTTTGCTTTTTCTTTTTTGTAGCTTTTTCTTTTTGTTCTGAGTTTTCTTTCACATGAGTAATGTGGAAATATGTTTTAAATGATTGTATATGTATAATCTATATCAGATTGTTTCCTCCCTTGGGGAAGGGGAGGTAAGAGAGGGAAAAAGAAAAAAGATGTGGAACTCAAAATTTTACAAAAATGAAAGCTGAAAACTATCTTCACATATTATTGGAAAAAAAAATGCACTGAGGAAAAAAAGAAAAAAAGCACAACAATCATGGTTTCTTTTTCTTTCATATTCCATCTTGCTTCTCCATTGGGTTCTTCCCAAGGTAGTGAGACTCAGATGGGACAATGGCTGTAAAGCACTTTGTAAAACTTCAAGTGTTTTATAAATAACATTATGATCATTACTATTATTAGCCTACAATCACAAGGCTTCTAGTCTGGTAATGACTTTATTCCCTGAATCTTCCACTGTACTCCTGCTAAGCTAAAGCAATTTTATTGAACAATATAAGAATGTGCTAGTAAATATTCAACAACCAGGACTTATGAAGAGCAGGGAGGAATGTATGTATACATACTTACATATTTAATTTGCATTATTAACACTTAAGTCTAGAGATAATCAACCAAACCATAAATCAAGCTCTGATTTGAAGAGATGAATGCTTACACTGAAATTTTGACAGTGGTTCTCACAAGCCCCTTAGAGCTAATTCCAGCATATGCTTAGTCCTTCTTCAAGCCGCAAATAAACATGTTTAAGTTTTAACTATACTTAAAAATTTTATTGAAAAAATTAAAAACCTTCCCTTGATTGAGAGAATTTGAATTTTAGTTAAGTTCTATTTTTTTTATGAAATGATTACCGTCACTAACATAATTAATAAGAAAGGAAGGAAACAAGCATTTGTTAAGTACCTACTATATGCCAGTCACAGTACTTTGCAAATATAATCTTATTTGTGCAGAGCACAAGTCCTGAAGTCAGGAGGACTGAGTTCAAATCCGGCCTCAGATATTTAACATTCACTAGCTATGTGATCTTGTGAAAGTTATTTAACACCAATTCTTTTTTAAAGGTTCATTTGATCCTCACAACAACCCTGGGATGTAAATAGCATTATTATATCAATTTTGCAGTTGAGGAAACTGAGGTAGAGAGAACTTGCCTGGAGTTCCACAACTCATACTTTAATTATTTGGGACTCACATTTTATTCAGGTCTTCTTAAACTCCAGGTCTATCTCTGTATCCACTGCATTATCAAGTTGTGGCATTTATTTAACACTTATTATGTGCTATGCACTGTGGTAAATGATGTCGATCAAAAACAAGATAAAAAAATGTTTTTTGCTTTAAAAAAAGTCCACATTCTAATGTGGGTGAAAATATGAAAATAATTACACATATATAGTGGAAATTGGGGGTAATTTCAAAGGAAAGACACCAATAGAGGAATGGAAAAGGGGAAAGATTCTTATAGAAGGTGGGATTTGAACTGTCTTGAAGAAGTACAGGAAATTAAAAAGCAGAAGTTGAAAAGTATCATTTTAGAGAAATGACAAGAAATGACAAAGGGTATTACTGGGTTATAGAATATGTGAAAAGAAGAAAAATTTTAAAAAGACTGAAAAGGTAAGAAAGGACTAGGATGTGAAGGATTCCAACTGTTAAATACAGGATATTATATTTTCCTGGAAGTAATAGGGGGCTATTCAAATACACTGACTGAAGAGAGAGAAGATCTAACCTGTGCTTTAGAAAAATAACTTTGGCAAATAAGTAGAAAATGAATTAGAGTAAGGAAAAACCAGGATGGTTTCACAATAATTCACATATCAATGAAAGCCTCCACCAGAGCAGTAGCTGTTGGACACCAAGAATCATGTCAGACACTTTATGATCCCTCTTGGAGTTTTCTTGGCACAAACATTGGAGTATTTTGACATTTTTCTTCTCTAGCTCATTTTACATATGAGAAAACTGATATAAAAGGGGTTTGAAGTGACTTGTCTAGATCACACAGCTAGTAGGTATTGAGAGAAGATTTAAATTTCAGCAAGATGGATCTTCCTGACTCCAGGTATAGCACTGTATCTTGCATGAATTAGCTGCCCCACCAGAAGTTAGTTATGTGCGAAGAGAGGAGATATACAGAAAAAATACTGTGAAAATAGAAATTAACAAAAAAACATAATGGATATGTGGGAGTGAGTACAAGAGAGGAATCAAAGAAGGCAGCAAGGTTGTAAACCTCAACTATTGGGAGGATGGTCTTACCCTGATAATAATCCAGAAATGTGGAAGAAGGGAGGGTTGGAGTGAGACTTTTGTTTGGAGTAAAGATTTTTGTTTTGGAAATGTTAAGCTGAAGTGCCTATAGAATATTCAATTAAAAATATCCAAAAGACAATTAGTGGTGTGAAACTGGAACTCAGAAGAGAGACTAGGGTTGGCTATATAGATCTGGGAATCATCTCTGTAGAGATGATAATTGAGCCCTGGGGAGTTGATGAGATTGGCAAGTGAGACAATACAGAAAAAGAAGAGAAGAGGGCCCATTACAGAGTCTTAGAGGATATATATATGTTTTATGGCTGTGACCTGAATGAAAAAGCAGCAAAGGAGACTGCAAAGAAGTGATTGGAAAGAGTGAGAATCTATCAAGGAGAGATTACGCAAAAAGAAATGATCAACAGTATCAGATGATACACGGAGGTCAAGAAAGGTGAAGATGGAGAAAAAGCCATTAGATTTGGCAATCAAGAAACTACTAGTGACTGATGAGAGCAGTTTTAGTTGAATGATGACATCAGAGGTTAGATTTCACAGGGTTGAGAAGAGAATGAGAAGAGAGGAAGTAGAAGAGAAAGAAAGATGGGGAAAAGGAGAAGTGAGAGAGGGAGGGAAAGACAGAGAGAGACAGAGATAGAAACAGAGAAAAAGACAGAGGAAGAAACAGAGAGAGAGAGAGAGAGAGAGAAAGAGAGAGAGAGAGAGAGAGAGAGAGAGAGAGAGAGAGAGAGAGAGAGAGAGAGAGAGAGAGAGAGAGAGAAACAAGAAGAATCTTATCAAAGATTTTAGGCAAGAAAGTGAGGCAATATAGGACTATAGCTGGTAGAGATGATACAATCTAATGGTTTATTTTTAAGGATGAAGAAGACTTAGCAATTTGTAGGTGACATGAATGAAGCCAATTGTTGGAGAAAGATTAAATATAGAATTGAATTGGTTCATCTTGTTCTTTTGATGCTGATTGTCTCTCTTTGAGGCCAGTGCTTATAATTAAGAACATTTGCCATTAATTTTGCAAATTGATAGTGTTTTTTTTTTTTTCCTAACAAAAAGTGTATGTGAAGATGTTCGTGTGTTCATAACTGCCTGGGTAGAAAATAGTCACCCTTTTTGTTCTGAACATATTTTAACTATGAACAGCATACAAATCAATGTTCAGACATACCCTTCTATGGTTTGAAATAGAGAATAATTTGATTTGGTCAAGACTGTGTTGTTAGTAATAATGATCTCAGACAAAATTAAAGTTAAAATAGAATAAAAAATTAAAAAAAAAGAAAAATAGGAAAATTATACCATATGTCAGCTGTATTAATATTCTTTTAACTACTTAAAATAACTAAAAATTTCTGTGGTGTAGGAAATAATGAGTTGGTGAAGTTAGAAAAATATGGAAAGATTTCAATTTATGAAGGATGATATTATTCACCTTTAGAGAAATAGAGGACACATAAGAATAGTATTGTCAAATAAATTCATAGATTTATAGATGCACATGAATGCATCTATATTTCTCTATTTGTCTATGGTTAGGTATATGCATGTGCATATTAATATATATGTTTGTGTGTATAGGCATAGACAACATATATGTGCATGTGTATGTGTATATACCTGTATGTGTGCATACATATATGCATACATGTGTATGCAAACACAGGAGTGCATTCATACATATCCATGCTTAATTGTAACCTTCTTGGGACATGAAGAAAGAGAAATAATGAATAAAGTAAAAAGTACCCTGTAAATTAAGACAACTCTGAGGTACCATTTTACACCTCTGAAATTGGTTAAGATGACAGGAAAAAATAATGATAAATGCTGGAGGGGATGTGGGGAAACTGAAACACTAATGCATTGTTGGTGGAGATGTGAATTGATCCAACCATTCTGGAGAGCAATTTGGAACTATACCCAAAGGGGTATAAAACTGCACACACCCTTTGATCAAGCAGTGTCTCTGAGCCAATATTCCGAAAAATCATTTTAAAAAAGAGAAAAAGGACACACATGGGCAAAAATATTTGTAGCAGCCCTTTTTCTAGTGGCAAGGAACTGAAAAATGAATGGTATAGAAGAATTGCCTATGTTTAATGTATATTGGATTGCTTGCTGTCTATGGGAAGGGGTGGGGAAAGAAAAAGTGGCAGCACAAGGTTTAGCAAAGGTGAATAATAAAAAATAGCTTTGCATATATTTGGTAAAAAAAATTTTAAAATGTTGTTTAAAATAGTACACAGCATAGAACAAAAAAAAAAAAAAAACCTACAAGGAAGCAAAGAAAAGATGGACTGCTCTGAACAAAACATAATGTGTTTGTTATATAGGCTTTCTTGAAATGAAAATTTATTGCTTTATATTTTAAATCCTCTCTTTATGTTCTGCTTTGCATACATAGCGGTGTTTCTTTTTTCCTTTTCCTTTTCCTATTTTGTATTTAAGTTCAAAACTAATTATTTTTTTTAAAAGAAAATAGGGTGTCATTTTCTGAGGGTAGTTGGAATATGGATAAACTGACTTGTAAGGAAGAAGATGAATTCCCTGAACCGTGAAAAAAATCAATTAATTCCCTTTCCCCATCACTCTATTTTAGCTATGCTCTAGAAATGGAGAAACAAAGATGTGAAAGCATCTCTAGAACTACAGTGAGGGAGGCCACCTTCACTCCTATCCCTTGGTAATTGAGTCAAGGTCTAAAATAATCTTCATTTCCCTATTTCTTTTTTGCTACAATGCATGCTACTAGTCTTTAATTGACTGCACCAAATTATGGTTTTTTGTCATTTGCTTGATAGTACCTCCCCTGGAGGGAAAAATGGAAGAATATAGATTGCTTTGTCTCTCAGACCCAGCAATTAGCCTAATTAGATCAGCAGAATGCACAAACACTATTAGAGGTCTCTCAGACACCATTTGAGAAATACTGCCAGCATCTATTTCCAGGACATATTGTATATGTTCAAGAGACACTTGCTGTGAATGTTCAGGCTTAAGACAGACTATTCAGACAGTGAGGATGTTTGGTCACCTTTGACTCTTGCCGAGGGAGAGCTAAGCCAAGGAAAGATAAACTCCCTGTGCAGTGAAGGGCATGATATACAATTTCTGCTTATTTTTACAGTTTCTGGTGACTTTTCCATTCCTTCTCTAAGATAAACTCAAACTATGAGGAGTCAATCAGTCATTATTTAGGACATCATAAAAGTACATTACTCCTACCTTATTATTTCTTGCAAGGAGTAGAGGAGGGAGAAGGGAAGATAATGGATTAATACGTTTCCAAAGAACAGGGTTTTACTGGCTTTGGCCTAAAACATAGATTTCCAATAAGTATGCTGGCTTCCCTATCTAGAGCTGTCACAAATCTGGACTGGGGGAGGGGAAGGAAATCTAATGATGTCTTCTAAGGCATCATCCTGGAGAAATGTAAGTTCCTTTCAAATGTTTCATAAATTACTATTGGCAGCCATCTGGATTAGGAGCTGTACCAGATGGTAAGCACTTGACAACTTACTCCATCTCATCAGAAAGCATCAGCTGATCACATTTTTCTTCTCTGTCTTATGGCCAAGTTTCAATTTGGAAATGGGGAAAATGTCTTTCCTAACCCCTAGTTTGTTGTCATCTCTTCCAGTGACTCAGCTATTGTCTTTTAAACTAATATTCATGGCTATCGAATAAGCCGCAGATCATCTGAGACCGGTCCATCATTTCCTTCCATCATAGAAAAAAGGTCATTTCTCCTCCTATCCATTGCATACCCTCCCATCACAAAGCTAACTGTTTTAAACATATGGGCTTTTTCCTTCTGCATTAGTTGTTGAATTTGGAGTTCTAGGATTGTAAAATCATAGTTAAAGGGACCTGAAATTCCATTTAATCCAAGTCTCTTATTTTACATATGAGGAAAATGAAGTACAAAAAAGGTAAGTGTGTATCTGAAGTCTTACAGGTCATTGACAATATGGATGAAATTTGAACTTAGGTCCTCCAACACTACAACCAGAGCTATTTCACTGTTAAATTTCAAATCTTCTACCAATTATCTTGTGCAATGGCAAGACTGATAAATTGGGGTCAGAGAAACTGGATTCTAATTCTATTTCTGTCATCACTAGTGTCACCTAGGTCAAATCATCAAAGTCCTTCAGGCTTTAGTTTATTTGCAAAATGAGATCAGACAACTTTATCTCTGAGATCTCTTCCAGCTCTAAATGTATTATCTTATGATGCTACTCTAATTATATTCAGTTCTGGAAAGTCACCAAAAGTCTCTCTTTTCAGCTTCTGTAACTATAAAATGAAAAGGTTGGATTAAATGATCTCTAAAGGTTATTTCTATTCTTTATCCTGTGATTCTTCAACCTGATTCACAGGCCTGATCCTCAAAATTGTTTCATTCATCCTTAGTTTTCAAAGAGGACCAATGGCATTCTGAGGGTGATATCTTGTGAACGAATTGATTTTAAGTAGGATAAAGCTGTGCAAAGTCATCAACATCATTCCTTCCTCTGGAGTCATCAAAGGTCAGTGGTAAGACAAAAGTCAAGATGACTAGCTATGGCCCAGGATGCAGTGGGTGATTTTAACCTTTCCAAATTAAAAGTGTGTCTGAGGCAATGCTCTTTCTCTTTCACATAGGAGAATTTTGTGCTTTCTTCCCCTTAAAAATCTTGTAGTAGTGAACCTGGTAATTCACTCAGTATGAAAACAGCTTTCAATAGATAAGAGTAAAATGGAAGGTTGTCAATCAGTCAATAAACATTTATTAAGCACTTATTATGGGTCAAGTACTGTGTTAAACCCTGTGGATAAAAATACCAAAAAATTGAGACAATTTCTGCCCTGAAGGAAATGAGAGATGAGGAAACACAAAAAGAAAATGAAAAATGGGAGTAGAACTTGGGATGGATGGAGTTACCGAACAGGGACATGGTGAAGTCATTCAGAGAAGTTCCAAAGTAGAGGCAAGATGTTTGAGCTAACATCTCTCCTTAAATAGTGGTTTGGGATTCATTATCCCATTCTCCAATCAGAGAAGCAGAGGGGAATGATGAGATGGAGTACCAAAGCTGATCAAATTTTACAAGATATTATAGATAATTTCACTAATTAACTTCTTGGGACATGATGGAAAAGTCAGTCAGAGAGGGTTGCAAGAGTTATTTATTTCTCAGTTGACTGACATGATAATTAAGGATTTCTAATGTACTAAACTTTGATATGTAGTTATTTCTCTATAAAGAATTTTGGCTTTTCAAAAATAAAAGCATTTCCCTCTTTTAAAAATAAAGCTAAATTGTTAATGGAGTTGTAAACTAATCCAACCATTCTGGAGAGCAATTTAGAACCATGCCTACAGGGCTGTAAAGCTATGCATATTCTTTGATACACCAGTCTGTATTCCAAAAGAAATCATAAAGGAGGGGGAAAATTAATATGTATAAAAGTGCTTGTAGCACTTTTTGTGTAGTGGCAAAGAATTAGAAAATGAATAGATGTCCATAATTGGAAAATGTCTGAATAAGTTTGGTATGTAAAAGTAATGTTAATATTATTGTTCTATAAAAATGATGAATAGGCTGATTTTAGAAAAACCTATAAAGATTTATATGAACTGAAGCTGAGTGAAGCAAGCAAAATAAGGAAAACATTGTACACATGAACAAGATTGTGTGATGATCAACTATAATAGACTTGGTTTTTCTCAGCAATTCAGTGATCCAAGGCAATCCTGATAAACTTTAGATGGAAAATGCCATTCACATACAGAGAGAGAACTATGGAGAATGAATGTGGATCAAGGCATCCTATTTTCACTTTTTTTTCCATCTGTTTTTTTTTCTCATGTTTTTTTTTCCTTTTTTGTTCTGATTTTCTCTCCCAACATGACTCATATGGATACATGTAAAATATGAATTTACATGTGTAACCTAAAATAAATAAAAATAAAAATAAAGCTAAGCTTTATTGTTTGCTTTCACCAAATAATTCATTCTCTAATTGCCATCCTACTGGTGATAAGTCTCTCTATACTTAGCTATCTTGGTCCTCAGACCAAGTACCTGAGTTTAAAGATTTTTCAGTTTGTTAGAACCAGGAGAGATCATGATTTGCTACCATAACCTTTAGAAACACATGTTCAAGTCCATGTCACAGTGGAATAGGATTTTTGGGAAGGCATAGTGCACACAAATAGACTGCAGCATATTACTAATGAAGAATTATATACATAAAATGGAATAAAAGACATCATCAAGGACAAGATCGCTTGAAAAAGAGCCTGACATTGAGAATGAGAAATGACAGACAGGCAGATGCAGTATCTGATAACACCAATATTCATGCAACATAAGGTGTGTGTTATTTTGAGTTACAAAATTTGTGTGCTATTTTGAGTTATAATAGCTTAAAAATTAATGCTAAGACTCTGGGACACTCTGTATTTAAAGAGAGAATAAAAGACCATTATAGTATTGGATAATCTTAGATATAGTATATTCTTAGAAGGACATGGATGAGAATAAAACAGGACAAGAAGTCATGAGAAAGAATTGAGATCTACATTGACAGGAGAAGGGCCCAAGTTGATTCTGTGGCTCTCATGAAGTTTGGAATATGATAAAGCTATTTATTCCCCTCATGATCTTGACTTATTAAATCCCAATTTGTTCACCTTTAAAATGGGTGATAGGAATAGGTTATTTCTAAGGTTCCACACAGCTCAAAATCTTAGAATTCTAACACCTACCTATAATTCTTAGCAAACAAATATCACTTTATTCTGAGAGTCTTTTAGCTCTAATATTCTATGATTTTATGAAAATCTATGCTGCTTGAATTGATATAAATAGTTCTAATACATTACCAATTTTGGGGAGTCTATATGAACTGTATGATACTAGATCATACTGTTAGAGACTTGACATGTTTCTCTAAGGTAGTAGATTATTGTATGGGGACTTCAGGAAAGATGGTAGAACAAGAGGTTACAAGTTAAGGTATATTCTTATGATACTTCTCTTCACACACAAATTTAATCTTAAAACAAACAATATTGTTAGAATTTATAATAAAAAAATTGAAGAGTTTAGATACTATGAAAAAATTATAGTGCAAGCAAACAAAAAAGGAATTAGAAGAAAATTATCTCCGAATATCACCAGAAGATTCATTAAAATCACAAAAGATAAAAATAAATGAAAAATACACATATTTAAGGAACTAAGCAAAAAAATGAAATATTCTCCTCACTCCCTCCAAAAAAATTATGAGAGTAAGGAGAAGAGGAAAGCAATAAGGAGTAGTTTTAGGAATATGAGGAAAATATGATAATGAAACTTATAAGTATGGAGATCTTCACAAAGAATACAAAAACATTAATGGAAATTATTAAGACCAAAATTAACACAATGGAGGATGAAATTGTATATAACACAATCAATATGGGAAAAATAAACTAAGAAAGTATTCATCAGAAAAAAATAAAAGAGATGAGGAAAAGTTAGGTGAAATGACAAACTTAAAGGGAAGAACAAATAAGGGAAACCTCAGAATGCTAGGGATCCCCATAAAAATTAAGACAAAGGATGCTGAATCCTACCATTTTAGACCATCTCTAAACATTAACTTAATTATTAGTATTATAAATGTAAGATTCTAGTCTAATTTTAAATTTATATGCTACATGCTACTGAATGAATGGAATCATAAAATATTTTCATTTCCCACTATAAATGAATCAAGAAAAGGATGTTGTAACTAAATGGAAAGGTGATTTATGAGTTTTCCTTGGACAAGCAAATAAAAAAGTTGGTAGGACTGATTTTTATCATGTGATCAAAAGCAATAAGAAACATCATGTTATGAGTTGTATTGTATAGTAGCACTCAAATATAAAAATACCATCATGAATATTTTTGCAGGTTGCATACCAACATTGATTGCAGAGCTTGGAAAAATAGCAACATCCTACCAAGAATCATATAAATTAATTTATCCTTTAATATCAGTGATTTCACTGTCAGTATAGGAAAATTTTGAAAACTATGCCCTCATAACTAAGAAATGAAAGCAATCAAAGGCATGTAGACCAAAGTTTTCTCGTTCCTATGGCTCACAAATATTTTCCTCAGTAAGTCAGTTACGTGATCTGTTATGCAACTTAGCAAGCAGAAACAGAAGTAAAATATACATAATGATTACAATAATGTAAATGAAAACAACTGTCAATAGTCAATTGGAGATTGTTATGACTCATTCCTGTCCCAGAGAAATGACATTAGATATACACATGAATTATCTTATTAGAAAGGTGAAAGAGAATTGATGTAATATGAGCTATTTAGTGTAGTACCTGTGTTTGTTGATTTTGCTCAAATGTTTTTCTTTGCTAAAAAGAGGAATGGGCAATTCAAGAAGAGTAGAAGAAAGGATTATGGTATAAAAATAAGGTCATCAATAAAAATTTTAATAATAGTTGTCACATATACACATCAACCACATTTTATGTAGAATTTTAAAGAAATACAAACGCTGATAAATGTTCTTAGAGTTTATATATATATTATATATATGCATATATATATAACTTTTTGATATGATTGCTTTCCTTTTTTGATTTGTTTTGTTAACAAATTTATTAGTTTCTGAGAATTCTGGAGAAAAAGGAAAAGATAGCAGAAGAGGAAAGTCAATTGGTGTTAAGACATGGTGAGCCCAAAATAACTTCATCCAGGAAAGAAAAGGGAAAGGGAAAGGAAAACATTTGGGGTTAGGTTATTTGCCCAGGGTCACACAACTAGTTATTGTCAAGTGTCTGAGACTGGATTTGAACTCAGGCTTTTTGACTCCAGGGTAGGTGCTCTATCCACTGCCCCACAACTCTATGCTTTTTTTGCTAAATATGTTTCTACATGTAATCATCAACATCTTTGTGTTTCTAAGTGCCTAAGCTACATCCTAGGAAAGTGATTTACTCAGCAATTTCAATTATGCCACAAGTTAGATGACATCTGGCATTTCTTATCTTTTCACTTCTACATTTCTCCTTTTGTTCAAGCAATCAGCTTTCTGTGGACCACCATACACTATTATCTTGAAAGTGCAATTAGAGAAAACTTGATAGACATTGTTGCCATACCATGTTTACTGACAGTCACATTGCCAAGGTTTTCAAAAAGCCTATCTTCATCATTTGGTTCACATTTTTTTGGGGAATGCTTACTCAAAGCTCCATCAGTTTCCTCTCCCATCTGGTTGAAAGGTTGGAGGACAGAGTTTAAGCTCCTCCCAATGCCTTCCTTTACAGAAGGCAGAAATAGAAGGAGCTGCTACTCTGTCTCAATAACACAACATGGAATATGATGTTCTCACCCTTCCCTGCCTCCTTTTGTGTACTGTCTTCCCCTATTAGACTATAAGCTCCTTGAGATCAGGAACTGTCTTTCTTTTTATTAATTTTATCCCCAGTGCCTGGCACAAAGGAAGAGCTTAATAAATATTTATTGAATTGTATTGAAACAAAGGACCATGTATTTAATATCAATAATTAAGTATTACTGGAAAGCATAGAAGGCCATACCCTAAAGATTTAAAGTTGTATATCCAATCAGAAAGAAAATGGAGAGATGCATGATGGGCATTAACAGGCTATATAATGTTATTAATGAAGAATTATTGATCAGAAAAATGCAAATTAAGACCATTAAGATACTAATACACACTTCTCAGATTGGCTAAGATGACAAGAAAAGATAGTGAAGAATGTTGGAAGAGATGTGGGAAAACTGGGACACTAATACATTGTAAATAGGACTGTGAAGAGATCCAGCCATTCTGGAGAGCGATTTGGAACTATGCTCAGAAAGTTATCAAACTGTACATACCCTTTGATCCAGCAATGATACTACTGGGCTTATATCTCAAAGAGATCTTAAAGAAGGGAAAGGAACCCAAATGTGCAAAAATGTTTGTGGCAGCAATTTATGTAGTGGCTAGAAACTGGAAACTAAGTGGCTGTCGATGGATTGGAGAATGGCTGAATAAATTGTGGTATATGAATGTTATGGAATATTGTTGTTCTGTAAGAAATGACCAACAGGATGATTGCAGAAAAACCTGGAGAGACTTAGATTAACTGATGCTGAGTGAAATGAGCAGAATCAGGAGATCATTATACACTTCAACAATAATACTGTATAAGGATGTATTCTGATGGAAGTGTCTCTCTTCAACAATGAGAGGATCCAAATCAGTTCCAATTGATCAGTAATGAAAAGAACCTACTACTGTCAGCAAAAGAACTCTGGGAAATAAGTGTGGACCACAACATAGCATTTCCGTTCTTTCTGTTATCGTCCTCTTGCATTTTTGTTTTCCTTCTTAAGTTATTTTTTATCTTCTTTCTAAATCCACATTTTCTTGTGCAGCAAGATAACTATATAAATATGTTTACATATATTGTATTTAACATATACTTTAACATACTTAATATGTATGGGGTTATCTGCTATCTAGGGAAGGGGGTGGAGGAAAGGAGGGGAAAAGTTGGAACAGAAGGTTTTGCAAGGTTCAATGTTGAAAAATTATCCATGCATATGTTTTATATATAAAAAGCTATAAATAAAAAAGAATTATTCAGTAAAAGTAACATGAAATATATTACTGGGGAATTATACTACCAGGAATGGATATTGATCAGTGCTTTTGTGAAAGTTAGAAGTAAGTGATGATAGCTCACATGCTCCATGGCTACTTATACAATATCCAGAGACTTGAAAGAAGGTCTCAGCACCTTGGATAGAGGTTCCCCAATGGAAGATTTAGGAAGAACTTGGAGAATAATTGTATAGGATGAGATTATGATTATAAATAGATTATGACCTTTATCTCTGGAAAAAGAAATAACATCTTTTCAATTCCAGATGCATCCAATTATTTCTCTGTTGATTCACATTGAATTTGTAGTACATCAAAACCCTCAAGCTGGGTGGTGAAGTAGATAGAGCACCAGGTGTAGAATCAGGAAGCCCTGAGTTCAAATGTGGCCTCAGATACTTAATAGTTATATGACTCTGAGTAAATCACTTAACAGTGTTTGTTTGAATTACCTTACTTATAAAATGAGCAAATTTCTCTAGTATCTTTGCCAAGAAAACCCCAAATACAGTCATGAACAGACATGACTGAAAGCAAATAAAAACCTCATTTTTTTTTTTCAGCTAAACTATCTAGTCATACTTCCCCCATATCAAATCTATGGATTTGGTTTTGTGAACCCAAGATATTACAACCATCCTTATTGTTTTTTGACTTATTAAATACAACTACATTTTCTAGATGCTCTAGATCTTTTTTTCAATGCTGACTTTCCTGAAATACTTTAATTTTCCCTTCCTCCTAACTGTGTAAATTCAATAAGCACACCACCTATGATTGTATCAGAACTACTGATAATGAGGATAACTAGCCTATGGTCAAATATAGATCCCTAGAGTACTCTGCCAGAGAGACCTCTTATCCAGGTAATATCAAACCATTAATGGCTCTTAGTTGAAGCAAGTCTTTGGGTCAGGCCATTCAAACTATTCAAATAGACTTTGAGGTTCTCAAGGTCAGGGGTCAAAAATCTTTATTGTATCTATTATGTAAATCATCAGTCCTAAAACATTATATCACCCCTCATTTCTATTATTAATTTCCCTTGATCCAGGAGGTTTCCAGGATAGGCCTTTTGCTTAGTAATGAGGCAGTGTTTAACCTATTTTCAGGCTCAGGGCTTTAGAGTGATAGGTGGAATGGGCCTGAAGCCAGGGTGGAAGCTAATGTTGAAGTTCTGATCTATGGTAAAGCATTATCTACTTAGAAACTTCAACATAATTCTCTACTTAATCATAATTATATTATATTGCAAGAATATTTCAGAATGATTTAGTGTGACTCAATGCACCAAAACAAAATTACATATCTTCTGAATGACATGAAATAGATTTAAATTATGTAAAACTGGCCGTTTATTTTAGACAGGAAAACAGGAAAAGCAGAATAATGTGCAAATAACAAATATTTATTTTCTAAAAGGTAATGCAATTTTAAAAGACATCATATTAATATAATTTATTTAAAACAAAGATTCTTAATTTTTTCTGTGTCATTGATAGACCTCTTTGGCAATCTGATAAAGCCTATGACTCCTCAGAATAGTGCTTCTTTTTAAAAGAAATTAATGCTTAAAGGAAATGCCTAAATTCAATGAGAAGTCAATGAAAAACAAAGTTGATATTTTTTCCAGTCAAGTTCAAGGACCTCTGGAAATATATCTCTATGAGTCTGTGTATCCCAGGTTAAAGACCCTGATTTAAAGAACGGGCAGTAGCTTTCTTCTGTTCCTATTTTCCATCAAGAACCCCTTCCTACAAGATGCCTTTCTTGATTTTTCCAATTAATAGAGACCTCTCAATTACTCTGTTTCTATTTCATATATTGCTTTTTGTTTATTAATTTGTGTGGACACTATTTTCCTCTTATAGGATAATATTGTAGCCCCAAGATCCCCATTGCAGCCCACCGTAGCTCTTAGCACAGTACCTGAAAGCACAAAGTAGGAGCTTAATGAATGTTCATTGAATTATTAAATATCATAAAGAGGAGGGTAAAAAGTAATAAAAGTATGTTTCCACTGCTCAATGAGAAGTCAAAATACATTTCTGAGAGAGTGCTAGAAAGGAAGTCCTGAGTTATAATCTATACACATATACTTACTATCAGTGCAATCCTAGGCAAGTCAGTTAACTTCATTTTCCTTATGAGTAAAATAAAGAAAATATAGTATCTAACTTGCAGGGTTCTTGTGAAAATAAAATGAAATATTTATAAAATGTATTCTAAACTATAAAACATTATGCAAATGCTAGTTGTTATTATTATTATACTTTTAAATTTTTTTAAAGTATAATATTTTGAAAAGTGGTTTATTCATCCCTACTACAGAGACCACTTTCTATATCTCTGTAGTGAAGCATTTTAATTTTATTTCACTTCATATTATTTTATCATTTAGGGCAACCTTGAAACACTTGGCATTTTGCTTTTTGAGATGAATGTGCAAAGGATTTTGTACATAGTATTTGCCACAGCCAAGGAAAGGGTGTAAGGAATAGTGTTTCAGTTTGAGAAGGTGTTGATTACCTTTTTGGTCACAAGGAAAAGAGAAGCATTAACACAAGAGTGTGAAGAAAAGGATTGGAGTTATACAGGAGGATAAGATCATGATAGTAGTGATATTAAAAACCTAATAAATGTTCAAATTCCTTTAGCTATCACTTTAATTCCACTGTTTTTGGATGAGGTACAAATGCTGAGCTTCTTTCTTCATCACCCTCACAGTATTGGGAGTGCAAACTGATTGTCAGAATATCTCTCTTAAAGACCATTGACATTGGGATAGGATAGCTCCACAGCCAGGCTGTGGATTTGTTAAAAAATAATAATAATAATTCTTATTAAACTTCTGGACAAAAGCATCCAGGAGTTAAGTACCCTTAGTATTTCAAAGTGTTTTCATGGAACTGCAGTTAGATCCTGATTAGAACAAATGAAGAATCCTGTGAAGTGACCACATTATTCAAATTCTCACTGCATATTTTCATTAGGTTGATATCAATTACCACATTTTAGATAATTATAACTTTGAATAGTATAAATTGATTTATCCTATTTGAAGTAATAATTATGTAAAAGATATTGTTCAATCACATCCAATTTTTTGTGATTCCGCTTGGGTTTTCTTAGCAAAGGTACTTGAATAGTTTGCCTTCTTTCTCCAGTTTATTTTTCAGATTAGGAAACTGAGGCAAATAGGATTAAGTGATTAAACAGTGGGGGGGGGGGGGGCTCACACAGCTAGTAAGTGTCTAAGGCTGGGTTTGAACTCAAGTCTTCCTGAATCCAATGCTGGTTTTCTATCTATTATGGTACTTACCTGCCCTGCAGTATCATATAGGACATGGTTATCCAATTTTTTTTCATGAAGCATAAAAATTGCCTAAAATATTATTTTTATTAAAGAGATCATCATATAATAACTTATTATTCCTCAACATTTCTTCTCATTTACAATTTACAAATACAATAAAATTTACAAAATACAAATTGTTCTCATTTTGCAGAGAAATAATATTAAAATTAAAAAGATAACTTGATGACCATAGGCAGATACTTAATAAGAGTACAACCTACTAGCTAGTTTTAGTTATCTCCAAGTATTGAATGTAACCTACAGCAAAATAATCTCTAGCCATTTTCAAAATGCATAAAGTCCCAGTTATTAAATTGGCATTCTTGGAAATATTATCTTAAACTCATGAAAATTGTTCTGACCCTTAGAAACATAGGAGGCAGCTTTCCTTTTAATATCTTTGAAGAACTATTCAAAATGTTCCAGAGACAAAAAACTTACAACAATGTGACATTTTTAATAGGTTTTTTTCTGAATTATGAAGACTGAGCAATCATCACACAATGTACTGTTTTATGTAGAACTAAAAGTTCTCTCTTTTTTTCTTTTGTGCAACAAATTCTAAGCTTAAAACTTACTTCTCTTGTAATTATAACTTGGAGTTATTTCCTTGTTTGGGCAGATTTTCTATCCATGATGATGAGTCAAGTTGTTATTATTATTAACTACTAATGTTTGTTGGCTAGCTTGGTAACCTAACTCCCATGTATGTATAACATTGTATTTATGGAAATGTTCCAAGTGTGAAATGACATAACAAATGAACTTTTGCAATGCAGTCCATTTGGAAGCTGAAAGTTCCTTATATTTATGTTACTAAGTTATGTGTATATGAAAAAATATATACATATATATATAAATATATTTAAACCATAAAAAAATGTGGTAGTGGAAATATTATTATCCCCATTTTACAGATGAGGCCTCTGAGGTCCAGAAAGGGACTGTCATTTGCCCAATATCCCACAACTAGTGAGTACACAGGCCTTTCTCAAAAACCAGCATTGTTCTATTGTGCTACACTGTCTAAGGCATATATGTCAACTGATAAGAGGGAATTTGACAATACACAGGCGAAGCATAGTATCAAAAACAATAGGTATCACGAGCTTTAGGTTTCAACTAAGTTTCTAATGGATTTCTATTTCCAGCCTCTGAATCAAGATATATCTTTTGGCACATAACCATTTTACTCTGCCTTTAGTTTCTTTTGCAAAGATTAAAGTAACAGGCCAAATTTGCCAAGCACTTTAAAGTTCCAAGATAAATAAAAATGCAGCATGGAAAAATAGAAAAAAAGATGTATTATTTGGGAATTGTATTGGGAATGGGGATTGGTATTGGTGGAAAATGGTAACTTTTAGAAAGAACAAAGTTCTAATTAACTGATATTAATTTATGTTTCCTAAAAAGTTCCTTCTATTTTTTAAAAATAATCCCTTCAGGCCAGATCAACAATAAGCTTCTTCCCAGACTGAAGGTCACTAAAGACCCTCTGTAAGAGCAAATTATAGTAACACTGGTCATAGAGATGAGAAAGGGCAAAGGAAATAATATGAGAAGAAAAGTTATTTTGTATTCCAACATGAATTTCCAAAACACCAAACATACTAAAAAACATAGAGATTGTATGGGAATTAGAACTTAACTAAACATTGAATCTTTAAAATTAACCATTTAAGTTTAGACCCATCTTCTTAAACTGGTTCACGATCTCATAAGTCTTGTAATTGAATGTAGAGATCACGAAATTATGATTTGTCATCAGTAAATATTTGATTTATACACCTACTTTGCATAACTATATACCTAGGGTCAAGTAAAATTTCTTGGCATAAAGGGATGATGAGTAGAAAAAGTTTAAGAAGCTCTAGTTTAAAGTAATAATGAAGCTGCCAGCGAGAGGGAGTTAGTTACTCTCTAATATCTGATTGTCTTAGGATAGGTGAATAACATGATGAGATTAATCCTATCCTGGATATCAATTCATTCCCAGAAATTGTTTACACTTAAGGAGGTAGCTAGATGGCACCATAGTGCATAGATTGCTGCATTTGGATTCAGCAAGACTCATTCCTGAATTCAAATTTGACCTTAGACAATTTCTAGCTGTGTGATCCTGAGCAAGTCACTTAACCCAGTTTGCCTCAGTTTCCTCATCTGTAAAATGATTTGGAGAAGAAATTGGCAAACTACTCCAGTATCTTTTGGGGTCGAGAAAATTCATACATGACTGAAAAACAGGTTGTGCTAAACCTATAGTCATAAAGACCTGAGTTCAAATACTAATGAACAATCACTTCTGATTGACTCAGTTTCCTGATCTGTAAAATGAAGGTGATACTAAGTACCTATGGTCTATGGGGGGGGGGGGGAATGAGATAACATAGAGAACTTTTTCAACCTTAAAGCACTAAAAAAAAAAAAAAAAAAACTAGCTCTTATTATCATATCATGGGTGAATCAGTTTAACTTTCATTTGGATTATATTTGTCATCAGTCACAGGTTCTAAATGGAAGTCAGTACACAGAAAATGCAAATTTATAAAGTTTTTCAGTGAAGCAATAGCTTTTACTATAATATTATTATAATATGAAAGGTATTGGGTTAAATTTTGAGTTTTGCCAACAAAATAGTTTATTAGCAGGAGAGTGAAAAAAATAAGATACAGTTGAGAAGCAAAGAAAGCCAAAAGAATCCTGGTAAGAGAGACCACCCACACAGAAATCTATAATGTTTTTAAAATATATATTTTTAAAGTATCATAGGATTTTATAGAGCTAGAAGGAACATATATAGTAGATGGAAGAAAGGGCAAACAACTGATAAGTGAGAAAATAGGTACATAAAAACAATTGTATGAAATGCTTTTGTTCAGAAGGCAAAGTTGCTAATGAATGAAGGAAAATGTTTTAAAAAGAGATCAAGAGAATTTAAAAATAAGCATAATTTGCAGAGTAAGAAAAATATTGGAGGAGAAATATTCAAAGTCAAAAACAAATAATCAGAGAAGGTAGAACTACTCAACTCATATTTTCCTTCTACTTTCTCTGTCAAGGAAAGAAATCTTTGAAACAGAAAGAAGAAAACAGATAAGGAGGGAATTGAAATCCAAGAAAGTCAATAGCAAGAGAGCAAGGACTTCAGGAGTTATGATATCCAGAAACAGCATCCCAGGATCCTGAACAGAAACAAGAGGTATTCTGTACTCCACTTAGTCTGCAAAAAGTCTAAAAATTTTGCAAAATAGAAAAAAAAGGTGGTCTTCAAATTAAAAGTCAATGAGTTTGATTTTGAATCAACAGTTTAAAATAGAACTCAAAAAGCTAAGGAGATTTTGGAGTTGCATTAATAGAAACATAGTTTCTAGTAAAGGACATATCATAATTCATTGTACAGGAAACTTTTCGTGCCTTGCTTAGTCCATGTATTTAATTGCAGCATAATCTAGAAAGGATTTTGGAAAATAACCAGAGGAAGGTTGCCAAGATGGTGAGAGGATGGGAGATCATGTAAGGATTAAGGACTTCTTATTGTATCATTTACTAAATGTGACCTTGGACTGAGAGGACACCTTCTGGGAAAACAAATGATGGGGGAAGGAGGAGATGACTTTCCTGGATTTGTGATATTGTAGAGCAGAAAATAATACCAGAAGCATATCAAGTCAATCAGGGAAGTAATGAATAGTAAGGTGAAACTGGTTTTAAGAATAATGAAAAATTATTGATAATGACCTTGTTTATACATCACTTTCATTTTCAAAAATATACCTCCTCTTTTTCCCATGCAAAATCCTGCCAGTCCACTTACATATAATTATTTTAAATGTACCAGAAATCTAATGTTGAAGTTCAAATTGCACTAAGACTTTTGGGATACTATATATGTGCTCTATTCACTAATAGATTGTAAATTCCATAAGGATCATAGCATTCTTCTATTATTCGACACAATGCATGGTAAACACTTAGCTAGACTGAATTATTTTTATGATTTCTTCATATACAGATATATAATTTATTCTATAATTATTTTCCTACCTTCTTACAATTTCTTTATATTATAAATTTTTATAATTTCCCTTAGATTGATGAAATTAGACCTTTTCTTCCAAATCTTCTTTGTACTTGGATATGTTTCTGGTGACCTACTTTTGTGAAGAGTAATAGATAATTCCAAAAACCATGAATTTTGGTTTCTGCTCCTTCCTCCACCTCACCTCTCCCAAATTCCTGTAAACATTCACTATGGAAGTATTGATTGGACCTAATGAGAAAATTCTGCTATAGCCCTAAGTATAGAAAAAGTATGAAGAAAAGTCTTTAAAAAGACTTCAAAACACTTTTAAAAGAACCCAAGTGGGGCATATACCAAGTTGGCATATATTATATACATTAGTGGAAAGAAATTTGGATTTGGAGCCAAAGATTTTGGATTCTGCTCTGTTCTACCTGGATATACCTGGATGTAACTCCCAGCCTCAGTGTCCTTACATATCAAATTAGGGAATTAGCCTCGACTATCTCTAAAATCTCTTAAGATTCTTAATCTTTAAAGTGAAATCACTAAATCTACAATATGAAGAATTACCCAGTGCTGTTCTATTTCCATGTATTCTGTCCCCTCTCAGAGACTCTTCATGAGACATCTCTAGTATTGACAGCAGCCTGCAGGTTCCCAGGCTGGCTTCCAGCCCAGATGAGATGTACTGTTCCCAGAAATGGAGCTGACCAAACTTAAATAGAATCTTTTTAAGCCATATCATTATGCAGCAAAACATCCGAAATGTACAAAATCACACCAGATTATGTTTTTTAGCAGGTCTGTAAAAGCTGTAAAAAAGCCTGTCATATTGAGGAAGAAGTAGGCTTGACTCACCTGCAGGAATCTCCTTGGCTGATTAAGGCTTGTCCCTTTTGCAAAGCAACCTCCGTGCAGTCTTTAATTTCTCTGTGTAATTCCTCATGCCTCACTGCCAAGACAGGCAGGCTTAAACCCTCAGATTTAAGGAGCTTAAGGCAAGCCTCAACTCTTCCAAGTATATCAAATGCCTGCCAGAGAAAACATACTTTCAGTTTCAGCATTGCTAATTTAAAATCTACATAGACCATGTACATACAAAACAATCTGCCCATAAATTTATTAGTTTGATCACAACTTCACACAGTAATATTGCTTTGAAAAGAAATTTAATCACTTTCAAAGAAGCATCCAGCAGTCTCAGAGATAATGGCCTTAGATTTGGACTTCAAAGATGGATGTCCAAGTAAAAGAACTTGCTTCTTTTGTAGACCTAAAGCTATAGTAATATAAGGCAAACATACAGATTGATAGAAATGGACCAGGATGGGAAGGTTCTCGTGAGTACTTTTGCACCTTTTAGATGGTACACATAAAATGCATCAGTGAGTAAGGAATTCATTTATATTGGTAGTAACCAAGCAACTCTAGACTGAATAGTACCCTTGTGGTCTGAAAAGAGTTAATGGCACTTTCCAAACTTGAAAACTCTCTCAGTAAGATTTATAAAAGGAAACCGTCAGATTAATTCCATTTTGAACCTAAAACAAAATAGGAGAAAATTCAGTTCAGTGAATAACACATTAATTTTGTTGTGCATATTTAGGCACTGGGGAATGTTTCAGGTATTACTTTTGGTTTTGAGTTTTCTACAAATTACTTCCCAGTGCAACCTAATTAACATTGCCTACAAATAACCTATTTTAAATGTTACATATTTTCTTAGTGCATGAATGAAAGTTCAGGTCAAAGCCCTTTCTAACTACATTTCTAACTACATTCCTGGTTTTTCTCGATTCCTTGAACAAAATTATTTTTAATTGACTATAATAACAGTTTTTTACATACTTGAGAGAAGTCAATGAGCATCTAATAAGCTTATTGTGCCAGGCACTATGCTGAGTCCTTAGAGATGCCCCCCCAAAATGGGGGGAAGCAGTCATAAAATACAACTTTGCCCTCAAGAAGTTTATGTTCTAATGGAGAAGGCAATTTGCAAACTATGGATTAAATTGAGATAAAAGCAAGGTAAATTAGCAAGCCACTTTATACGAAGGGTTTAGTTACTGCAGGTGTAGGGAGGAAGTGATTTGAATTTAACCTTGAATGAAATCAGAGGAATTAAAAGGCAGAGAAGTGGGGGGGGGGGAAACAGAACATGCCAGGCAATTGTGTGGGGGGAGTTTAGAAAGAGAAGAAGGGGATAGTCAGGCAGAGGAAATGATATAGGGAGGGGGGTACAGCTTCTAAGAGAAATACAGCAGTAATCCTAAAGTCTCTTAACATTGTCTGTCAAGGATTCTCAAGTCTTCTGGCCTTAGGATCACATTGCAAACATTTCTGATTGTCAGATAAATTATCTACCAGTCAATGATAACCAAGTTCCAGAGAATAGTGAATAGACCACTCCTCAATTCTACCTCTGGGCCATAAAATTAGCATATCAATGATATGAAGAACTGGATCTTTCAGTCTTTTCCTATAAATTTGTCTTCTTGATCCTGGTTCTTTGATAAATCCTTTTGGAGCTTAGCCCACTTCAATTGGCATTACAATTACAAGGTTGGGACCAACCTTTTGGGGTCTCCTTCTGAACCTGAACATTTGAGGGCCCACACAGGAAAAGTATGTCCTCCCCTGGCTTCTTCCCCTCCTTGTCAAGGTAAGCCCCCCATTTTCTTCTCTCTTAATCCTGTAGGTAGGACACCCCAAGCAATTGGGAGGCTTGCCTGGGTCATCTTGAACTCCATTGTCAGCAAATTTTCCTTGACTGGGGATACCCAGACTTGGAAATTCTTGCAATTTTGGCAAAGTTCCTAGGGAACCTTTGCCAACTTTTCATCTTCTCTGGGACACCAGAGGAAATGAGATGCTATAGGATGACTTATGGCAAAGAAATTTTATGGCTTTTGGGAAAGATCGGACAGTCCTCTTCCATGTCATTTTTGTTGGTGGCTGTGTCTCTATGCAGAATGTGATTGGCATCTTTGTTCTATAAGCTAGATTTTATTACTGGAAAGATTTAAAATATATCCAGCAAGAAAAACAAACAAACAAACAAACTTCTATGCTATAGTTAGAATGCGGGAAGCATTTCTTAACATCCTTGACTCCCACCTTAATAGGGGAAAACACCTGACTTTTTTCTGTAGACCTCAATTCTAGCTAAGCTCGGAGTCATAGAAACAAAGTTAACTAATTAAAATTATAGAACTGCTAAAATAATATCTTTAGCAGATTCTTAAGGTTTTAAGGGTAATGATTAAGGAGTTTGGCAACAATCATTTTAAGATTGCAAGAAAAAAATCCTGAAACATTGGGGATAATTCTAAGAATTTACTCCATTCTGAAAGAAGGGAGTGAAAAATGAAAAAGAAAAATGAGGTAAATATAAACTTTTTGCTATCTGGTCTGTACTTCCCTTCTGCTCCATTGGGAAAGCACCTCAGAAGGCATTAAGGGACCCTCTCCACAACCCTGATAACTCAGCATGCTGTACTCCTTCGGAGTCCTGAGTTGTGGGGATTGCTAAGAAGATCAATATACCCCAAATCCTTCTCTTTGCCCCTCTCATCTCAGATCAGACTAAGAAAACAGAAAGCTAAAGAACTGTGGGGAAACTCAAATTCTGTACCACCTGTAGAGATGGGGCAAGCAGAAACAGCCATGGGGACCCTACAGAACTTTGCCCAAACACCTCTCCAACTCAGCTTGGGGGAGTGGGTATGGAATGGGGGTAAGGCCCCATGGTCAGCATTCCCTGAACCCTGACACCTGAAACTATCATCAAAGGGAAATCCTGAGGCCAGCCACTCCAGCCTGCAGCAGGTTCGGTCCAGCAACTGCCCTGGAAAAATCTGGGTGCTCCTGGCAGCACCCAGCATGGAAGTGTGAAGTGAGAAAGTCAGTCAGCCTCTGCATTTGCCAAGCCCAACATTCTCTGTTTCAGTTGCAGAAATGTATTAGCTATGTAATTTATAGTAAACTATTTTATCTCGACCCAGTTTTCTACTTTGTAAAGAGAAATAATGATTGTTGTTGTGAAGATCACATGATTGTAAAAGTGCTTAGCATAAAACAAATGCTATATGAATGTTAACTGTTTTATTGGATATAATTGTTTCATATTCGATAACTTTATATGGGTTTTTAGATGTGAACAACATATAAGGTCATTGTTGAGGTAAATCATTTGTGTGTGTGTGTGTGTGTGTGTGTGTGTGTGTGTGTGTGTGTGTGTGTGTGTATAAAGTAATTTGGAAGCAAATTCAACCAAATTAAGCAAAACTAAATTAAGGTTTCCCCAGGACTAGGAGGATAGTGCATAGAGGAAAGAGAATCCCTTTCTCTTTCTTCCTCCTTCCCTCCTTCTCTGACTGCAGCAGGGATACCTGGACAAAGAGGTGAGAGGGAGAGAAAAAATACACTGAGCTTAGTGAAATTTGTCATTTGAGATATGATAGCAAAAACAGTTTTAAAGGAGCTCTAATCAAAGGCCACTAAGGGATATGTAAATTGTAATCTATTTATAATAATTGTGTTAACAGAAGATTTAAGAATTGAGGACTGTAGGAAAACAGAAAATAGTTTCTGCTACTTTAAAATTTTGGGTAACAAACAGCCTGCTTTTGAGTTATCGAGAGTCAGACTTCTGAAGACCCTGTTAGTTAAAATTGGCATTTTAACCCTTTCCTGGCTCACAAAAGAGAAATGGTTTGTGTAAATTGGAAAATAACCAAATGAAATTGAGTTTGTCTGGAACATTTAAGTAGAATTTAGGGAATTTCATGAACTAAAGTTAAATCAATTTTAAAATCTGTTTTATTGGGGCACTTAAGTGGCACAGTGGATAGCATCAGCTCCAAAGTCAGGAGGACATGTGTTCGAATCTGGTCTCAGACACTTAACACTTCCTAGCTGTATGATACTGGGCAAGTCACTTAACCCCAATTGCCTCAACAAAAAACAACCAAAAAAAAAAAAAAAAACTACACACAAGTAAAATCTGTTCTATTTCAATTTCAAGAATTCTCTCTTTTTTTTCCTCCCTAAAATAAAAGGGAAACTTGGTTAAGGGAATAGAAACTTTCCCTGAGATCTTCTAAAACTAAAACTAGTTGGGGACAGAATAAAGCTGAACAACTAAGAGAAGAGAAAGTGTATTTACCCTTGCTAATCCTGTTTTATAATGCTTTGCAAATGTGATTTAGGAAATTGGGTATTTTCACCTTTGCTAGAAAGTTAAAAGGAAATTACAGCTAAGACTATTTGGCTATTAGGAAAATTCTAAAATTGTTAACTAAGAGTTAATGTCATCATGTTAAACCTAAAAATCGATAATTACTGTGTGTGGAATAAGAGGGATAAGGTGAAAGCCTTATCAATTCACCTCCAAGTATGAGGTGGGCAACACTTTTTCCTCCTTCACAGAATGGGGAGAGGTATCAAACAGCACAGCCCATGAAACACTAAGAATAGTTAGGAAGGGCAACAGCAAGCTCAGCCTCTTCCCTGTGGTCTCTGTCAACCCCCCTTAATTTGAAAGCTTTCCAGTTTTTTTTTTGACATCATCAGAGTAAACAAAGTCATCAGCCCTGAAAAAAGAGTCCTTTTAGGATATAAAGTTCCTAAATAAGAAATGTTTTTATTAAGAATCTATAATCTGTTTAATGATTGATCTTTTGTATCAGGATGAGTTTAAACATATAAAACATGTTAAACAAAATCTCCCATGTATGTGAGTCCTTTTAAAAATAATGTATCTAGCCCTAAAATGTGATCAGTAGAATTTGCTCATAGAGATAAAATCTCTTGGAACTGTAACTGACTTTTTGAATTTGGGAAAGATTGCTTAATGAATCATTAAGTCAGTAACCCACCATTAGAAAAAAATGCCATTTACTTAAACGGCTGCCTGAACTGTCATATGTGCACATCTTATCTGGGCAAGACCTGTCAGGACAACCTTAATCTCCTCTCAAGAGTGGATCTTTCTGACAGAATTTTCTCAGTTCTGTTTCTTTGTTTCTCATCTGCTTATTTCTTATTATTCCCTCCTGCTTATAACATTTCTCTTATGTTTTGTAAAAGAAACCAGAAGGAGAATGGAAACAGGTCAAAGGAAACAGGCTTGCAGATTCAGCTGTCCATGATGTTTGCCTCTGATCATGGCACCTTTAATTCCTCAACTCCCTGACTCCTATCCTCCCTCACATAGCTCCCAGGAACAAGTTCTTGCTTAAAAAAAAGTGTGTGGGGGGGGTTATATCCTTTCTCCTTCTGAGTTGTTTCAAACATCTTCAGGCCAACTTTTAATTTCAGAGGCCATCATCTCCAAAATATGCAGAGAATTGACTTTAATTTGTAAGAAATCAAGCCATTCTCCAATTGATAAATGGTCAAGGATATGAATAGACAATTTTCAGATGATGAAATTAAAACTATATCCACTCATATGAAAGAGTGTTCCAAATCACTATTGATCAGAGAAATGCAAATTAAGACAACTCTGAGATACCACTACACACCTGTCAGATTGGCTAAGATAACAGGAACAAATCATGATGAATGTTGGAGGGGCTGTGGGAAAACTGGGACACTGATGCATTGTTGGTGGAGTTGTGAAAGAATCCAACCATTCTGGAGAGCAATTTGGAACTATGCCCAAAAAGTTATCAAACTGTGCATACCCTTTGACCCAGCAGTGCTACTACTGGGCTTATATCCCAAGGAAATACTAAAGAAGGGAAAGGGACCTGTGTGTGCCAAAATGTTTGTGGCAGCTCTTTTCATAGTGGCTAGAAACTGGAAGGAAAATGAATGGATGCCCATCAATTGGAGAATGGTTGGGTAAATTATGGTATATGAAGGTTATGGAATATTATTGTACTGTAAGAAATGACCAGCAGGATGAATACAGAGAGGTTTAGAGAGACTTACATCAACTGATGCTAAGTGAAACGAGCAGAACCAGAAAATCATTATACACTTCAACAATGATACTGTACGAGGATGTATTCTGATGGAAGTGGATATCTTCAACATAGAGAAGAGCTAATCCAATTCCAATTGATCAATGATGGACAGAATCAGCTACATCCAGAAAAGGAACACTGGGAAATGAGTGTAAACTGTGAACATTGTTTTGTTTTGTTTTGTTTTGTTTCTCTTCCCAGATTATTTTTAGCTTCCAAATATAATCCTTCCTTTGCAACAACAACAACAAAATTCGGTTCTGCACATATATATTGTACCTAGGATATACTATAAGATATTTAATATGTATGGGAATGCCTGCCATCTAGGGGAGGGGGTGGAGGGAAGGAGGGGAAAAACTCAGAACAGAAGGGAGTATAAGGGATAATGTTGTAAAAAAAATTTACCTATGCATATGTACTGTCAAAAAATGTTATAATTATAAAAATTAATAAAAAACAAAATTTAAAAAAATTTTGAACTCTTAAAAAAAAAAATTCAGAGGCCAGTCAGTGAAAATTTCTCTATGGCCTACACCAAGCTACTCACTTGGGGAAAAAATATTCTGTAATCCCTTGTGAAACCTATTTTCACAGGTCACAATCTAGGAGAAATAATTAACAGGTCTATCAGGCCTGCCCAGTTTGTGCCCAAGTAATCCTGAAAGAGCTGTTAAGCCCCTCATCCTGAAGCCCATCTGGAAGAGGGGTACATAGACAGGGATGGATTGGCAGATAGATTTTATGCATAGGACCCCCTCATAGGGGCTTCAAATTGCTTTTTTTCTTGTTGACACCTTCACTGGTTGGTTAAAAGTCTTTCCTTATAAGACTGAAAAGGCTCAGAGTTTTTGCTAAAAGAGAACATACCCACTTAAGGTTAATTATTATTTCCACTTTGCATGTCATCCTCTTTACTCAATGCTTAATGCCTTTTAAACATTATGGTGTTTGCACCCTAAGCCACCTGAGCACTCTTTTCACTGTATAAGGACACTCTTTTACCTATTGCCTCTATTCCTTTGAGGAAACAAAAGCAGGGATTTTGGGGAAATGTTCTTTGGTATTTATCTTAGGAAAATCTGTCTAGATGTGAGATGTGAGCCATTGATGATAGCCTCATCTACCCCACCTAGTCTGTTCCTAGTAATGTACATATTAACTCCACTTTAATTATTTTTTTACTCATCTGTGTCTCCTGCATTTCTAATCTGCTTGTAAGAGTTGTTTCTTCCAGATTCTAAGCCATGCAATTCCAACTACTTGGTCAACCTGAAAATTACCTGCACCTAATTTTGACTCTCAGCACTCTCTGGATGCTGTTGCTGCCACTTTCAAGTCACTTGTCTTCTCTCCCTAGTCTGGACCTCATTAGGCAGGGCCAACTCTATGACTCTTATCAGCCTGAAACAGCTCCAGAAGATGCGACCTTCATCCCTTTGTCCCAAATGAATTTGGGGTTCAAACTGCTTGAGAGGAGAATGAAAAGGGTATAGCTTCTAAGGGAAATGTAGCAGTAATCTTAAGGTCTCCTATCCTTAGAGTGCTATTGTTATAACAATGTGTCTATCAATGAAATTAAAGTCTTCTGACCTTAGGATAGTCCTATAAACATTGCCTACTGTCTGATAAATAATCTGCTGGTCAGTGATAATCAAGTTCCTAAAACAATAGTGAATTAATAGACTACTTCTCAAACCTATCTGTAAGTCATAAAATTAGCATATAAATAACATGAAGCTCTGGTCTCTCTAATTTTGTCCTATAAATTTATCTTCTTTCTCCTCATTGTTTGCTAAATCCTTTTGGAACTTAGCTTCTATTTGTGTTATAATTACAATAAATTTTTCCCCTTGACTTGGAAATGGGTTCAAGCCTGCAAATTTGTTTTGAGATACCTCGTGACATCAGTCTGTGACCCCAAACTTTTGGGGTCTCCTTCTGAACTGCAATAATAGGAAATAGAGCTTCTTGTTGGAGGAACTTAGTAAGCAGTCCAGTGTTGCTAAAATAGAACATGTGGAAAAGAGGAAGGCATAAGAAGGCTGGGAAAGTAGAAAAGGCCATGTTATGAAGATCATTAAAAGTCAAAGGAGTTTATATCTGATCCTGGAGGTAGTAAAAGGAGCTCAATAAACCTCAAAGAAGTCTCAGAGATTTCTTAACTTTAGAAAAATGACCTTTGGCAGCTGAGTGGAGGGTAGATTAAAGTAGAAAGAGACTTGATGCAGGGAAGTCAATTAGAAGTTTAGTCCCTAGGAGAGAGGACATAAGACTGTATCAGTGGAGTGAAGGGAATACACAGGAAAGATATTGTAAAGATAGAAACAGCAAGATTTGAAAACAGATTGCATATGTAAGGTGACAAGAATTGAGGGTGATGGTAAGATTGTGAGCCTAGGTGATTGAAAGGATAATAGCATCCTAGACAGTAATAGGGATGTTTAGAAGAGGGGAAAAGTTTGGTAGTGGAAAGATAATTGGTTCTGTTTTAGAAATGTCAAGCTTGAGATGCCTATGGTACATTCAAATTCAAGATCTCTGAAGGGCAATGTGGAACAGGAATTTAAGAGGAAGATTAAGATTGAATAAATGCATTTAGGAATCATCTGCCTAAAAATGATAATTGAATCCATAGGAGCTGTTGAGGTTACTAAGAAAAAGAGTATATGACCAGAGAAAAGATAGAGACCAAGCAGAGACTGATTATGACCTGGACGAAGAACTGGCAAAGATAGAAGAAGGGTGGCTATACAGGAAGAGAACCAGAAGACAAAAGACCTAGGAAAAGAGAGGGCATCCAGGAAGCGATCAGTGCACAGAGAAATCAAGAAGAATCAAATAAGAGAAAAGGCTTTAGCTTTGGCAATTAAGAGAACATTCATAACTTTGGAAAGGGAAACTTCAGGTAAATCATAGGAAAGGAGCCAGATTGCAACAACAACACCAACAAAACTTTAAGAGAGAGTGAAAGGAAAGAAAATGGACCAAATGTAGATGGCTTTTTCCAAGAGTTTGATAGGAAAGGGAGGAAAAATATGGGAACATGGCTAGCAGAAAGAGTAGGATGGAATGAGGTTTTTTTTTTGTTTGTTTGTTTTTTAAGGCTGGGAAGATATGGATAAATTTGTAAAATCAGGAAGGGAGACAATTCTTCCTCTGAGGAAACAAAATGTACATAATTTTATAGAATTTAGATTTCAGATTTAGAAAGAAATTATAATATCAAGTTATGTTCAATCCATTGCAACATAGTGCTAATGCATTTGTGAGGTGTTGGGATGTGAAAAAAATCCTTAAACTTTTCTCAGGTTTCTTGTCTTACAAATGAAGGCCTAAAATTATATCTTCCAAATATCTTAAGGTTTTTTTTAAGAGTTCTATGCCTAAAATGTAGAGGTGTGCTGGTAAATGTTTAGCAACAAAGAGGTGGGGGGCAAGGAGAAAGAAGCATGTACTCAGGATATTCTTTTAAATTTAATCTGCATTATTAGCATTTTCTCCATCATTTTCTTAAGCCTAGACAATCATCAAAAATAATAAATCAAACTCTGATAGATTTTCTGATTTCTGGGATGTAAATACTTGTACTAAAAATTTAACCATGGTTCTTGAAGCCAGATGGACTTGGGTCCAGTACATTTTTGCAAAAAAATAAATAAATAAATAATTAAACAAAACAAAACACATAGTTAATTAGTAGCAGATTCTCTTGGATTTCAACCCAGAGCTCATTCTACTGTACCCCATTTAGTTTTTTTTAGAACTTCCAAATTAGAAATATTAGAATTTTCAATTTGCAAAGTCATTCCCCTAGTAGTGACTCACATTGCTATGTATGAATTTTCCATATCGCCATCATTTTTTGCATCTCATGTGAATTTTCTTCCCTAGTCCCATTCTTTCATAATGTTCTCTGTCATAACAAACATTTCCCTACACAAAGATACACGCTTCTCTCCCCCTCAAAAAAAAAAAAAAAATGACAGTGAATCAGCAATGATTAAGAACAACTAAGAAACAACTTGATTTTAAAGATAAAGCCCTGACTTTCCAAGACAAGATTAGCCTCTTAAGACAGGGGTTCTCTAGTTTTTATATATCATAGAATCTTTTGGTAATTTGCTGAAGCCTATGGCCCCTTTGTTATAAGCAATATTTTAAAGACATGAAATAAAACAAATACAAATGATATCAAAGGTTAATGAAAAGATATAATAATTTTTTTTCCATCTAAGTTCATGGACTCCCTGAAAACCATCCATAGATCCAAGCTTAATAACTCTTGACTTATGAGAATATAAGAATATTTTAAGGATTTTCCTTCAACGAGTTGCTTTTGTAAATGAAAAAGGGTATAAGCAGGAAAGGGTTTAAAAAGTATCTTACCAAGCAGTCAAGAGTATTTATTAATTGCCAATTATGTACCAAGCACTCTAAACGAAAGATATCAAATCTAAAATTAAATAGTCCCTAATATCAATAAGGTTCCATTTTACCAAGGAAGTCAATATATATACACACAACCATGTGCACAATATATGTAAAATAAACATAAGGTAATTTGGTGAATGGGAGCACTAACAGTAGAGAAGCCAGGAAATAATTGATATTGGAGATAACAAGCTGAGTTTTTAAGGAAAATCTCAATTCTAAGAAATGGAGTGGAAAAAAGAATACATTTTAGTAACTAGGCAGAACCTATACAAAAACATGGAGATGAAAGATAGAATGTTATAAGAGAAACAGAAAGAAAACCAGTTTGATTGGAAGAGTTCATGCAAGGGAGTATTTTATAATGATAAAGAAAGGTTAATTGGATCTTATGACTTATAAGAATTTTTCTTGAAGAAAGGAGCTTGCAAAGAGCCTGCATAATCCCCAAATTAGATTTTTAAAATACTTGAATATTTACAACTTGAAATTTTTCTCTATTTTTCCCAAATGGCCAAGAATTTTAAATGTATTTATATAAAAACTAAAAACCTTAATAAACTTATGACCAAAGATTAATGCATCATTATATTTTTTTAAATGAGGGAAGAAAAATGGTGGTTTCAAAGAATAAACAATTATTGAGTGACTACTCAGTTATTGATAGGTTAGATTCTTCAAAGTTTACAAAGATAAATAAGACATTGTCTCTACTTCCAAAGAGCTTATTTCCCTAATATTATGCAGCATAGAAGTAGCCACTTGATTTCCTGACTCCAAGTTTAAGCTTCCACTCATAAATTCCACTCCTCTTCCCAGAAGTGGCACCATAAATGGTAAATAGACAATTCAGAGCCTGAAGGCTCAGAGGGAAAAAAAAATTTTCCTCAAAACATATTTGATTTCCCTCAACTAATATCAGCCTGCAAGGAGTTTCTGTAAGTTGGAAAAGGAGAGTCTCAGAAGCTTTCTCTTCAAGCCATTGAACAGTTCTTATAGATTTTTTTGCCCAAAGGGCAAATGTGTACTGGGCCCTTTCTCTACCTGGAGAAAGCCAAGTTCCACAGGTAGCAAGTTTTAAAAGAATATAAAGTCTGGGATCCTGTCCTCCCTATTTAATTTCTTAAACATTTATTTCCCTATTTGAAGTGACTTAAAATGCTGTTTTCTAAATCATCATAAATGTAAATAGTAACAATCACATCAGTCCCTTCCCCCCCCTCAGATTTCCTAAATTTTGTTTACATTTTGCATCAAATCCAAAGGACAGTCTTCCTATTTCATATCTCTCAAAATAATTCAGTTACAAATAAGTCCAGTAAAATTTAAGTTCCTAAAGAGCACTAATTTTTTTTTAATTTCTATCCTGTATCCTTATCACCTAGCACAGATTCTTTCATAGTACAGGAGCTTAATACATTTTTGTTGTTATTCACATATCATCTCATAATCCATTTGAATTCCATTCCACCTCTCTTCTTACAAAACAGGACTCTTCCTTCAAAACATTCCTAAATCACTCTTACTTTTTCATGAAAATAACTGGATAAATGAACTAAGCAAAGATTTGCTGAAACATTCAAGCATAAGATAGAGAGGTGCCCAACAAAAAATACCATTCTTCCTCACTAATCCTTAGCAAATATAGGACTGAGCCCTTATCATAGTCATAAGGAATCTGATATTCTAGAATAAGTTGGGAAGGAATAGCTTAGGTTATTTACAGCAATAAGAGTATTGAGTTCCACACTTAAATGCCTATGGGAATTTTAGGTAGTCTTTTTCTATCCCTTGTCTCCAAAGGCCACGGATTGTAGGTCATATCAAATCCTTTGACTAGATTGTAGATTGTAGGCTTAAAGGAATATATAAAAATCTCCCCTTCCCATTATTCCATCCCCAGTTGTATTCTAGAACTTCGTAACTATCCCAGATATATTTTTTTAATTATTCTGCTCCATTAGCCTGAGATGCAGAAGGAAGGAAACTGGTTGCTTTTAGAAGGCAGAGGAGGCTTGGCTTTCCTTCTGTAAGAAACTAATAAAGATCTGTTCTTTTCCTTGTTAAGTTGCAGATCTAGGACAGTCTGTACCAAATCATCGCTACAGATGGTATCTTTACACGAACACATTTATTTCTTTAAAGCACTTCAAAGGGATTCATTATTTAAGTAAGAAATGGAGTCCAGCATAGCTATGGTATCATGTAGCATCTCTGAGAGTAGAATTCAAAGTGTTTAACAACTGTGTTTAAGTCTCGAGGAGGAGAATTAGCATGTGCAATACACATATACGTGCACACATACACGTACATCTCTAGAGCTCTGGACATTCCCTTTTATGAACATAGAAGTTAGGAGAGAAAATCTTAACCTTGGCAGTTTGTGAAACTAATGTACCCCTTTCTGGGACAGTTAAAATGTATAAAATAAAATACATAGAATTTCAAAGGTGAGCAATTATAATAAAATAGGGTTACCAAAGTATTTGTAAATAGTGTATGGGGGCAGCTAGATGGCACAGTGAATTTAGAGCAGCAGTTCTGCTTTAGCTCTGCTGAAGATTCAGGTTTCCTTTGGGCTCTACTTTCATGACAAACAACGGAAAGCCTGAGCTCACTTTCTTAAACACTCTCTGAGGTAACCCTTCCCTGACAGCTCACCATCTAAGTGGTTGGCTGCCTCTCTGTCCTCCCCTGCTCACAGATCCCACAGCCCCATGAAACCCAATGAGGTAACTTATACAGGAAACCTGTCTAATTCCTGTTTAAGGAGGTTGAGTTTTAAGTCTTTGTTACCTCCTGCTTCCTGCTGCCCTAGGTAGCACCTTTCCTCACTGACTTTTCCAGCTGCCATAGCTCCAATATGCCAGAGCACAATCTCCTTGTTAAGAGAGAAATTAGCAGGTGTTAAAAGACCACAGCACGCAACTGAACTGCTCTATTTGCTGTAGTCTAAAGAATTAAAAGACCATTCCAAAATGCTAAGGCTTAGGATGTCCAGCTGGTGAAATTTTTAAAATTGAAGGTTTTTTCAGTGCCAACTACAGTCAGATCCTTGATTAAAGAGATATTCAGAGTAAATAAAGATGAATAATGTTTTTTAAGTGCTTTCTAGGCACTTTTAAAATTTGGAGGCTAAGTGGTACCATAGAGCACAGAGTGCTGGGCTTGGAGTGAAGAAGTACTTAAATTCAAATTTGTGATCTCAGAGGTTTATTAACTACGTGACACTGGACAAATTTTTTCCCTGTTTGTCTCAATTTCTTCATTCCTTAAAATAGGGATAATAATTAGCACCTAGTACATAGGTTTGTTGTCAGGATAAAATCATTATTAAATGAGATAATATTTGTAGAGCACTTAGTATAGTGCCTGTATATAGTAGGAGCTATATAAATGTTAGCTAAAAAATAATAAAAATATTTTATAATAAATATAATACTTTTATAATATATAATAATGTGATGTGTAATACAATATAATTGTAATAATTAGATATATAGAAATAGAATTTCATAATAAAATACTATATAATATTAGTATATTTTATAATAAACATAAATAATAAAATTATTATAAAGTAATATGTTGGAATTATTATTTTAATAATATCATATTATTAAATTTTGAGTTCTAAATTCTTTCCCTCTACACTTTGCAGTGATAAATATAAAATCCATTACAAATATGCAGTCATGCAAAACAAAATTCCATATTAGCCCCTTCTTACATAATAACAAATATTGCATACTTGCCTTTCTACAGAGATCTCTATTGCCTCTTTTCATGAATGATATGGGTATTGTACTGGAAGACATTATCTTATTTCTTTGAAGATTATAGGAATAGTCTATACACAGTATTACTCTAAGACATAGTTATAGGTTCTCAAAGGTTATGCCAAAAGAGTACATGCTATCTAATGAATGAGAAAAAAGCTTCAAGTACATACAGGTCCAGCATCTCTTGTTTGCTAATGATTTTCTATAGCAGACAACATCTTTTTAGCAATGCAATTGACTGGAAATCTTATACCGATGTATTTATTATCATTAAAAAGGATTTGACTTAGTGCACCAAAACAGTCTCCATAGCATTACTCAGATAGTGTCTCCCATATATTAAAATTATACAAGAGTCTACAAGGGTGTCTGTGATGAAAATCACCTTAGTGTTAGCTAAATGGTACAGTACATAGAGCACTGAGCTTGGAATTAATGAGTTCAAATCCAGCCTGCTTCACTCACATTCTAGGGTATGAATACAGAGATCATTTTGCTCAAATGGGGAGATATATGTTCTTTAAGGGAAAAGGTTGAGAAAGTAAGTACCCATTGAAAAATTAATATAAATTCATAGCAGCAGCATGCTAATTATAATTGTAGCTAGATAAAAATTAGACCAGCTAAGAAGAATTAACACACTTATAGTTTCCCATTCCTAGAGCTGTCACATAGAAGAGGGGTTAGACGTTTTCTTCTTGGCTCTCAAGACTGAACTAAGAAAAATGGATTGAAGTTGCAGAGGCAGATCTTGGTTTCATAGAAGGAAAGATTTCTTCATATAAGTAGAATTGTTTAAAGGGTCAAAGAAGTATTGATGCTCTCCATTATTAGAAGTCTTCAAATGCTAGCTACATGACAACTTCTTAGGGATTTTGGAGAAGGATTTGGACTGGAGACATTGAACTCTGAGTTTTTCCCATTTCAGAAAGTCTGTACTAATAATTTGATAGAATAAATAAGACTCAATCCTTTGATTATAATTAGTGTATTAAAGCATTGGCTGAACCTTTGGTCCTCATGAGAAATGCAATATGTAAGCCCTTTTATGTATAATATATAATTTTGCATTAGAAAGTTTAACTATACTTAACATATATTACTCAATAGTTCAAAGGATCCTGGCCCTTTGGATTGGAATGGTGAGTTATTTTGCTCAAAAATTGTGAGATGGTTAATGGAAAACAGCTAAGATGGACTATCACCCTGGGTCTCCACTGTGCAAGGCAAAGGCAACAAAAGAAAGAGAGGTTGTCTTTGATGCAGAGAAAAGTCAGGGCTAACTAAGTGGTGCAGTAGATACAGCACTGGGCTTGGAATCAAGGAGCTCAAATCCAGCCTTAGAACTTACTAGCTACATGATACTTAGCCTTGTTTGCCTCAGTTTCCTCATCTACAAAATGAGCTTGAGAAGGAAATGGCAAAACATTCCAGGATCTTTGCCAAGAAAATCTCAAATGGACTTCACAAAGAATCAAACAACTGAACAACAGTTATTTTAGAAAGGTTGTAAATGAAAGACTATTTGAAAAGGGTGATTGCACTAGAAAAGAATGACAGAGGTGTTGAAAGAAATTAGGAGTTCTGAAAATCTAAAAAGAGCCAAATACAATAAATCTAAACTAATAATAATATTTAATAGTCATATAGTGTTCTGAGGTTTGTAAAACATAGGGCATGCATTATATCATTTGCTTCTCATCACTATAGACATCATTATTATCTCATATTTACAAATGCAGAAATCAAGCTTCAAAGAGAGATTAGGTAATTAGTCCCTTATTAGAGACAGAATTGAATCCGGATCCTTTTGATTCTAAAATAAGCCTTCCTTTTTTTTTTAACTCCAATATGTACTCTCTTACTATATAACACTAGGCCTTCAGGATCCAGCTTATCTTACTAAACAGCAAATTAAACTAAGATATTTAAACACTGAAATTCTGTCTGCTATAAAACAAAGATTGAATGGGTTAAAACAAAATTATCTCAGTCAAGTTAAAAAGAGACATGATACTTAAAAATTATTTCTTTTTTGAGTGTCAGCATTATAGATTTATATTAAACAAACAAAATAAAATGTAAATATTCTGTTGCATACATACTCTCTTTTGTGAAAATACTGGGATACTTTTTCTAAGTTTCTAAATTTTTCCTTTCTCTTTTTGTCCAGACCTACACCAATGCTTACCAGTACTAGAAAACAGGTGTATCAATTGATGAAAAATGCTATTATAATTTTACTGTGAATAAAATTTTTTATCATGTTTCTATTTTCTTTGCCTTATGGATTAAAAAAAAACGACTGTGTTAATTGATGCAACTTGACCTTTGGAGTATTCCCAAATTTTGGTCTTTTTAGTGCTAGGTTCCTCAAATGAGAAGTCCCATAAATCACTGATAAAATCCATGAAAGGTAAGATTGAAATATTTTTGAAAGTTGTGAAAGTTTGGATTCATTTTCCCAAAACAAGAACAGAAATGTTGCAGGACCTGTGGAATTCCATCATTGTACAATAACCAGTACTCACTGAGAGTTTCTTTCTTGTTTTCATGATTCTTCCTCTCCCACCTTTCACTAACTATGGGAAGCTCTGGGGGTTCAATTCCATCTTTTGATTTACTCTATTCTCTTTATATTTTTCCCTCAGCAAATTCATCTCTCAATTGCTTATGAACATTTTTTTGCTGGTAATTCCAGTATGCTCCCTTTAGCCCTATTCTCTCAATTAATCTCTCCTCATGTATTTGCAGGTGTCTTTTGGGCATGTTACATCTTTATTTATTTCATACTTCACCTCCTCCAATTCAGCACAAACATATGGCCCATGTTTAAAACTAGATAGATACATTGTAAATTAGCAGATGGAATATATGCAGATGTAGCAGACAAAAGATTGATAGGAGATTTAAAAAACAATGACATTAATTATAAAACTAAATCAGAATTTAGTAAAAGAACAATAATTTGAATATTCTGAAGGCAGCATGAGATAGTAGAAATTGTGTTGGTTTTGGATTCACAGATAAAGATAAAAGTAGAGATACTGGAATATTTTACCATCTCCTTTTCCATCTTATTTTACCAATATGGAAACTTGGGCAAACAAAAAAATAACAGTCACATTAGACAGTTTCTGAGGCTGGATTTGAACTCTGGTCTTCCTGACTCTAAACCAAGTAGTAGTGTCAAAGAAAGCATCTTACTAAGAATCAAAGAAATGATTCAAATATAAGTCTCCATTTATTCTAGAATGACAGATTTTTCCATTATATCACCATGCTTTAACCATAGTAATTCAAGAAGGTGGTAACTCAGACTTGTAGAGAAGAAGATTGTTTTGGTAGCTATGTGACTGAAAAAAAGCAGAGATTGGAGAGAAGGAACTCAATAAAGAGTGTATTTATGATCCAGGTAAGTAATGAGAAGCTAAACTAAAGCAGTAAAATAGAGTCTTGGAAAGATGTAAGAGAAATCAAGGATGTAGAAGCAACAGATCTTGAAAAGTGATGGAATGCAGGGCTTGGGAGAGTGAGATGAGTCAAAGATAATACTAATATTTTGAGCCAAATCACTGAGAAGATGGTGTTATCATGGGATAAACAGGAAAAAAGGGATGGAGAGAAAATACTAAGTTTATCTGGGATATAATAAGTTTGAGGTGCTAGTGAGAAAGAATTATATAGTAGACAATTGAAAATATAATGCATAAACTCAAGAAGAGACCAGAGATCAGTTCTGTATATAAAAACTGGGAGTGATACATGTAAAATCAATAAGTAAAACCACAATAATGGCTTCTTTTTTCCATTATTCTCTCCCTTAGAAGTGTTAAGACATCTACAGGAAAGAATATGGAGAGAAAAGAAGGGTTAGTCATGTCTAATGTCAAGGAAGAGGATCAAGGGATAGTCATATAGAAAAAGGAAGTGGTCAACAGAACTATGTTGCAGAGAGATTAAGAGGATCCAGAACTGAGAGGCAGACATTCAATCTGGTACTTAAAAGGTCACTGGTAACATTATCTAGAGCATTAGTAGTGAATGATAGAAATGGAAATGAGTTTTCAAGAGTTTGAAGAGTGAATCTATAGTGATAAGGAATGGATAGTAAAGTGTAGAATGTCTTTTCTAAAAGTTTATATATGAAGAGGAGAAGTATAGGATAATTAGCTTGAGAAGACAGGAGGGACAAGGAAAGTGTGCTCTATGTTTGTTTTAAGAGTCAAGGAGACCTGAATATATTTGTAGGCAGTAGGAAAGTAGAGATGTAATGACTGACAATGAAAAAGAGTATAACAAATGGAGTAAAGTCCCAGAAAAAATCGAAAGGGATGGAATAAAGGTCACAAGCAGTCATATTGAAGAGTAAAGGGATATTTCATCTTCAGAGATTTCAGCAAAGGTTAAGGCATGGAGAAGTTTCAAGGTTGTGTGTGTGTGTGTGTGTGTGTGTGTGTATAAAGATAAATGGAAGAATTTTATGCATTTAAAAGGACATAATAAATCCTCTCTTCAGTACAGATGTCTTCCCCTGCCCCTTATTCTACCAACTTATAAATTATGCACAGACATAGACCATGATTTTTTTTTATACCTCACAATATTATGCTCCTAAGAAGCATTAAGTAAGTACTGAATTTGTTAAATTAGTGATTTTTTTTGTTTGAAATCATGGCATTACCATAGGTACTGTTCACATCCAAATAAAAATCTTTTAAAGAGGATACTATTTCAAAACATCATTTAATTTTCCACAATGAAAGCAGAAACAGTGGGAGCTGGGAAAATTACTATTTTCTGACTTCTTTGAGCTTTACCAGCTGTTATGGTTTTGTGACTGACTTTGACTCTCTAGCTGATAACCAAGAACCTAAGTGCGTCCCTAAAATAAAGGGAATCTCATTCTCTAGAGATTATTTTCCTTAAGGAAAATGTGTGCATAGGAACTGAATGTATAAGTTTGGAATACTGATTGAATCAAGAATGTTTTATTGTGTTAGGTACAATTTGGGCTAGTCATATAGAAAATGATTCCCTCTATTCTTAAAATCCATCTCAAAGCTTGAATTTTAGATTGTACTATCCTTGAAGGTAGGTACTGTTTTTGCCTTTATACCCCCAACAGTTAGCACTTTGCTTGATAGATAGTAGACACTTAAAATATGCTTGTGTTAATTTATTTTGGTGACATATTCTTTGCATAATAACTAATATATCTCAAGCAAATGATCAGTAAATATTGATCTGGGTGAACATTTCTTGAAATAAATAGCATCAAGCTAAAATCATCTTGATAAAATGAGATAATATGTAAAATGAAAAAAAATGTATTTTTTCCCTCTTTCTGAGGCTGGGATTAAGTGACTTGCCCAGGGTCACACAGCTGGGAAGTGTTAAGTGTCTGAGACCAGATTTGAACTCAGGTCCTCCTGAATTCAAGGCTGATGCTCTATCCACTGCACCACCTAGCTGCCCCTAAAAATTTGATTTTTAACTAAAACATACATCATTTTTACTTGTTAATATTTCTGGAGGGAAAAAATATAATTGTCATTTTCTTTCTCTTCTATTCTGCACCAACATGAAGAACTATGATTTTATTTAATTAATTTATTATCTCTTCATTTTATACAGTTTTCAAAAGTAGCTTTCCCTCTTATTTATCCCTATTTTGATAAACAGACATAAATAACAATAAACATCTATATACAGAATTCTTCTAATTTATTCCGATGTTCTTCTAACATCAGAGATAAGTCTTACCATCTGAACTTAGAATCTCAGTTGTCCTAGGTCATTTCTTGTCAAGAAGTTAAAAGATGACCCCCCCAAAAAAAGTTAAAAGACCTCTTTATTTCTCCACAAAATTGTTCTATTTGTAGCTGCTTCTTCAGCAACTTTTATTTGGAAAAACAAACAAAAAACACTATACTTTAGACCAAAATAGTTGGTATCTAATAACTGTATTCAATAAATAGGTCTACATAAATTTGCAGACTAGATATAACCAAATGTGATAAGTGCTCCATAACTAAAAACAGACTTCGTCTAAAATATCAGCTTAGCTCTTTTGTTCATGCTTCATGAAAACAATCTGCCATCTGTATATTTTTCAACTACCATAGTCATTGAAAAATAAATATGAGAGTCAGTGCAATGGATAGTTAGCCAACCACAGGAGATCCATATTTTCAGTCATAAATCTGACAAAACTATAGCAAGAATTCTGATCACTTTGCCCTTACTATAGGCCTATCTTCTCAACTTTTCTCCTCTTATCCTCTCTGAAACTATTCTCTTTTGGGATCAGTTCCTAAATTAACCTCCTAGAACTAATCCATGGAAAAACTGCCAATGATAATATGTCATATGTCATAATGGCTCCACCTGGTGCTCCATATGTAAACTACCATATTGTTCAACCAGGACTGTTTGGAGCATTCACTTGTGTGCAAACATTAAGCTAACTGGATGATTAGCTTTGGCTTTAGAAATGAATAACTTCTGGCAATATTGAAAGGTAAAGAAATTTATGTTTAGACCCATAGGAAAAATAATGTTCAGCAAGGACAGATAAAATGATAATTATGTTATATTAAGTTTTGCAAAATTGAATAAATTAACATTTTTATCCCTAAAGAACAGGAATAAGAAATTCTAAATATTGTTCTGAGTGATTTATCTAGTAATTTTAATCATGTATAATAATTTTTAAAATAGTGGTAACCCTTATGTTTAAGCTGAAATATATATGCAGAAAAAAAGGGAAGGGAAAGAATGAAGAAAAAGGGATACAGAAAAAAGAGAGGATATACAGCCATGGAGCATAAAGGCTTAAGTGTATTGTTATAAAAAAAGAAAAGCAAAAATAAATAGAACTTAGACTTAAAATTTCTATTGCTATGTCAATCTACCACCTATAATAGTTATTCCAAATGGCTTCTATAAGTCTTGAGTACCCATAAAGATCTTTCCATCTTTTCTTCAGGTCACAAGAAATACATACATACATATAAAGATATGTATGTATATATGTATTGTGTGTATGTGTGTATGGGGGGAGGGAGATATCAAGAACTATAATGAGAGCGTGGAAGAGATAACATTAGATCCATATATTTTTTCAAAGGATTGCTTAAGCGCTCAGATTTTAAATTTGCACAATTTATAAGTCACAATATGTATTTTATCTTTAGTTAGAATGATGACATATACCATATAATTACCAAACAATTTTGAATACTGCCCATGGCACCAAGACAATGCATAGGTATTGATCATGAAATCATAAATGTACAGTTAGAAGGCACTTCGGATTTAGTCATTAGACTAATTTCTTCATTTTATAGATTTGGAAAGTCTAACAATAGTTAAATGATTTAATCACAGTTTCAGAGGTAACAATAGCAAAATCAGTATTCCAATTCTTCTGACTTCATTTTTAGTGGTATTTCCTTTATAAGTATTAAATATTTACTTTAAAAAGTCTTATCTACTACTGACATTAAGGAGTATTATATTTATATGTATGACTTCCATGTTGGAAATTGTGTCTTTGATGTTGGAAATGACAGAGAGATTTCATACCTTTATACTACTATGATGCATATGCTATCACATGAATATGTCCCATATGGGCTTACTATAACTTGAATAGTTAGTATCCCACTGTAGCAAAACGATAAGCAACATTGTCTGATGGGAATCAGGATCTTGATTTACATCTTAAGTTTGAGTAAAAAACTACTTTTATTTTTTGATTCTCACATCAAAAAATGTAAGAGAGACACCATACCTAGTCTCTTTCTGAATTTGATAAAAGATGGCTCAAATTTTCTATAATGTAAGTTATATATGTACTAAGGTTTTAATTACCAACTTTCCAATGAGATAAACAATGAAACAAAAATTTCCCATTTCTTGAGGAAAGTCTAATGAGGATTAATAATTAGAGATCTTTCCATAAAAAACAATAAATTCTAGTCTTTGTCCTTTTGGAAAGATCTTTAGATGAAGGTGATGTCATTATATTCCATAAAGCTGGCATCAGAAATGAATAGTATTTTTCTCAAAGAAAAGATTACTGACCATACATTTTACCATTTAGAGTCTATCCAAAGGTTTTCCTGTTTACATTACTAGAGCTCATAGAAACTTTCCATATTAGGAAAAAAATCTATTTTGTGTCAACCTAGAAACAGTGTTCATGGTATTATAATTGTGATTGTAATTTATGCATTGTGGGTAGTTAGTTCCTGTGATAGTTTTTATTCCAATCTTTTGCCATAAATATTTTACATTTTTCCCTTTGTAAGAAGGGAATAAAATGCACAGGATAAATTTATTAACAGAGTTTGAAGGTACATGTTCACCTCTAAAACAATGAGAAAATTTTAAAAATTTGGTTATAAAACATGAACAACAATTTAGTACATACAAGATAAACACATTTATATTAGTATTCAATATTAGCCATCAAAAATAATTTGCTTTCCGTGAATTAACTGGAGGATTACTAAATGAATGGAAAAGGAAATCAACTTTAACATCTTGACATTTTACTTTCCATTGACATATGGAGAGCTTTAGATTTCAATTCAAGAGGTGGAAATGGCCCAGACTCAAGATTTCCCTCTTCTGGGTTTTAAAAGAAAGATTCATGATAAAATATAGAACTCATGCACCTGTTGCAGCTTCAAAAATTTTTTTTCCTAGGAGAGAGGTAAAATAGCCCTCTGATTTATTTTAGTATTTTATTTTATGTGTTTTCATAAGGCAGAAGAACTTTACTTCTTGTTTGCCTGAGTTTCCTCATCTGTCAAATGCACTAAAAAAGAAAATGGCAGACCACTCTGGTAGTTTTGCCAAGCTCTCCCATTTCATCCAGGGCTGATTTATATCTTGCCACTGGGCGTAGGTGGCTTTGAGGCAGGTGACCTTGCTCTCCCTCACTTCAATCCAATTCACTTGCATGTCACAGCATCACGGCCTGATGCCATGGTCCTCTTCAAAAATGAAGGACAAACAATAACAGAATTTTGCTCAACTAAGCCATATGCAGTATTTAGTGTTCCTTTTACTATTCAATTAAAAAAAGGAAGGCTGAAAATAAAGAATCATTTGCTGAAAATTGTAAAGGAAGTGTATAGCTGCTGTTACTTGGTTTTTGTACGCTAGCTTCCTTTCTCTTTGCTAAATGTGGTAGCATTTCTGCATAATTACTAAAATACTCAGATAAAGGATTCTGGTTTGCTCCCAAACAGAAAAGTTTTCACAATGTAACGGACACACACTGTATGAGGCAATTCTTACAAAGTAAAACTCTTTCATGTTAATGATCTGAACATTGTTAGTTTTTAAAAGCAACTTATCACCACAGTAGGAATATATTTTAAAAACCAACTTGTTCTTAGGGTCATGGAACCTCTCAGCTTGAATAATAGTGTTTAGATGTTCTATCCCCTTGATACAATCTAGTCTTTTAAATCATTCTTTTGAGCCACATATGATTACTTATAATGAATGATTTTGACTCATACTAACCTTATTAACACTGTTAAAGAAATCATTTGCTTCATGTAATAAGTTTTTCCTTTCCTCCATGAGTTGAGCAAACTCTTCTTGAAGCTGGTTCAACTTCTGATTTGAAAGCTGGAGGTGTTCTTTCTCCACATAGTCTTCTGTCAGCAGAATCCTGAGGGCTTCACTTTTTAGTTTGTCAATAGTGGAATTCCACTCCTAAAAGAGAGCACTTTAATTTAGTTGGTTCTACGCAGCTTAATCTTAATTGGCTCTAGAGTGAAAAAAATAAAGAAGGTATTAGTTGTATTTGTCAATCAACTAATTTATCAGTTAGAATATCCAAGGGCTAATAATATAGTATTTGATGATATGTGCCACATCTATCATCCCCATCTTTCTGTTCAAAGTATGGAGATATAAAAAAAAGTGTCAGATCTCTGGAACTAACATTTACCTTTACAAATGAAATATAGCTATTTCTGTGTCTTGTTTCCTTATTATTAGTGTAGTATTAAGAAAAAGAAAAGAAAGAAGGAAAGAGAAAGGAAAAAGATCTACAAGGCTTAGCTGGGTGAAGCTATTGAAGAATCAAATAAGTAACTTATACTTACTTTCCTTCTACCACCTCCACTTTCCCACATATTCAAAAATACATTTATATCCATTTTCAATTTGTGTCATGGCCAAGTCCCTTTTTAAATTTAAGGATAAAAGATAATATATACCCATCTTTTTCTCCAAATTCAGTTTCATTGCCAATATAGAAAAATAAGGAAAACATCACATGGTTTGTTGCTGCACTTCAGGTTTGCCAACACTTGAAAATAAAAATTGAGGTTTGTTATTCACCACAAAATTAATGGCTATTATTGTGCAGTACTCTTTCCTTCTGGCCTTAAAATCACCTTTCACTACTTTCACTCCTCATGAAATAGAAACATTCCTAGATAAGAAAAGAGGTAGATTTTTGTTTTATTTCCCATCACATTTGGATGCAAAATAATAAAAAATAATAATAGGTAAAGAAAAAAGGATAACACTCTTGGAGTATACCAATCTTAAATTGGATTTAAATAGGAAAATCCAAGTTGCTCTCAAGAGCAGAGATGTCAGATCTAGTATAATAAAACTATGATTATCTGTAAGACAATGGCTCTGATAGTAGGGCTTTGGGGAAAGGAAGAGGAGATAGCAAAGAACACTTTTTTTCCAGGATAGATTAAGGGATAGCCACAGTTCATTTGTCAAAGGACTGAAAATTAAGACTCAAATTCAGTTTGATTTTATTGTAGCCTCTTTCAAATTTCAGGTTTTCTCAGTAACAGAATTTTATTACAGTACCAAGCATAGTCAGCTACTGTCATTCATTCATTCCACAAGTATCCAACATTGTGCTAGCAGCAAAAATACAAATACTCATACATACATATATAAGTATGCACACACTTGTGTATGTAAAATATCTACAAACATACATAAAGGCACAAACATATGTAATAGTCTAAAACATCATTGTCCACTATTTATATTTTTAAAAGCCAAAACCTGATGCTCATTTAATCATGGCTTGAGGGCCATAGCAACAACAGAAACAGGAATAGAAGCAGCACCAGAAGCAGAAGTAGAAGCAGAAGAAAATAAAGTTATGATATAATATTTGTAAAGAAAAGAAATGAAGGAAGGAGAAAAGGAAAGAAAAATAAGGGAGGAGTTTCCCCTCTGGTAGCTCAGTCTCTGGGATAGTAGACTCAGGGACAGTAGATTCAAAACTTAGCTCAGTTCCTAGATATCATGAGTTCCACCAAGTTTATTTCTTTATGTAGCATGTCTGCTAGATAAATTCTGGTCTCAGCTTCTTCTGGACTAGGTCCAGAAGTCTAACCTTTGCTTCTCAGAACACTGATGCTGGCTTGATGCAGTGCCCATTCTGGAAACCAAGTTCTGGAATTGTGGGATTCTGGTACCCCCTTCATGACCACTTATAGAGCTTACTAAGTCTTGAGATTTACAGAATACAAAAGAACAAATGAAAAGGCCAATGTTCTGTTTTTGGAGGGGGGCACACATATTTCAGAGGGGAGAAGGTCCTATGGTGTTTCCTCTTAGAGCATGTTTTCTGATTAGATGCCATGAGTATAGAAGTCACTGAATAAAGAGAATGAATTTAAAAGGAAGTAGATGAAGCTGATGGATCTTTTTGAGTATTTCTGGAGTGAATCAAAGAGCCTTCTCTTCAGTGTGTGGTTAGGCATCTGGTGTCAATTATAGAATGTCAACACATGTCTCACAGTCTCTCCAAGGTACTTCTCTAACATGTCATCCCAGTTCTCCTGAAAGTAAGCTCCCTAGTGACTCCCATGTGGAGAGATTTCAGTAATCAAGCAAGATGACAGAGTTTGCACAATCATTAGATTCTCATTAAACTGAGATGAAGGTAGATCTATTTAGCATTTAGGAGAGAGGGGGGCAATATTTTTAGGAAATTATTTTTAAGAGAGAATTACAAGAAATTTTTGACAGTTCCCCATATCTATTTGACGGCATATTTCCCTAGGTATTTTTACATGGGAAGCATTTAAAAACAATAATAATAAAGTCTTCAAGAGATACTTGAATTTAATGCATTCTTAAAGAGGAAAAAAATAGTTGTCACTGTGATCAAGGGTACAAAAACCCAATGGAAAAATATCTTGGTCCTTTTTCCCTAAGCTGCTCCTTGCCTGCTAAGTGTTAAATCTCTAAGAGTCTCAGTCACTTAGCAATAAAATATTTCTCATACGTGCTGCCAGCAGAAGCAACTCAAAGCCTGCCATTACCTTGACTTTTCAATTCGACAGAGATACGTGAATATCTCTGACCCGTTAAAGACACACGGGCACTCTATGTACTTGTACTCAGTGGGTCTCCACAGGTCATGCCATTATTCTCATTCTTTTCTCACAGTAGTGGCCCTTTTTAACTGTGCCTTTCAGTGTTCCATTTACTGGGGAAATTGAGCTTCTCCTGGATCCCTTGATTGAAAGGGTATTTTTAAGAGGATTAGTGCTGATAGACAAGAAAGCAAAAATGATTTTCTTAAGGGGGAAAAGTCCTAGGTTAGCTCTTCAAGTGAAACTTTATCTTTGCAGGAAAAAAATATCCAACTTTCTTCCATTCCTCTTTTTTTCTTTTTTCCTCCCTCTCTCCTTTCCTTCCCTCTTTTTCTTCCATACTTTCCTTCCTTTCTTTTTTCTCCTACCCATCTCTCTCTTTTCTTTCCTTTTTCCCTTCTCTTCCTTCTTTCTTTTCTTTTCCTTCCTTCCTCCCTCCCTTCCTTCCTTCTTTCCTTTTTACCCTCTTTCTTTGTTTATTTCTTTCCTTCCTTCCTTTTTTTCTTTCTTTGTTTCTTCCTTCATTTCTTTCTTTCTTTTTTCTTTCTTCTGTATGCCACGCACTGTGCTAAGAAATTACAAATATTATCTCATAGTTTTAAAACAGGAAGTTTTGCTGATTGGCTACCATGTGAAAAATAAAAATGTTTATGTCAAACCTGGCTTCAGAATTTGAAAATATGTTTTTTCTTACCACATATGCAAAGAATGGTCATAGATTATAATAAAAAGAATTCTTTATCTAGAGTTAGAAGACTTGTCTTCAAATCACAGGTAGGTCACTTAGCTAAGTTCCTAGATACCATGAGTTCCACCAAGTTCATTTCTTTATGTAGCATGTCTGCCAGATAAATTCTGGTCCCCTATATGACCTTGGGCAAATAATAGTAGTGGTGGTAGTAGTAACTATTATTATTAGTAGGAACAGTAACTAGAATTCATATAATGCTTTAAGTTTAGCAAAGTGTTTCACAAACATTATTTCCTTTTATCCTCAGCCCTCAGAGGTGAATATTATTATTTTTTTTTCTGAGGCAATTGGGGTTGTGACCTTCCCAGGGTCACATATCTAGGCAGCATTAAGTGTCTGAGGTCAAATTTGAACTCAGGTCTTCCTGACTTCAGGTCTGGTACTTTATCTACTGTGCTACTTAGCAGCCCCAGATATTAATTCTTAAAGTGGGGGAAATTAGTTGTCATTACAATCAAGGCCACATAAATCCAATGGAAAAAAAAATCTTGTTTCTTTTTCCCTAAGCTGCTTCCTGCCTGTTAAATATTAAATTTATATTATTATGCCCATTTTACATATGAGAAAACTGAGGCAGACAGAGACTATAAAACTTGTTTAAGATCACAAAAGTAGACTAAGGTTGGATTTGAATTCCTGACTCCAGCACATACTATCTATATATTTCTTGCAAATCACTTAACCTCTAAGGGCTGTAGGCCCTGCATCTATAGGTTATATTAGTAGGAGTTTTCTCACCAGGATTATCCTTTAATAATGGAATCATGGATATAATCCAAAAAAATGATAATAATAATAAACATATGCTTGAGCTTTTTGAGAACAAAAAATAGATAAAATATGGAAAATCTCCCTTTATCTGTAGCACAAATATCTCCAAGCAAGATTTGGACATGCTCCCAGTCAGCATTTCTGCCTCTCTCTTGATTTATAAAGTGACATTCCAGGCAGATAATGAAGTTTCATCCCATTCTGGATTACTGAATAATATAATACCTATAACCCATTCAAAGCTGCTATGCATTCTAGCAAGGGCATATAGCAATAGCCAGAGGAATTGTGATCTTAGGATGTGCCTAATTGTCAACTAAAAAGTCAGGAAGGGACTCCTGAGATTAATTTTACCTCCACAGATGAGGAAATAAAATCCAGGTATGTGAAAAGACTTTTCCACGGTCACATAAGTAGTAAGGGTCAGAAGTAATCAATAGTCAATAAACATTTATTCAGTCTATTATGTTCCAGTCACTCCACTAAGTGCTGGGGAATACAAATACAAAAAAGAGAAGCTTCCTACCCTGAAAGAAGTTGCAATCTAATGGGAGAAAGCGTTACACCAAAGGAAAAGGTGAAGGAGAGATAGTCTATTGGAGTGAGGGGAAGATAGAAAAGTTAGAGAATTCCCAAAGTAGTGCAGCCAGGTGAGAAAGAAGTTGTCCATTAAATGGAAGGTTGTGGAGTTCATAGATCTACCTTTCATTCAGAGACAAAGAGAGTAGTGATGAGGTATTAGCACAAAGGTTAATTCAACCTTGCAGAATAATGGAGTTTCTCAATGATGAGCTACCTGAGGAACAGTGGCGAGGTCAGAGGAGTCCCAAAGTAGTACAACCAGAAAACTCAAACCTAAGTTCTCTAACTCCAGAGAAAAAAATTGTTTTTTTTTTAAATGGCATTAACTCTGGAGGCTTGAGATATAGTTCCAATCCTCTTATTACCTATGTGATGTTGGGAAAGTCACTTAATCATCCTGGACCTCTTGTTTTCTCAATTGTAAAATGGTTATGAATCCCTATGCTAAAGCAAAGGTCTATGTCTCCTTCAACTCTAAAGCAGAATGTAGTATTTCCCCCTGTTAAGAAGTAAAAAAAAGACAAATTATACCAAAAAGAAGAAAAGGACAAAGATGGGAAAGGAATAAATAGTAAAGGAAAGAGAATGAATGAAGCACCCCTTACTAATTACCCTCATGATTCACTTTGTACAACTTTTGGCCACAGAGTGGAGCCAATAGTATAGATATACATTACTCAGCAGTACAGAAGCAACTAGAATTATGGCTACCAAAAAATAAGCCATTCCAGACTTTGCTCAAAAACAGAAAAATTTCAATCATGGAGACTGGGGGATGAAATGATTTTTCTCTTCCTTCTGTGATTCAATAGTGAAGTTTCAATCTGTTCCTCAGCTGAACAAGTCAAAAGGTATCATTTAGGACCCAAAGTTTCATAATAAGCTTTCAGATTTTCAAAAAAGATCCAAAGTGAAAGGTTTTCAGTTGCTTAGAGTATAACACTTCTTTTCATCCATGGGAACTTTAAATGAATGCTTTAAAAGACATCTTTCAGCAAAATTGCTTTTTTGTTGTTGTTGTTACCAAGATCCCTCAACAGCTTTTGTTTTCTTTTTCCTTTCCCCCTCTTGGTCATATTTTCTATTGGTCTATTGAGAAAAAAAAATCCTGAAGCCCAGGGCTATAGGATTCTACTGGAAGATTTGGGGTTTTGTTTGTTTATTTGTTTTCAGAATTTTCCAAAGATTTCTCCAAGTTGAAGCTTTTTCCACATTAAAATGGAAAAATGAAACCCTAACTATTTCCATAGGGGTATAAAGTAAATCCTGTGAAAGTACTAAAAGGAATTCAAATAACATTGCTGAAGAAAGAGGAGACTGTGAGGGTCTACATGATTGAAAGAAAATTGTATTGTGCTGGAAAGAGTTAGACAGATTCCCTGCAGTTCTTCTTTATGATTGAACTATTGGTAGGGAACCAGAAACAGCATTCTGAGTTAAGGGTGTCCTTAATGAATTGGAGAATTGGATTAAAATCTTTTTTCAATCCATATCTAATTTACCCATAGTATAAAGACATAATCTTGATCCCAGTAAACAAAGGACACAATGATTTTCTCTATTCTTATCAAACAGGAGAAATACCGAAGGATTACTGAGTTAAATATTTTAACTAAAAAGTTTATGTGATTTTAGGACCAATCATTCGGAAAGACTGAGGAATCTTGAAGCATTTTAAAATGCAGTAGGCAAATAATTTTCCTGGGGTAATACAATAATTAAGGGAGACAAAAGGGAGACCATATGACTTCTTAAGGTGATTTAAAATCAATTCCATAATTAATCATGAAATCACAGATTTAAAACCAAAAGGAATCTTAGAGGTCATCCTCTTCATTTTATAGCTAGGGAAATTGAGGCCCCAGAAGATTACAAAACTTCCTTAAGATTGTAAAATGTATAGTAATCCTGAAATTAGACCCAAATCCTCTGACTCCAAATATAAATCACTAAATAATTGATAGAAGTAGTCTAGAATCAGAAAATTGCCATCAGAATCTTACTTAGAATTTTCTAATGGAGAAAATTAATTAAAATTAGAAAATTAAGGTTTAAATGATCATTAAAAAGATTTTTACATGTAGCTTTACAATTAGGATAGTCATGGAAAGTGTCAGAATTAATACCAATTATAATGAGATAGCATCTAATGAATGATTTGTTAAATGGTAAATTGGCCAACTAACTGACTTTCTACAAATTTTATTAATATGTTACAGATCAAAGATGTAGTATTATCTAAGGAGAGAATAAAACATATTATAAATGATGGACAAAGCCATCCTTTATCCTATTTAAAATGGGCACATAAGACCTTTTTGTAGTAGCAAGGAACTGGAAACTGAGTGGATGCCCAACAGTGGGGGAATGACTGAATAAGTTATGGCATATGAATGTTATAGAATATTATTGTTCTAAAAAAAATGATCAGCAGGATGATTTCAGAAAGGTCTGGAGAGACTTACAGGAATTAATGCTAAGTGAAGGGAGTAGAACCAAGAGAATATTGTACACAGTAACAAGGTTATATGATGATCAACTGTGATGGACTTGGCTCTTTTCACCAGCCAGTTCCAATGGACTTGTAATGGAGAGAGCTCTCTGCATCCAGAAAGAGGACTTATGGGAACTGAATGTGTATCACAACATAGTTTTTTCACCTTTTTTGTTGTTTGCTTGGTACCAATTGTCACTCACTTTCCCATTTTCACCTATAATTTCCAATATAAACAGGTACTACTTTCTTCAAAAAAAAATTAATAGTCTGATCACAAATACAAGAACTATCTTTTATATTAGACTTTTCTTTCTTATGTAGTTTCTTCACATTTCTGTAGTTCTCTCATATTTCTTCAGTGAACTTTATTATTATGATAGCTACTTCTGTTGTTGCTGTCTGTCTCTTCATGACTCCATCTGGGTTTTCTTCACAAACTATGTGAAGCCTTCCTTTATCTTCCAAATTAGAAGTGGTCTGGCTTGAGAAGGAAGGAAGGAAAAAGGGAAGGAAGAAGAAAGGAGAGGAAAGAAGGAAGAAGTGAAAGGAAGAAAAAAAGAAGGAAGGGAAGAAAGGGAAGGAAAGAGAGAGTGACAGAGAGAAATAGAAATAGATATATAGAGATTTATCTGTAGATGCATATCTGTATATGTGTTCTATCCCATGAATGAACATAAAAATACAAATATGCATGTGTATATATATGTATATATGTATTATTATTATTACATTTCATGGTGGACTATAAGTTCCTTGAATACAGAGACAATTTGATTTTAGTCTGTGTGTCCTCAGCACCTGGCATATAGTGTCTAGTAGACATTTAATAAATACCTGGTGATGGAATGATTGATCCTTGTACATCCCAGAAGGCAGTCAAGTTGATAGACAGAAAATAGAGAGATAAACATACACATATACATATGCATATTTGTATATGCAACATATATATTAAAATAAATACAAGGTAACTATGAGGGGAGGCTGGAGAATTAGGAAATGATCTAAAACATAAGCTAGCAATGAGACAAATAATTATTTTCTAATGAAATGTTTAAAAATGTAGAATTATGAATGAGTTACAAGCTTGGGACTCTCATTACCCTTGAAGTACTGAAGCCAATTAATCCTCAAAAGTCAGAACTTCTCAGAGCTCTGTGAAGTTTACCTCCCATTACTCCCCTTCATGGCAGGCAGAAATGACTCAAATAGAGCTCTCTATAGTCTTTTACCCATTCAGTTTTTAGAAGTAGCTTAAGTGTGATCCCCATTGGCAGCAATTAAATAGTAACAGAGAAGTGCTCAGCAACACCTGTTGTCAATAAGCCTCAGTGTAAGGGAAACAAGTGGATTCACATATGACGTAGAGAGTATAGATATATAGCTTTTCCATTCACCGAACAGAACAGCTTCATATATTGTTATTAACAGTGGTAATTCCCACAACAAAAATAACAAAAATCTAAGTATCACCTGATTGTTGTCTTTAAGCCTTCTTTAGGAGCAAATGCCATAACATTCTCCTCCTCTGGAATAAAATAAGGACAAAGAACATCTTCCAGGCTCTCCTACAAATTAAGAAGGCTAATTTTTATATTATCAATATATGCAAATGACTGCTACAACCTATTCCCACTCCCTGCCCCAGCCTTGACACTGGGTGCCCATTGCATAAAAAACAAACAAAAAACCTTAGAACTTTCATAGTTCAGTAAAGAGTAGGTAAAAAAAAAAAAATAATAAAAGAGCTTAAGGCTCTATTGGCAATCTTCCAGGCAAGACTGGCTTTCTCCCAAAATATCTTCTTCCACATTACCTGAACTTTTTTTCTTTACTCTGTTACACTGTCTAAAATTCCAGGATATATGCTTGTTGAGCCTATGTTCACCTGATATGATCTTTAAGAACTTAGGGCTTTCTTCTCTCTCTCTTTCTCTCTCTCTCTGTCTCTCTATCTGTCTCTCTCTCTCTTTCTCTCTCTCTCTCTCTCCTCTGTCTGTCTGTCTCTCTCTGTCTGTATATATATATATATATATATATATATATATATATATATAATATGTATTATGTCCTGACCCAGTAGTAGAGTCACATCCAAATAAAACATATTAGTATTCCTTAGTTTTGATAATTCAGGGGATACTTTCCCAAAGTCCAACAGCCCACTCTCCCAAATTCAACCCATGTGCAGATCTATATTCTGCATCTCCAGGGGTCAGGTTTACTTTAGAAACTAATTTGTGTTTCAATATACTTTTTTGACATCTTGCATCTAACTTCCTTCTGACATAGCAAAAAATTTTCCGCTGTGTTATACTTGTAGTTCAAAGAATACGGAGATGCAGGTAAATTCAATCAAGTTCTCTCTGCAACAAACCAATCATTCTAATTAAAGCTGGAAGTAATAGAGCAAGGCACTTAAAAGGTCATCAAGCGAAAATTATAGATTATTTAAGACAACTTCATTTTATAAATGACAAAAGAAAGCATGTGGAGCAGGAAAAGTTGCCTAAGGTTCCTTCTGCTAGTTAGAAAAGTGCCAATCTTAATCAATTGATAGATTTTCAATTATCAAGAACTTGCCATATTCTAGGCACATTGCCAACTGCTAAAGATACAAAGAAAAAGTGGAACAGCCCCTGCCCTTAAAAAGCTTACATTCTAACCAAGTACATATAAAATGTATATTTTATTAATATAAAATGCATATTAAGTAATTTTATGGAGGTAGTTTATGGAGCAACTAGTGAAACTAGGAAAGATTGAATATAAAAGATGTCACTTGGGCTATGTTTTGAAGGAAACCAAAGATTCCAAAATATAAGGAGGGACCAGTATCTTTGCAATGATTGGTTATCCTCCATGCATTGTAGGTATGAGAGATAATCAATGCAAAAACATGCAGAAGGGAGATGGGGCATCATGTATAAGAAATAGCAAGCAGGCCAGCATGGCCTAATTGCCTCCATAAAATAAACAAACACAACACCATCCAAAATCCCCTATAATGTCATCTAATTTCTAAACCCATCAACTTAAAAAATTAATTGACACATATGTACAATTGTAAACATTTCAGAAAATCTAAATTTGAATGTGACTCCAAATGAGTGAAGGAATTTTTCTGATCTTTAAATTAGAGTTAATTAGGTCCAGATTACAATTACCAACAAGTAAATCTACCATTGTGCCTATTTTTTTTTTCAATGCTAGGAGAAAAATTCAATATTATTTATATATTTTGCCTATAACTAATGAGATTGTTTCTAACATGTGCTATAAAAATGGCATTTGCTTTTAATTGGAAAGTCTATTATAAGAATAGACAAGTACAATAAATTGTTAATAAAAATGTAAACAGAAGGATTGAAGAGTGCTAATGCAGATGTCATTATTGTTTGGAGCCTCACTTAATGTTTTCCTTGAGACATTTCAGATTCATCCCTTACTTTACTTTTAAATTATATAAGACATAAATAAGAAACAGGCTTCATTTATGCTTTCCTTTCTAGTAACTATCAGAGATGATGTGAGCTATATTTGCTAAAGCAAACCTTTGATGGTAATTTTTCACATTTCTCACATACCTTTAGGGAAAGAATCTTGGAAGCAAATGCAAGTTCAAATGTGATGAGACTTCTAAGGACTATTGTCTTGCAAAGCTTTTTAAAAGTTGCCTGTCCATCTGGTTAAGTGTGAAAGTCTGTTGCTGGCAAAGCTTCCAAATATGGTAGTACTTTTAACATTATCTTCAAAAAATTAAGGTTCATAGAAATCATTTCTTGCATATGGGAATTTTCACAAAGGTCAAGGGGTCTTCTTTTCTGGGCATTTTTCCTCAGTTACAGAGAGATGAAAAAAGGGTTTCAAAGTCATCTTCTCAGAACAGATCCAAATTAATCCAATGTAGGACCAATTCTCTTTAGTAATGGCTGCTCCTTGTAATCTAATTAACTCAGGCAAATCCTCCCACCACTCCAGAGGGCAGATTCTGTTCTCCCATAGATTTCCCCAGAGCCTTAGACTCTGACCCAAAGAGAGACAAGTACCAGGCTAACCAATAAATACATACAAGATGGAGTCTCTCAAACTAGTCCTTTATCACACTCCTGTTACAAATCACATAGTGATATCAAGAAAAGTTGTATATGCACTAAAGTATTCATAGCAGTATCTTTTGTGGTAAAAACTGGAAACAGTGGGTGTTCATTGATTGATTGGGGTCTGATTATACAAATTATGGAATGTGATGAAATGATAATAAAATGATATTGGGTGAGATAGAGCAAGTAGGAGATAGAGCATTGACTTGGAACTAGAAGATTTTAGGTCAAATACCACCTCAGACACTCTGTGACCCTGGACAAGTTTATTAATCTCTCATAGCTTCAGCTTCCTCAACTTTAAATGAGTTAGAATTGATGACCTCTAAAATCCTTTGGGGATCCAATTCTATAATCTTATGATTTGTATGGACTGGTGCAGAGGAGAGAAAACAGAAGGAGAACAATTTATAATAATGGAAATGAAGAGAACAGAATTCAGATAAAATATAATGATCAATGTTTGTCCCAGATGAATGGTTTTAAAGCACATTTCCTTCCTCTTCGTTAAGAAATGGCAAACTATAAGTGCAAAATGTTGCTTTTATCAATCTTAATTGTTAAACAAAATGATTTTGATATTTGTTGTCCATGACTAATATGGAAATATGTTTAAAATGATTGTATATGTATACCTTTATCAGATTGCCTACTGATTTGAGGAGGGAAGAGGGAAAATTTGGAACTCAAAATCTTACAAAAATAAATGTTGAAAACTATCTTTACATGTAACTGAAAAAATACTATTAAAATAAAAATGCTTGTTATATTTGTTTATTTAAGGAAAGGTATTTATGGGCAGGTTATCATCGTTGAAGCAAAATACATCAATAGTAGATGCATAAAATTATACAAATTATACATGTAATTAGAGAAGAATTTTTGAATTCTCAGCATATTTGTAAGGGGAAGGGTCCCTCATCAGCTCCAGATTCTTCCTTAATGTTGGTTACTATAAATTTACCTTGACTTTGCCCTACCTTGGGCAGATGATGGTACTAATGAATAGGACTTTACACACACACACACCCACACACACACACACACACACACACACACACACACATACACATACACATGACTTATAGCTGTGCTATAAGGAAGATTACATGCACTTATGCCCTTGTATCTCTAAGGTGTCTCAACTGCTCCAGCCTTGGTCACTGACAATCACTAATTTCTTGGTACAGATTCCTTAAAGAACATCTAGTCCTATTTAAAATGTTCTCATTTGTCAGTGTCTCTGTTATTAGTTCTAAGTCACTTACAAATATTATTTCCAAGAAAATATTTACATTTTAAAAGATAAATGACCAGATAAATTAAGTAAGATCATCTAGCAAATGAGTGACAGATTTAGGGGAGAAAAACAAGTGTCCTGAAGTAACATAAAAATAAATCGAAGGATTTTGATAAAAAAACTCACCAACGTTCTTTTACCCTTTAGACACAAAGGTAGGACCACTTGTAAATCTATGAAATCAGGCCAACTCTCTTCCAGAGCGCAAAGGTCTGTTTCTAGGTCCAGGGAAATACTATTTGATAAAGTAATTTCGTGCTTGGTCTCATACTTTCCAGCATGCTTCAAGAATTCTGATCTCTCTATCACACTGAAAGAATGGATTTGTGGCAGTAGCTTATTAATGCTAATCCTCTAATCAATCAATTCGTAAGCTACTTCTATTAACTTATGTGTGTATATGTTTGTGTGTGTTTCTTTACTCTTTACTTTTAAAAGTTGTATGTATTATAATCTTCAACTTAACCTATCTCCAAGGTCTATTTTCTGGAGTCTTTTGAAAACTATTGTTTGCTAATAAAATCACATTCTTTGGAAGAACTTGGACCTGAATTCACAAATCCAATTTATGAAATCACTCAGCAGCAACTGGAAAATATTTGCAATGAGTTGGAAAATCGGATTAAATGATGAATCATGGGAGATGGTTCTTATCTTAAAGCTTAGAAATTTGAACTCTATGATATTAAAACATTATAAATTATATTTCTATATGCCATTTATAGTTTTAGTATTATCCTTCTATCCTTGAGTATTAACGTTTACAGTTTTGCAAGGATTTTATAAATATTATATCTATATAGATATATCAGAATTGATTATATGTGGTAAGGTTAGAGAGCATGAATAACTGAAATTCACTGATATTCTGTTTAATTTTAGCCACTGATGTTAACCATCTCTACTCCAGATTTTTTGGAACAGCTTAAAAGTACATTTACCCAATTCACTGATATGTTATTATTGGCCTCTCCTTTATTCTATCTAAAAGGCAGACAGGATGAAAAAAGAAAAAAAAGTTATCTACAAATTGTATTTTCTAAAGGGTATATTTGAGTAGAGTATTATTGTGGAAAATATTTATTAGTTCACTCTAAAGAGTGGTTAAATTTGCCTGTAAATATAGATTTTAGGAGGCAAATAAATGTTATAACAGTATCTTGAAAGGCAGTGATCACTAGAAATCAGTATACATTCAATAAGTCTTGCCACACGAATCTCATTTCCTTTTTTGATTATGTTAATAAACTTCTCTGTAGGTCAATGAAAGAAGCAGAGCAAACCTGGATTTCAGTGAAGCATTTGACAAGGTGTCTAATGATATTTTAATGCAAGAAGTGTCTCTACTGGGTCTGTATTCCAAAGGGATCGTAAAAAAGGGAAAAGGATTCATGTGTGCAAAAAATGTAGCAGTCCTTTTTGTAGTGGCAAGGAACTGCAAATTGAGTGAATGGCCTTCAGTTGAGGAATGACTGAATAAGTTATGGCATATGAATGTTATGGAATATTATTGTTCTATAAGAAACAATCAGCAGCATGATTTCAGAGAGGTCTGGAGAGACATACATGAACTGATGCTAAGTGAAGTGAGTAGAACCAGTAGATCACTGTACACAGCAACAGTGAGATCATATAATGATCAATTCTTATGGATGTGGCTCTTTTCAACAATTAGATGATCAAGCCAATCCCAATGGTCTTGTGATGGAAAGAACCTTCTGCATCCAGAGAGAGGACCATGGAGACTGAATGTGGATCACAACATAGTATTTTCACCTTTTTTGTTGTTGTTTGCTTGTTTTTTTGTTTCTTTCTAATTTTTTCCTTTTTGATATGATTTTTCTTGTGCAACATAATAATTGTGGAAATATGTATAGAAGAATTACACATGTTTAACATATATTCGATTGTTTTCAGTGTCTAAAGGAAGGGTTAGGAGGAAGGGAGAGAGAAAAAAACGTGGAACACAAAGGTGTTGCAAGGGTGAATGTTGAAAACTATGTATATATTTTGAAAATAAAAAGCTAAAAATACATTATTCTGATAAAAACAAAAAATATTTAGTGCAAGATATAAGAATGTGGGTTCATGAAAATAAAGTTAGATTGCTTTGTAACTAATTAAATAATATCACCTAAAGAATATTAAATAATGCATTTCTGTATAGGAAGTCTATAACTAATAGTTACAAGAATTTTGTCCTAGGCTCTGAAACATATTTATTAATAACTTAAATAGAAGTTCATAAAATTATAGTCAGCACAAGGAGGAGAAGGGTATCTAATCTGTTAGAGTCAATTCAACAAACACTTGTTAAATATGTACTACCAACAAAGCATTGGGTGAGATGCTGAGAATAAAAAAAAAGAATAAAATAAAAGGTGTTTATATTCTACTGAAGCAAAATCTATGTACACAAATATCAAAATAAATTGAAGTAGAGAGAGATCATTAACAACTGGGGAACATCATGAAAGTTTTCATAGAAGAGGTTATACCTGAGATATGACGTAAAGGAAGAAAAAGATTCTGAGAGGGGGGATAAAAGGAAGTTCATTGCAGATATGGCAGACAGATTGTACAAATGTGCAGATGATTGAAATAGTTAAGTATTAAAAAGAAACTACTAGTAAAAACAGTTTAGCAGGAATATAATAGGCATGAAAGATTGTGACAACAAGGTTGCAAACAGAATATAATGCATTAGGCTATCTAAGTTTGGAGAGTCTCATCATTATATTTCCTCTTCTCTATCCCTGTTATACCTCTCCCAATTTCTTTTAAGTCTCACCATAGTCATCAATCTGCAGTTTTAGTACTCAATAAAGCCATTCAAATAAGGCAAGCTATATGTTGCCTGAACAAATCCCTTCTCACTTTTCTTGGATTTCCAATACCTGCTACTCAATTTTGTTCCATGTTTGGTTTAAAACATATTTTTATAACCCATCCTCCAAATGATAAATGGTCAAAGGATATAAACAGATCATTTTCAGATGAAGAAATTAAAACCATTTCTAATCATATGGGAAAAAAAGCTCTAAATCACTATTGATTAGAGAAATGCAAATTGAGACAACTCTGAGGTACCAATGCACCTCTCAGATTGGTTAAGATGACAGGAAAAGACAATGATAAATGTTGGAAAGGATATGGGGAAACTGGGACACTAATACATTGTTAGTGGAGTTGTGAACTAATACAACCATTCTGGAAAGCAATCTGGAACTATGCCCAAAGGGTGATCAAAATGTGCATGCCCTTTGATCCAGCAGTGTCACTACTGGGTCCATATCTAAAAGAGATCATAAAAAAAGAGAAAGTGACCCACATGTGCAAAAATGTTTGTAGCAGCCCTTTTTGTAGTGGCTAGAAACTGGAAATTGAATGAATGCTTATCAGTTGGAGAATAGCTGAATAAATTGTGATATATGAATGTTATGGAATATTATTGTTCTATAAGAAATGACCAGCAGGATGATTTCAGAAAGGCTTGGAGAGATTTATATGAACTGATGCTAAGTGAAGTGAGTAGAACCCAGAGATTATTGGACACAGCAATAAGAAGATTATGCAATCATCAATTCTTGATGGACATGGTTTTTTTCAACAGTAAGGTGATTCAGGACAGTTCCAATGGTCTTGTGATGGAAAGAGCCATCTGAACCCAGAGAAAGGACTGTGTGGATTGCATGTGGATTACAACATAGTATTTTCCCTTTTTTGTTGTTTGCTTGTATTATTTTTTTATTATATCTTTTTATATACAAAACATGTGCATGGGTAATTTTTCAACATTGACCCTTGCAAAAACTTCTGTTTCAACTTTTCCTCTCCTTTCTTCCACCCTCTCCCCTAGATGCCAGATAGTCCCATACATGTTAAATATGTTAAAGAATATGTTAAATACTATACATATATATGTATATATATATATATATATATACATATCTATACAGTTATCTTGTTGCACAAGAAAGATCGGATTTAGAAAGAAGATAAAAATAACCTGAAAAGATAAAAACAAAAATGCTTGTATTATTTTTTATTTCTTTCTTATTTTTTTCTTTTTATCTGATTTTTCTTGTGCATGATACACACATGCTAATTATGGAAATTTGTATAGAAGAATTTGCACATAGTTAACATATTGGATTACTTGCTGTGTAAGGGAGGGAGATAAAAAATTTGGGACACAAGATTCTGCAAGGGTGAATGTTGAAAATTATCTATGCATATATTTTGAAAATAAAAAGCTTTAATTTAAAAAAGGTATTTGTCCTTAAAAGGAAACAGAAAAAAAAAAGTTGAATTCAGCTCCCTCAAGGTCATCCATTAATTTATCCACTTCAACGAGGAGTATGAACTCTTCTGAGGTGCTTTATTTTCTCCAATAGCATTTAAACACCCTGACAATTGTCCTCAGTACTGATATTTGGCCTGAGTTCATTCTAGCTTTTAGTGTTCCTGATATAATTCTTATAGGACTATATTACTTTGCATTTATGCTTATTGTTTATTCTTGATTTCAGCTTCTCCACCTGTTTTCTTTAAGTCTTAATTTGTCGATAGTTTTCCTGCATACCTCTGTTCTTCTCTGTAAGCAGTTCTTTTTTTTTTCTTCATGAGAATTTTTGAACCACTCTCAAAAAGAGACAAAATTCATTCATTAATTTCACTTAACAAATCTTTATGGAGCATCTACCTCATACAAGTTACTTAGCAGGAGCAGACAAGTTCAGAACTGGAAAATAATAAAGCAAATACTTCTACTTAAAATATTTTTAATTGAGATTTTTTACTGGTTGACTTCCTAATTAATTCAAATTAATGAGTTAATCTGTATCCGACTTTTAAAACTTTGTTCTGAATTCCATTTATCATATGTATCTCCAAAGTATTATGAACTTATATTTGATATGATGGGCCTAGAAATTTTTCTGGTTTCCTTTCCCTTTCTTTTCCTTTCCTTTCCTTTCACCTTTCTCCTTCCCCTTTCCTTTTCCCTTTTTCTTTTTAAGTCTGTCGAGGTCCAGAAGACTTATTAATAGCCTCTCTTTCATACATATTACCTCCTCTTACCTAATAGACTCTACCTCTCTACTAACCCCCATGACTTTTCTAGAAACTTCCATGTATAATCAACCTTTCATTGGTTAAATCGTACTTGTGACATCAGACATAGAAGCCAATCAGAAATACCCATACGTGAACCTGCCTTTTCCCTATAAAACCCAAAGTCATTGCCTGGGTCATCTAAGTGCCCTGGTATGGAGGAAATAGAATCCTAGCTGTCTTACACACTGACTAGAAGGAACAAAAAGATAATGAAGCTTTATGTGTCAAGTCTAAGGATAGCCTGTTCGTGAAACGACAACTGATACCCTTTCTTCTACATCCATGGCTTGGAGACTGTAAAGTCAAAGTCTAACCATCTCTTTAATTGTATCATTTCCATGATGCAGCTTTAAGTAACCAGTCTTACCTTTAGGTGTCTTATTTTAGGTATTTGACTGTTGTGGGAATTAAAACATAACATAATAAACACTTAATGCTTTAGGCATAATTAAATTATTTTTTTTAAATCTTCAGTCTAAAAATGCATTATAATTGCTAATCTCGAAGAGTTGTCAGCCTCAGATAAATCTCCTCTTAAAACACTCTGGCTATGCTGGAATTTCACATTTTCATCACTCTCACAATTGGGTCACATGCTGTTACCAAGAAGAGCTTCCCCCCAGTTCTCTCTGGTACCTTGTTATTTTCCAAACATCCTTCCTCTCCCAACACATAAATCCTGCCCTGCCAACCAGCTTTGCAGAAATAGCTGATGTTACAGATACATACTGGACTTTATATGCATAGATTAGGTCTCCTTTGAGAAAATGAGATAGAAATGTCTGCTTACATAGTTTAAAAAAATCTTACTGACCATCCTGGGATCCAAAGGTTGAATTCAAGACTCAGAAGTATTCATTTGATTTATGATATTCCCTGGGAGTACTCCAAGTTCATAAAGCAAAGAGTAGCTTGTAATCATCCGTGTCTTGCTATTTCTTCATTTATTACATATATAAAGGGGAAAGCATTTTTCATTCAGTCAGTAATTAAACTATAATTCAATATGAGTTATTAACATACAAAAGTGGTATTCTTTTAACTGTTTCAGCATATGCTGAATAAGACAGTCATATTTATCAAGTTATGGAAGTTTTTAACTTACTCTATTAAGATAGAAGTAGAAGCTACTCAAAAGTTCATTTTTAAAGAACTTGCTTAGTAGAATAACAAGAAATACTAACTAGCTCCCTGCTGCTTGATTTGGCTGTGGGTAACAAAAACACTTGCTCTCTCTGTGTTACCAGATTATTTATAAGGGTTTCAGTAATGAATACTCAGCTTGGTGCTTTTAATATTTCCCCCTCAAAGGAATAACATTACTTTCCTTTACATTCTCCTCTCCCCAATACACAAATATATATACAAATAAAAATGTGTTCGATTTTAGGACACATGAAGCAGGGAGGAAATAACAAACCCATGAATGCAAGGTTTTGAATGTTTCACTTTGAAGAATGTAGAATATTGAAGAAAATTTTTGTTTTCTGATTCCATGAATATTTGTTGCAATCATTTCAGTTGTGTTCAACTCTGTGACCACTTCCTTTTCCAGTCCATTTTACAGAAGAGGAAACTAAGGCAAACAGGATTAGGTGACTTGCCCAGGATTGCACAGCTAGGAAGTATCTGAGACCAGATGTGAACTCAGGTCTTCCTGACTCTATGCCCAGCACCCTCTCCATTGTTATACCTCCATGAATATACAAATACATTATAATGCAATGCTGCTTATTGTTCATGTACTCTTTCCAGCATGTTTCATACCCTGGGCTTAGGAAGTGATGCTAAGATACTGAAACACAGAAATTTTTCAATTGCACTTCTACTAAATGTCAGTACAATAAAGTCGGTAGTGATGATGGTGAGTTTTTTCAGCATTCTGTCTTTCATTGTATAAAACATTTTTTTACTTGACTACAAAGATATTCAAATAGTTTTCCAATACTAGCCAAGTATATGATAAATTTAGAATCAGAAAAGGTAGAGCTGGAAAGAGTTTATTGAAAATACCCGATCCCCCACATTATAGTTGTGAAAGGATGAACAAGGCCATTTTTCCAAATGGTATTTCATAATATGATTGATATCATATATAAAATTATTCCTGCTAAGTTAAATCTTAGAAAAAACTTTTACTTCTTTTCATCAATGTGTGTTGAAATGAAGGCAGCTCCTCCATAGCATAATGGCAGGTGGGCCATCTATCCAGCTTTGAGGTTTTCTAATATTTAAGTGAACTCATTCCACTACAGGATTCCTTAAATGGTTAGGAAATTCTTCTTTATATTAAATTAAAAATTAATTTTAAATTACATATGTTTAACATATATTGGATTACTTGCTGTCTAGGGGAGGGGGTGGGGGAAAAGGAAGGAAAAAAATTGGAACACATAGTTTTGCAAGGGTAAATGCTGAAAATCATCTAGACATATGTTTTGAAAATAAAAAAATTAATAAAAAATCAGGAGCAGCAATAAGAGAATAAAAAAGCAAATAAAACCAATAGAAACAAACAAATAAAAAATAATTTCTCTATAACCTCAGTCCATTGTTCCTATCTTACCCTAGTGATTAAAATGGAAAAGGTCCACTTCTGCATCCTTATAATTGTCCTTCATATTATTAAAAATAAGCTTTTTCCTCCTATTAGTTTTCTCTCCTCCAAGTTGGATATCACCAAATATTTTATCTACAAATCAAATGCACTATTTCCAAATCTTTAGTACTTCAATGTACCTCCAAGGCACTCATTCTATTTTGGCAATTGTGCTCTCAGAACATATTGACCCAAATGATATACAAAGTCTACATGTAGTTGTACTAGCACAGAATGTAGTTGATAATATTCCTTTCCATGATAAGAAAATTGCAGAGTTGTAAGGGACTTCAAAAACTGTTTACTCCAAATGTATCTGTAATAGGAATCTTTTCTCCAACATCATCAAATATACACTACTATATATTATATATGTCTAAAGATACAGAGATAGACAATACACATAAATGCACATTGTATATGCAAACGTATAAACATAATATAAACGTTATATATGTGTATATTTACTTGTACAAATTTGAGGTTTGTTCTTAGATTAATTATTTTGGAGTTTGAATATATAATTCTGAATTATAAGCCTTAGGTTTGACATAGATTGGCATTAAAAATATGGATATATGAAATTAGTTCTTATTTGATGATTAGAACATAAGTTCCTTAACAAGTTGTTTTTTGTAATTTTCCCAGCATCGAGAAGAATGCTTCAGTTTTCTTATATACAAAACCTTGTTGTGTTATTTCTCATTTGTGTCCAACTCTCCATGAGCTCATTTGAGGTTTTCTTGGCACGGATACTGACTGGAATTGTTTGACATTTTCTCCTCCAGCTCCTTTTACAAATGAGGAAACTGAGGCAAACAGGATAAAATGACTTGCCCAATGTCACAGAGCTAATAAGTGTCTGAGGCCAGATTTAAACTCAAGAAGATGAATCCTCTTGACTCCAGACTTCGCACTCTATCCATTGTAGCACGTAGCTTCCATTTATGTAAAAACCTAGAGTATATTTTACATAATACCTTAAGGTTTAAAAAATGTTTCATATAAATTATCTCATTTGATCGTCACAACAATCATGGGTTAGGTACTATTATAAGCCCCAATTTACAGATGAGAAAACCGATATTGCCCCTGCTCACTAATTTGCCCAGAGTAATTTGACTGGTTTCTGAAGGACCAATAAAACTCAGTTTTTCTTCCTGAGTGTAGCTCTCTATCCATCTAGGTATTGCACTAAATGACCTCTAAGGTCCTTGACAACTTTGAACCAATGATTTTATGGTGCAGTAGGTACTGAATAAGTATGCATTGTCAAGTCAAGTTAATAAATATAAATCCTATACACAAAAGGCTCTAAACTTAACTTCAAGTCTCCATTTTAGATGATCCCTCTCAAGTTCAAATTTATCAATTTTGGAATTTTCTATTGGAAATGATGGCGATTTGAGAACCAGTTCCCACATTATGAATAATATATCTTGAAAAGGAATCACAATTATCTTATAGTAGATATGGACAGAGTGCTAAGCCCATATTCAGGAGGAAGACTTCCTGCATTCAAATCTGGCCTCAGACACTTTCTAGCTGGGTGACTCTGGACACTTAATTCTGTTTGCCTCAGTTTCCTCATCTCTGAAATGTGCTGGGAAAAAATGGCAAACTGTTCCAAAATCTCTGCCAAGGAAATACCAAATAAGGTCATGGAGAGTCAGACATGATCAAAAAACCATTTAACAACAACATACTTAAAGCAATACGTGTAGGAGAGACAACACTAAGTTGGGAGTCCCAAAATCTAAGCCCCAACAGTAACTCTGCCAGTCACCTCGTGCTTGTGGCAAGTTGACTCAATTCTTGAGGACTCGAGCTTGTAGCCTATAAACACAAGATTTTCTCTTAGTTCCATTCAGGTTCTCACATGCTGGAATTCTATTATTGGATTCTCTCTAGGGACCTTTCTGGCACTAACAGTGCCTGAGTCTATGAAAATGCTTTATAGTAACAATCACAATGGGAACCCCTTGGAAATAAGCCATGCTCTTGTATAGAACCAACTCTCAAGGATTCTGCAGAGAAATGAGGTTCCCTGTGTTTTTCACAAAAACTCCACTTTGTAATTGCTTATTATGTGCATGGGAAAATATACAGTCCCCTTCTGATATATCTTACCCATTTCCTGTGCCCCACACAACCACAAAAGCTAACAGTCTGGCTTATTTAGAATTTAATAGTATTTAATGTGAGCAAACGCTACTTTTTACAACATTAGCTAGGCTATTCATCTGCCTGTGTCTCTTAGTACAAACAAAACACAACAGCAAATGAAATTCTCCTTGCCTCTTAAAGCTTTGACTTAGGACAAATGGATCAGCAGGGGAATAGTTCAGTTGTCTACAAAACATTTGCAGCATCCTGTTCGTGGTGGCTACTTCTCATCATTCACATCAGAAATACAACATGTACTTCAGGCAGGGCATTTCTGCAATAAAGTTTATGGCTCTAACAGGAACAGTACTACCACTGGAAACCGGAAAAGCAAAGCACTTCTTGTAAAATCCTGTAAAGCATTTGCAACTTGTATAAAGCCTTAAAAGCTCTCAAGTTACATGGAAATTTGACATTAAGTCCATGTTCAGACCATATGATCAATTTTTCAATTTTCTGTTGCTAGAAAAATGGGATGCTCAAATCAGCAAAAGTCACGTGGTATACTTTGACATTTCTGTGCTTGAAACTTTAGGGTGCTGGAGGTACTTTTGTTTTTAATCTTCTGAGATAGTACATTTATAGTATTTAGTAAACTTTAAGGCATTTAAAGCAAAATAACAAACAGTTAATATTGTTGACTGGCAAGACTGGTAACAAAACATGGCCAGATAAATGGAATACACATACCTATGTATGTACAGTCATCAACAAGCATTTACTCTGTGTCAAATACTGTGCTAAATGCTGGGACTACAAATACAAGCACAAAGAAAGATAGCCCCTTCCCTCGAGTAGATTATATTCTGAAGGAAGATAACACAAAGAAGCTGAAGAAGTTGAGCAATTGGGTGGAGAGATACCTGGCCAGGAACAAGGCAGAGAAGCTTCAGAGTGAAATTGGGAGAAGAATGAGGCATTGCTGATCCAGGCACCCTACTGTAATGAAGGTTTTATCTTCAATCAGAATGAGGGGCTATAGGAGCAGAGGATATTCCAATGTGTGAATTCCAGGAATGGAATAAGCATCAAGGATGAAAAAGGTTTCAGGGCATAGGAGAAAAAGTCAAGAGTTTAGCCTGGAAAGGAATGAAGGGACTGCACACATGAACACACCTGCAAATGGCAATGGAAAGGCTAATAGTAAGCTACAACACAATCAAACAGGAATTGCATAAGAGAAGAATTGTAAAGATATCATCTCAGAGATGAATGGATGGATGGAAAGCAAGGTGTGCTGATCATGTGGTAAGAGCAAAGTATAACATTTTCATGTGGCATTTAAAAAAAAATCAAACATAGTATCTTGAATATACCATGCTGGTACATATTGGATACTCAAAAAAATAATTATTGATTTCTTGCAGATATTTGAGAAGATAAACATTTATTTAACCAAAATAAATTAGATACCATCCTGTTTGGAAGGAGATGAACTAGCTGTATCTTATCCATCAATTCCAAGATTGTGTACAAAGGATAGAGAAACTACACTTTATTGTACCCTCTTTTACTAATTCTTTTCTCTGTGTGTTTCTCCTCTCTAGTGATTCTGTTTCTCTTTTTCCAGCTGCTAAACAATATGGGGCAGACATCCCTGCATCCCATCATGGCAATCTTTGTTTAATATGAGATGAGTGTTACATTACTCATTGCTTTGACTCCTCTTTGATCCATGAACATTTATTTCTTTTATCCTCATGTAGTACATACATTAGTGCAGAAAATATTTCTTGGTCTTGCTGCCTTTTAGATGTCAGTGATTATTTATTTGAGGAAGCAGATGGAAATCTTATTTGATTACAAAATAATTAGTATTTGGTTGGCCCAAGTTTATGCTTTCGATATTTTGATAATTATTCCAAAGGAACATTGCTAAAACTGTGTGTGTTTTCTCTTAAACAGAATGTGACAGTCTTCAATTTGTCTAATTTTTTTGTTTGATCACTTAGTTTCCTAAAGTGATTTGAAGATAAAGGGAACAGAAAACCAGACACTTGAGTTAAAATGTATAAAATAAATGCTATCTATATAAAACACTGGAAAGATGTGGACAACATCATATTTAAAATAAATATAAAAAGAGTTTTGAGGAAAATATATGAATTAAAATGAGGGGAAAGAACTTTATAAGTTCATTAGTATCTTAGAAATTTAAGTAGAGACTTGAAAGCCAGTAATTTCCTTACTTCCCTGATCAGCTATGCCTGTTTAGCAAGTCTGGGACTTTTCTAAAGTCTAAGGCACCATTCATACTCCTAAAAAGCTGTTTTAGATTTCTGCCCAGATTTATTTTAAATGTGTTATACAGGAAGGTACCAATTGACGATATTTTCATTATTCACTATATACACAGATGTTTTCATTATTTCTCACTTGCAGAAATTTACCTTAATAAATTTCACCTATCTAAAAAATCTTTTCTAACATTTAGAAACTTATTTCTACACTAACCCTCTAATAAGTATTTCAAATACTTATCATAGAAGCATAAGACTTAGGAAAGGATCATAGAAGGCAATTAGACCTATTCTGCCACATTGAAAAACTTATCCAAATACTTTTCCCTTTATTAAGGCATAGGTTTATTTTGTCTTTTTTTAAAAATGACTTTTTGATATTTCTTTCAAACTATTATTATTTCTAATGAATTATGGATAGGGCTATAAAAGGTGCATTTCTATTGAGATCCTAATCTGTGCTATGCCTTATACTATGCAGTAAAAAACATGGACAAAAAATGAATTAACTAGTTAGTCCCTAATCTTAAGGAACCTTCATTCTGAAAGAGCAGACTATGTACATTTATAAGTATGCAAATGAAAGATATACAATGAATACAATTATTTGAGGAAGAAGGGTACCACTTAACAGCTGAAGAATAAGGAAAAGCTTTTTGTTGAAAGTGATGTTTGAACTAAATCTTGAAGGAAATGAGATTCTATAAGGCAGAAATAAATAGGAAGTGCATTCCATGCGTAGGGAAAGTTCAATTTAAAGATGGATTTTAATAGGTAAAGGGCAGCAAATAGACTAGCATGTCTGGATTGTAAGACCATGGAAGGGAATAATATGCAAGTAAACTAAAAAAAGATAAGAAGGAATCATGTTGGAAAGAACTTTAAATGACAAAAGAGAAGTTTCTTTTTGACCCCAGAGATAATAGGGAGCTACTAGATTTTATTGGGTAGAAGGATGATATGGGCAGACCTGTTCTTTTGGAAAATCACTTTGACAGCTATGTAGGGATGGATTGAAGAGAAGAAAGATGAGGCATGGAGATCAAATAAGAAGTTTTAATAATAGTCCTTGCATGAGGTCTGAATGAGAATGGTGGCAATTGGAGTGTAAAGAAGGGAACATATATGAGTTATTGTGGAAAGAGAAGCAAGATTTTGAAATGGTTTGAATAGAAGCTATGAGAGCAATGAATCAAGGATTGACTTGAAGGCTATGACCTTGGGTGACTGAAAAAATGGCAGTGATCATCAAGGAGAGCAAGCAACTCCTATGGAATAAGGATTCTGACACCATTATCACCTTATGCTAATCCAAGCAGTCAAACCAGGTTCTCTAGAACACCAAGACATTCTGAAGAGAGACAGAAGGCAACATGTGCCAACCAGACCAACTTACTCCCTGTTTTCAGACTCTGGTGGAGATACCCTAGAATTCATCAATAGAGACATTTGGAAGAGGGTTAAATTTTGGGGAAATCTGTATTGGAAATGTATATTTTGGGGTGCCTGTGAGACATCCAGAAAACTTCACAATAATAAAGTATGTGTAAGAGTGGAAATCTAATGGACCTCAATCTTATTTGAACAATGTAAAGGAACAGTGAGAAGAAAGGAAGTCAGAGCTGTGCTGAGCCTTTTCAGAGTGGCTTAGGAGAGACAATTTAAATTTCCATTGCAAATTTTCATTTATGCCTCAGAAATCAGCAAATGCTACAAAATCAAGGGTTGGTTTAGTGTTTCATTTCTCATCTCTATGAAAGTAAATGAGAAAATCTTAATACTTTAGATTAAACTTAAAAGTTGTGTCACCCATACTTTTTCCACTTAAAGAATTGATTGTTAAGCATTTTCCAGCAATAACAAAATGAACAAGGAATTGGATTATGGCAAGGAAAAGGAGGAGACAGATTTAAAAGAGAGAGTAGAATAGGGAAAGAAGAGTCATAAGAAAGACAAAAGCAAAAACAAACCCTCCTTCAGTTAGGAAAGGCTAATGTAAAATAATTTTATTATGGTAAATTTGAGAGATTTTGCACACTTAGGAAGGGCAGATTACAAAAGGGGTCAGAGGAAGAGGTGTTAGAGGAAGAAAAGTTGCCAAGAGAAGAAAGGGAAGGGAAGGGAGAGGAAGAAAGAGTAGAGAACAAGGATTTATTAAGTACATACCAGGAATTATGTTAAGCATTTTACAGAATTATCTCATTTGATTTTTCACAACAACTGTAGGAGGTAGGTACTATTGTTTTACCCAGTTTACAGTTGAAGAAACTGGGACAGAAAAAGATTAAATAACCTGACCAAAGTTAGACAGTCTAAGTCTGGAATTGAATTCAGGTCTTCCTAACTCCAAACCCAGTGTCCTATCCACTACACTACTGTATTAACCCCACTATTCCAATTACGAATAACAAGTGCTTATGACATTCCTCTTTCTTTTTTCCTTTTAAATAGGGGGACAGGAGAAATAGGCATAAAATTGCAATGGGTAATGATAGCTTGTATAAACCACCTAATAACATTATAGCAATGTCAATGGTCTAAACTGATCCATAAATCAGAAGAGGCTGGCAGAAGAAAACAAAGTCAAATCCCCAAATTAGCTGATTACAAAGAAACAAGATTAAAATAAAGATCTGTATAAAATTAAAATGAGAAGTTAGAGGAGAACCTATTATTCCTTAGCTGAATTCCTTCCCCAACCCCAAGTTGGTAATTATGGTGATCAGCAGAGTTAGATAGAACCTTAAAAGTCATCAAGCTTAGTTAGCCTTTTACAAGATGAGGAAACTAATCCTCACAGAAATTTAGAAATTTCCATGGCTTCACACAGTTAGTAAAAGTGTCTAAAATGGAAATGTAACCCAGGTCTTCCTGGTTGATATTAGGTCCAATTTTCTATCTATGACATGGCTGCTACGCCAGAAAAAAAAAAAATAGGACAATTTAAGAAAAGACAATTACAAATGTAGTTATGGTTAAAATAAGTAAATGGAAAAACTACATTACTTTCAAAGCCACCATATTTTTTCAGTTAGTCATGCTAATAACCAGGGCAAGATCAGTGTCAGGCCTAGAGTCAGAAAGACTTCTCTTTTTGAGTTCAAATCTGACCCCAGACACTTACCAGCTATGTGTCTCTGGGCAAGTCACTTAGGGAGGACATGTCACACAATAAACCCAAAGATCCAAGCTTTGGGAGCAATAACTCATCATTGGACAAAACTTGCTAAGAAAAATTATAAAGAAGTTTGGAAAAATTTAGGTATAGACAAACATAACTAAGAAGATCAAAATGGATAAATGATTTTGACATAAACAGTGAAATCACAAGTATATATTAAGGGAGCATGGAAAAATTACCTATTTATAGATAAGAGAAGAGTTTATAATGAAACAAGAGGGATAATTTTTATTTAAATGCTGTTAAAATTAGAAGAGAATCAGGCAACTAAAAAAATCTTTGTAGCAAGTTTTACTGATAAGAGTTTCATTTCTAAGACAAACAAGGAGTTGATTCAAATCTACAAGAAAAAAAGTCAGTCCCCAGTTGATAGACGTTTAAAGAATAAAAACAGACTGTTTTCTAAGAAAGATCTCCAAGCTAGAAAATCATTATAGGAAAAAAATTATTCCAATTTAATAGTTAGAGAAATGCAAGATAAAGCAATTCTAAGTTCCACATCAAACCCATTATATTGACAAAAAGAAAATTTCAAATACTAGAGGGACTATAGGAAACAAGGCATATTGATGCACTGTTGTTGGAACTGTGGAATTGTTCTAGCTGTTCTGAAAAATAAGTTTGGAGCTATACCCAATAAGTTACTAAACTGTGCATGTCTGTCAACACAGTGATACTACTGCTAGGCCAAAGAGAACAAAGAAAAATATGTATAGCAAATCTATAGATACAAAAAGATACAAAAGATAGATACAAATAGATACAAAATAGATAGATAGATAGATACAAAAGATGAGGGTACCCTTCAACTGGGTGATGGCTAAACAAATTATAGTATGTGAATGATATGGATTATTATCCATTACAAGAAATGATGGGGGGGGTTTGTTTGTTTTGGTTTGATTTTAATTTTAAACAAATACAAAAATAGGAAAAGAAAAAAAACATTGCTATGTACACAGAACCTAATAGAGGATTCAAAATACAAAGCAATGAATTTCCATTTCAGGAAAGTTTATATGATAAATACTACATAATGTGTTCAGAGAAGTCCATCTTTTTCTTTTACATGCATTTTTTACTTTAATTTTTATCCTTTCCCCCACCACATGGACATATTTATATATATACATATGCATATACATATACACACATATATATATACACATACATATATAACCATGAATATATATATATACATAAATACACATACACACATATATATACATAGCTTTCTATTGTAATATACACATATACATTCATATGTATATATGTATTACTTATGCTTGTCTTCTATTTCTCTGAAGGTAGATAACATCTTTATAAGTTCAAGTCTTTTCATATTTTTCTAAGTCCATCTAAGTTTTTAGACCACAACAATATTCCAATCTTATACTGTCTAGATATTTTAAATAGCCTAAAACAATATTGATTTAAGTTTCCCTGTTTTTCCCTTTTGATTAAATCTATTTTAGTTTTAACTTTGTTTTTTTTTTTGCATAATAAATTCTACTCCTGATCTTTATTTTATATTTGTGTATATCTCTTATTTCCTATCCCTCCTGACACCTCTGCTTTATGTTTACCCATGGTTTTGTCTTCCTGTTATTTAACCTACTCCCCCATCTACCAAGGATCCTTTCCCTTATTCTTTTCCTCTACCCTTTCTCTTTGCCCTCTTGTTTCTGTCTGAATTTAAAAGGCTTTTATAACATTCCAAATATATATATATTTTTTTAATATATATGTGTGTGTATATATATGTGTGTGTATATATATATGTGTGTGTATGTGTTTGTGTTACATATATATGTATGTATATATATATATATATTTATGTGTGTATATATGTATATATTTTATTTCCTTTTTATCCCATTCTCATTAATCTACCTACCTTATGCCATTCCTCTTAATTTACACATCTTTTTATATCCCCCCATCCTATTCCCTTATCCCTTATTTCTTTATAAATTTAGAAGACTTTTGTTTCCTTGTAAATATATATGTTGTTCTCTCTTTCACTCTAGCTTGATTTGAGTAAAGTTCTCTCCAAAAAATCCCTCCCTTATCCTGTCCCTATTTCCTATCCCCTTATCCTAATATTGCTTTCTGAATTTAGGAGACTTTTATACTCTTCTAGATTTATATGAATTGTTCACTCTTCAACCCATTTCTGATGACAGTAGGATTCCAAAACTATTAGCCCTCCTTCCCCCATCTAATTCCTTAGTGTCAGTTCTTTCTCTCACACCTCATTTGCAAAATTATTCTTTTTATTTTTCCTTACACCCTTTCCCTACCTTTTTTAGAATTATATCATACTCATTTCTACTCCAGTCTTTCTTTTGAACAACCCAATTACTAAGGACAAACTTAAACATATGGTTTTCATTTCCATTTGTCCTTATTGAACCTCTTGTTATTAGTCTTTGATAGGTAACATATTTCTTTTGTATCCAGTATGAAAAATTTTCTATTAAATTCAGGTCTTTTTGGAACAAAATCCTGAAACTAGCAACTCAAGTGTCCTTTTTTTCCATTCAGGATTTATGATTAATTTCTGTGGGTATGATTTTTGGCCACAACCTCAATTGTTTTGTTTTTTGATTTTGGGTGTGTGTGTGTGTGTGTGTGTGTGTGTGTGTGTACACATAAACATACACACATATATATTGTTCCAAGACCTATAGTCTTTTAATTTAGCTGCTGCTAGGTCTTATGTGATTTTAATTGTAGCTATGCCTAATTTGAGTATTTTTTTCTTGTTGCTCATAATATTTTCTCCTTGACCTGGGGGTTTTAGAATTTGGCTATAATATTCCTAAATGTTTTCCCTCATAGGATCTCTTTATCCTAATCCATAAATCCATAAATATTTTCTATTTCTACTTTCCTTTTTTTCTAACAATTTAAAAAATATATATTTCTTGTATTTTTGTATCAAGATTCTTTTTTTGATCATATTTTTCAAGTAGTCTGGTTATTCTTATATTTTTCCTCTTGATCTTTTCATTTTTTCATTTTTATGTTTTGTTTTATTATTTCTTTGTCTCATACCTTTACTGGCTTCCCTTTGTTCAATGCTATTTGTCAAGGAATTGTTTTCTCCCTTAAGGTTTTGGATCTCCTTATTTAGTGGTTTGACTTTGTTTTCATAATCTTGTTTTGCCTGGTTTTTTTCCTATTTAAAAAACAATTTCCTCAATCTCTCTCATTTGACTCTTAAAGTTTATTTTTAAGTTCTATAAATTTTTGGGGGGCAAGTAACCATTTGACATTATTTTGGGGAGTAGGAAGTAATGTTTTCAGTAAAAACTGGCAAGACTTAAGTGAATTGATAGAAGATGAAGTAAACAGAATGAACAGAGCGATTTATACAATAACAGCATTGTAAAAATAAACATCTTTGGCAGTTTTATGTACTTTGATCTATACAATGACCAATCATGATTCTTAAGGACTAGTGATAAAGCAAGCTATATACATTCTCCTGACATAAAAGTAAAGGATTTAAGCTGTACAAATACATGCATACTTAAACACACAAGTATATATGTATGTATATATATTGGTATATCTATAATATACATATATATGTAAACATATATACATAGTCAAAATAGACATTTCTTTTGCTTTACCATGAATCAAGAGTTTTGTTTATCTTTTCTTTTCATCTCTTTGCAATTTCCAAACATCATTCCTAATTAGATCCTTTAGGGCAAAAGAGAACAACCAATCAATCGATATATTTTTAAGTTCCTACTATGTGTCAAGTACTATGATAAATGTTAGGGATAGAAAAAAAGAGAAAAGACAGTCCTTGGGATCAAAGACCTTACAAGCTAATGGGTTAATGGGTGAGACAACATTCAAACAAATGTATATATAGTCACACACACACACACACACACACACACACACGATAAATAGGAAAGACTTAACAGAGAAAAGGCACTAAAAAGAATTAGGAGGATTTGGGGAAGGCTTTTAATAAAAGATGAGATTTTTATTGCTATTTAAAAGAAGCCAGGAAGCCTGGTAGATGGAGCTAAAGAGGTAAAGCACTCCTCTTCAATAAATTCCTTCAGATATTGAAGGCAATAATGATGTTTCTCTTGTTTCTTTTCTTCTCTAGGCTAAACATTACCAGTTAATTCAACTGATAGTCCTCAAGTCTTCATAATTCTATCATGAATTACTGAAAGGGATCATTCTTACCTTTAAAGAACCACAGTACTTTCCTACAAGTACTTCTGAAAACTATGGATTCCATAATTATTACATGTGGTAGGAATTTTGTCTCCCTTCTCTTTCCCAGTCTAACACAATAACTCCATAGTATATCCTTGATAACTACATATTGATTGATGCAGGTATAATTTTTTGGGAAATGAAAAAGAAAGAAAGTGGGGGAAAGTAGTAGGCAATAATAGTTTTTTCTATAATAAAAAAGGCCAAACATGAAAAAGGGCTCTAAATCATTATTGATTAGAGAAATGCAAATTAACACCACCCTTGTGGTACTACCTCATAACTCTTAGATTGACTAACATGACAGAAAAAGATAATGATGAATGTTAGAGGGGATTATGGGAAAAGTGGTGCATTAATACATTATTGGTGTAGTTGTGAAATGATCTAACCATTCTGGAGAGCAATCTCGAACTATTCCCAAAAGGCTATCAAACTGTACATATCTTTTGATCCAGCAGTATCTCTGTATAAAAAGCTTTAAAAAAAAGTTTTTCCATATTCCCAAAAGATCATAAAAGAGAGAAAAGAATGCACAAGTGTAAAAATGTCTGTGGCAGCCTTTTTTGTAATGGCAAGCAACTGGAAATTGAGTGAATGACTATCAGTTGGGGAATGACTGAATAAGTTATGTTACATATATATGAATGTAATGTGATAGTATTATTATATAATAAATGATGAACAAGCTGATTTCATTATGCTAAGTGAAATGAACAGAACCAGAAATGAAGAATAACAAGATTATGTGATGATCAGCTATGATGGACTTGGCTCTTTTCAACAATGAGGTGATTCAAGGCAATTCCAATAGACAAGTGATAAAAAGTACATCTGAGAGAGAGATCTATGGAGACTGAGTGAGGATTAAAGCATAATATTTTCACCTTTGTTGTTGTTGTTTGTTTATATGTTGTTTTTTTTTCCTTGTGTCTTTTCCCCTTTTGATCTATTTTTTCTTGTGCAGTATGATGAACATGGAATGTGTTTAGAAAAATTGCACATGTTTATTCTGTTTTGGATTGCTTACTGTCTAGACAGGAGGGTAGGGCAAGGGAGAAAAATTTGGAACAAAAGGTTTTGCAAAGGTGAATGTTGAAAACTAGTTTTACATGTATTTGGAAAAATAAAATCTTTTTAAAATGTGGAAAAAATAGAAAAGAACAAAATTAATGTGACAATGATACTATAATGAGAAGAAAAATTTCTAGCTAATATATATATATATGTATATGCACATGCATGTATGTATGAATATGTATGTGAAGATATGCCAGAACACAGGATAATAAATTAATTGTGTGTTAGAATATGGATAATGCTATTAGATATGAATATTGAATGAAATATACATGAAATATCCAATTATATATACTTATCTCTAAAGGAAAGTTGAGATAACATGCTTTTCAAAACTTTTATATTTATGCTTGCCATCTAGGGGAAGAGGTAGGGAGAAGGGGAAAATCTGAAACACAAGGCTATGCAAGGGTCAGTGTTGAAAAATTATCTGTGCATGTGTTTTGAGACTAAAAAGCTTAAAAAAAGAAAGAAAACTTTTATTTTTATGTCAAAGGCCTGTAATTCCATCACTATGGGAAAAATATTTTCCTTCACCATCTACCAATGCAGATTGCAGCCCATATGTAATTTATCAACTTAGAGAAATTCAGAGATGACTTACCTTTGCTTTTAATACCAGTTCCTTATGTTTATGAATTAATTCTTCATTTTCTGACAGTGATGAACCTAGGTGCTGTTTTTGCAAATCTTTTATGGTTTTCTGAAACCAGCAGGTTACCTGGAAGAAAAATAACAATAACAACAATGACAACAAATATTACATTCCAAAAGATCAGAGCAAGAGGGTAAGATTTTAGAAATATTTCCTCAACCTTTCAAAATTTAACAAACTAATCCAATCTCTCCTTTAAACTTATCTCATGCATTAAGTCAGTATCATCAGGTTTTCATTTTTCTTCATATAAATACCACCTGCTCAGGTGAAGAGGGAAAAATCCAGAAAAGTATGAAAATGATTTATCAGTTTGGTAGATGATACACCATGAAGAAAATAACCCTGTCTGAGCTCTAACAAGGAAGGACTAAAATATATTCCCAAGCAGTATATAAATCATACATTCTTTTAAAACAAAAGCATCTCTAAAATTGTATTCTTTTTCACATATGAAATGATGAATCTGAGCAGCTTCACAGTTAGCTATGACAATATTAAATAGCTCTGTGTAGAAAAATCTTTTCTACTGTAGAGAGTTAATGCAAGAGGATTGGGTTTGCTGCATTTCCTGGGAAATCTATACTCAGAAAATAAATGGAGTGATTTGAAAAGGTCCACTTATATTGTAAATGACAGAAAGAATGATTTACTCCTTTGAACTTGATATAAACAATAGAACATATCATGAATAGTGTTTAAGCAAAAGAAATGATGCAGAATTCCAAAGGAAGCTATATCTCTTTAAATGTATGAATCCATAGGTCTTATGATATTGTTTTTAACTAACCACCCATACAAATGGCTGTTTTAGCATGCAACAACCTAATCTCAATTCAAGAGAATGAGAATTATTTGGTTTCACCATATTTTCCAATTACTCTACACAGTTTGGGCAATCTTTGATTATCAATCAGTACATGTTTGAGATAAAGAAATATTAGAGATCATCCTAGATCTTTGTCATCAAGGTATTTCTTGAACCATTAAGTTCCATGGAAAATAAATTATTTAAGGAAGTGTAGGAAGTAGCTTGGCCCAGAGGGAATATAACTCCTTCTTATAGTTCTCCATGAAAAAGAATGAAAATAAGATGGAACTCAAAATCTTATAAAAGTAAATCTTGAAAACTATCTTTAAATGTAATTGAAAAAAAAAGATGGTATTACAAATTTAAAAAAGAAGATACCCATGTGCACAAATATGTGCACAAAACAAATTTGGGTAAATTCAAAACTAGAGTCTTCTCTCGTTTTACTTTGGATCCCCGCAATTCAGTTTTCTCATCTGTAAAATGAGAAGGGTTGTCCAAGATGATTTGTAAGGTTGTCTTTAGCACTAAATCAATGACCCTATAAACCCCAGATTTGTTGGTTGGTTGATTTTTGCAAAAAGCTAATGAGTGATGAGTTACTAGGATCTGCCTGAAATCTCCACATTTTTTATAATAATGCTGGAGATTTATTCTCAGTGCATAATAATTTAGCCAGTATTCTCCTACCAGAAATCTCTATTGACCAGAATTTCTGTCAAATCTTACTACTATAAAATCACAGAATTTTGGAAGTGGAAGGTATCTTGAAGAGCATCCACTCCAACATTCCTCAAAAGTGGTCACCCCACCTTTCCCTGAAGATCTCTAGTACAGAGATTGCATGACCTCCTGAGGTAACCTCTTTGAGTTTTGGTTAGCTCACATTGTGAGATGTTTTCTTTACAGGAAGCCTAAACTGGCCACTTTGAAGCATTCATCCACTGTTGGTAATTATGTTTTCTCGTATTCAACAGAACAAGTCTATTCCTGTAGTTAGATGGCACTTAGAGCACAGGACTTGGAGTCAGGAAGACATAAATTCAAATCCTGTCTACTTAAGCTAGTTTTCTCATCTGTAAAATGGGGATAATGATCACAGAGTTTTGTGAGGTTTGAATGAGTTAACAAGCATAAAGTGCTCTGTAAACCTTAAAGTTCTATATAAATGCCATTTTATTATTATTATTTCATATGTTAGCCTTTCAAATATTTGAAAGTTTCAAACATGAAGATGATTCATCAATATGACATGTCATGAAGAATACAATCCCCAAATCTTCCCTTTTCCTGGCTAAATATTCTACTCCCTGTATACTTGATAAATATTAAAAAAATGATGATACTAAAAATGATCCTAAATTACCACAAAATCTTTAAGCTCTTCCTCAGGATAAGAGTATGATTAAAGATTATTTAATTTAATTTCTCCTGATAATTAAGAAAAGTGAGGTATAGGAATATTAAGGAATAAAGCAAAGTTAAAGAGATTAAATTCCCCCTCCCAGGCTGGATAAGAAAGTTTACTGGAGTAGTATTGAAGATATTCATTCTATGCAAATTGTCGCATTACTATTTTCTCTCTCTTTTTTTTTTTCTTTCACATAGTTTTTCCCTTGTTCGGCTTCTTCTTTTGCAACATGACTAGTGTATATATGTATATATACAATCATATTAAACATATTTATATTAAACATATATATAATCTCTATCAAATTGTTTCCTATCCTGGGGAAGAGGAAGGGAAAATAAGATGGAACTCAAAATCTTATAATAGTGAATCTTGAAAACTATCTTTAAATGTAATTGGAAAAAAATAAAGTAGTATTACAAATTTTAAAAAAGAAGATACCCATTCTAATTTTAAAGAAATAAAAGCACTTCACTTCCCTGTTTAAAGTGCCATTTAAGCTACTTGGTAAATATAATGTTCATTAAGTTGAAGCCATTGAGATTGTCTTTCCATCAATAGACATAAAAGATGTTCATTAATTTTTCAAATTTTAATAGTAGAAAAAAACCCTTTATCACAAAAAAAAAAAAAAAAACACGCCATGAACCCATTTAAAAATCACAAATAAACAAGGGAATTATTGAAGAAACTGGATAAAAGCAAAGAAGATCATTAATTTAATTTAATTTCAACACAATGGCAAACTGGTTAATGAGGCCTTGAAGTGAATTCTTTTTTCCCATACAATAAAACCAAATTTTACCAAAGCTAAAATAAAAATACTTTTTTTTTTATGAAACATATTGTTAGTAGCTCCATATGTCTCTCTGGTACAGGGATGGTTGGTTCTCTCTTTTTTTTTTTTTCTTCTTTTAATCACAACAGAGTTACAAATATCCAAGAAAAAAAAAAAACTGGCACTATTTTTGTACTACACACACAATGCAGAGAAATAGGGCAAGTCTTAATGTATCCTTAAGAGACTTGCTGAGTTGGTTCAACCTTAAAAATGCTGGTGTTCAAGCAGGCAATAATTTAAACTTGCTTGAGAAAATATGCTCTCCGGAACAAGGGTGAGTATAACTTTTGAATTCTCCTTTATCTTGGTCTCTATAGCAAACTCTCTTCAGCAATGCTAGAGTTCTTCCTAGAAGCAGGATCAAAATCTATACATGCTTTATCACAGTACAAGATACTGCAGAATTTCCCCCAATGGTTATGGTGATTATATTCATCTAACCTCAGATTAATGCATATGGCCGGATTGAGAATATACTCTTTTGCAGAGCTTTATTTTCTTAACTGCAGAATTTATTTTCTTTTTTTAAGATTGGTACTGACCCAGAAAAATCTACACTGAACTTGACAATTAGGGTTTGACTGTCATGTTCAGTGTGATCTGACAAATCCTCATGAAGCCATATCACTAAGCAATGCTCCTAGAAGCAACAGACCATTGTTTCTTTCTCTATGCCCTGAAAACTCTCCCTGTTCTTATAATTACTTGATTTCAATTTGGGATAGTCCAACAATTTTACAGCTATTTCAATCCATACACCTTTTTTTGTTTTTTACTCCCCAAAGCAAAAAAAAATTGCCTTTAGGTAAAGGAAAATCAATGTTACAATATTGTGAATTTGAAAAGGTCAGAAAACAAAGTCTCAGCAAATGTGGGACTATGACAGGGCTTGAAGCCAGCCAGTCTAGGTTTGACATCTAAGAAGGGACTCAACTAAATCAATCTAATAAAATATGTTAAAGCCTACTTTGCATATATCATAATAGGTCAAGGTAAAATCTCTATCTGCCCATGGTGACAAAGATAGAGGATGTAATATTTCTTTTACTTCTAACCTGCTTTGATTCTATGTTTTTCTTGCCCAAATCAAGCAAAGTGATTGGAAAACAGGATTGAAGCCAAATCATTTCCAAACTCTTTCTCCTGATTTGAGATTGGGTTGCTACATGACTAGGATAGCCATTTATCTCAGTGATTAGTTAATAATAAAATAACAAGGTCCATGTGTGCCATATTACATAAAAGCTATAGTTTCTTTAGAGTTTTACACCATTTGTGATCTTATCGGTGAAGAGGGCTCAAGATTGTTGAAAATTCCTTAATAGAGACAGTGAATGCAGTGACTGGGATGGAAAAAATGAATTTGAACAGGTGTTCCTAAACCCTTAAGTTTTTGAATACACTGAACTAACAAATATAGATGTTAGATGAGTAAGTCAATGGCTTGGAATTCTAAGAATATTTGAATTCCTACTGACCATATATGGCTACGGTGATAATACAGTAAAGTGAGCACAAGAGGCAACTGTGAAATTTTGGGGAAAGTGCTTAAGTTGGAGTCAGGAGGTCTGGGTTTGAATCTTAGTTCTGGTATCAGTATTTTGTTCATGAATCACTCACTTCCATTTCTTCATTTCTAGAAATTGGCCCTCATTGAATGAAAGAAACAACAACAGAAATGGTGCATCGATCCTCAGATGCTTACTGCTACAAAACATTAAATATTACAAACAAATAAATTTCCCTAATAGTTCTATATGGCTGTGAATCACAGAACATCATGTTTGAAGAAAAATCGAAATTGCAGGTCAATGGTAAAATGTATGGTGGGTGTAAGCTGGCTATAGCACATTACCACCATAACTTGCACACAAGCAGGGAAGTAAAAGAGATATCAAGGAAGTCATGTATATTCTGAAGAGGTTGTTTCATTATAAAATAATAGGATCATAGATTTAGAGCAGAAAGGATTCTTAAAGGTGATCCAGTCTAACTTCTTCAATTTGCAGTGCTTAGCACAATGTTTAGCACATATTAGGTACTTTGTATTTATTGGTTGATTACAGATGACAAAACTAAAACCCTAAAAGTAGAGATGACTTTAATAGTCACCTAGGTAGTAAGTAGCAGAATCAGGGTTTGAACAAAGGTCCTTTGACTTTGAATACCATTATCTTTCTATTCTATTATCCTGTACCAAGAATAAAAGATTAAAAACAGATTGTCCAGCTTTGTATAGGTTTTGAAGTATATATTACTTTGAATTGCAAATGCAAAGAAGTAGTTTAAATGGCTCTACACAGATACCCTTAGGCAATCAAAAGAGAAAATTTATGGAAAGATATGGGTGATCAACAATCATAGGAAGATGTATCTCCAATCACTAAATCAAAGAAACCTGCATGGATATAAAAATATTTATAACAAATCTTTTCAGAATAGCAAAAATAGTGAAATTTAAGGGATACTTATTAATTCGTGAATGGCTGAACAAATTATATAAATGGAATGGAATACTATTGTACCATAAGGATGAAATGGATAATTTCACACCAAATTGGAAAGACCTCTGTACTGACCAGAGTGAAGTAAACAGAATAAGAATATTTTATATAATGACAACATGATAAATACAAATAACTTTGAAAGAACAGAACTCATTATTACAATGACATGCTCATAGAAGACCAAAGGCAAAATACAGTATCTTCTTCCTACCAAAGAGATGATAAGCAAAAGATCCAGAAACAAATATTTTGGAAGTGGCTAATATGAGAATTTATTTTGCTTTATTATGTATATTTGTTATGATTTAATTTTTTCTTTTTATTGTTTCCTGTTCAATGGGAGCAGGGAGAAGTAATAGGAGGATATTAATTGTAAAAAATGATATAATTAAACTGAAAAAGGTAGGAATGAGAATTGTAGAGAATTCATTTTAGAATGTTTTTCCTTTTAATACTCCATTCAACATCTACCTTATACGTAAAGTCTTTCCTGATTTCCCCTCCAATGTTCTGCCTCCCCAAACTATCACAAACTATATCTACTTTTTTTACATTTTTAATATGCTTCCTTTATCATTAATATTTCATTGTCTTTTTCTAATCAAAAAGGTTCTGAAGGTATGAAAGTAAAACACAATTGTATTAGGAGCTCGGGATATTGTCAAGACTTTTGACAATAAAAGGCTTACTACACACCTGTCAGATTGGCTAAAATGACAGGAAAAGGTAATGAGGAATGTTGGAGGGGATGTGGGGAAACTGGGACACTGATGCATTGTTGGTGGAGTTGTGAAAGGATCCAGCCATTCTGGAGAGCAATCTGGAATTATGCCCAAAAAGTTATCAAAACTGTGCATACATACCCTTTGATCCAGCAGTGCTACTCCTGGGCTTATATCCCAAAGAAACACTAAAGAAGGGAAAGGGACCTGTATATGCCAAAATGTTTGTGGCAGCACTTTTCGTAGTGGCTAGAAACTGGAAAATGAATGGATGTCCATCAATTGGAGAATAGTTGGGTAAATTATGGTATATGAGTATTATGGAATATTATTGTTCTGTAAGAAATGACCAGCAGGATGATTTCAGAAAGGACTGGAGAGACTTACATGAACTGATGCTGAGTGAAATGAGCAGAACCAGGAGATCATTATACATGGCAAAAAAGAAGACTATGTGATGATCAATTCTGATGGACATGGCTCTCTTCAACAATGAAGTGATCCAAATCAGCTCCAATTATTCAATGATGAAGAGAATCAGCTACACCCAGAGAGAGAACTATGGGAAACAAGTGTGGAATACAACATAGCATTTCCACTCTTTCTGTTTTTTGCTTGCATTTTTGTTTTCCCTCTCAGGTTTTTTTTCTTTCTTTCTAGATTTGATTTTTCTTGTGCAGCAAGATAGCTCTATAAATATGTATACATATATTGGATTTAACATATTTAACATGTATTGGACTACCTGCCATCTAGAGAAGGGGGTGGGGGGAAGGAGAGGAAAAGTTGGAGCAGAAGGTTTTGCAAGGGTCAGTGTTGAAAAATTACCCATGCATATGTTTTGTAAATTTAAATAAATAAATAAATAATAAAAAAGGAACGTAAAATTTTTTTTTAAAAAATAAAAGAAAAGGCTTGATAGATTTATAGTACCACTCCACAGCAGTACATCAGAGAAAACCCCATGGATGGTATAGTATGTCAGATAGGGAAACCCTGTGGCTCCTTCTCCCATAATCAAATCTACTCCCCTCTGACCTCCTGGATAGGAGCCATTTTCCACTCAACCTCAGTGGTACATACTACCTTCCCATCTTCCTTCTCCACTTCTTGCTTTGGAAATTATGAGATCAGTAGTATATTCCTTCTTATAAAAAAAGTGTTTCCATCAGCTCTTTCCAGTATTGTTCTATTCACCATTCCTGTGCCTTCCCCCCCCCAAAAAAAAAGACCCTTCTCTTGTCTCTTCCCTATATGTGCCGTCTTCCTCTATTAGAATCCAAACTTCTGGAGAAGAGGGATTGCCTTGATATTATCTATGTGCTTCCAGCATTTAGTAATACAGTAAATGGCACATAGAAGGTGTGGAGTAAATGTTTGACTGGTTGACTGAAAGCATTAAAAACTTTTTAATCTTTTTAAACAAAGGAAGAACCCATCCTGATGGAATCACAGGACATGTTGACTAGAATTTACTTCCTTTGAAATCAGAAAACCTGAAGTCAAATCTAAGCCTCAGATATTAATTAGTTATGCAACTCTGACCAAGTCAGGTAAACTCAATTTCTTCATCTATAAAAAGGGAATAAGATTAACTAATAACACTTCACCAAGATGGAAAGGTCAAAGGAGTTAAATACTTCTTAAACCTTCAAGTGTTATCTAAATATCAGTTATTATTAATATTTGTACTTCCTGCTTCACAAGCTATTTTGAATAAAGTGTGTTTTTAACTTTATAACAACACATCTGTTTTTTATTATTATTGTGTTGGGAAAGGAGGAATTTTAATATTTTTAAAGCTACCTAGGGTTCCCCCAGTACATTCATTAACCTTAGTCCACATCACATTTACTAGTCTCTTTCAAGAAATGCTCACCTCCCATAGAGACTGCAAGTGAAATGCAGTAAGAACCTGCATGATTAAAGATTTCTCTGGGCCCTGACTATTATCCACCCCTTGCCCCCTGATGCCAGTTTGCAGTTTTCCCGAGCCTGCACATTTACTACCAGATATGCTCTGAGAAACAAGTTAAAGAAAGCCAACCCTGGTCTCAGGAGTAACAAGATCATCATGAGGCTGGTTACATCTCATTGTGTGGCATTTTCACATGTGGGTAGCCACTTAGATCAAATTTACTGTACTGGGCTGAACCTGGCTGAGGAAGGGATGCTCAGCAGCCTGTAACTTGATTCTCACAAACATTCCCTGCTGCTGAAAACAAGTCACTCTAAATAACAGAGGGCATGTCGACTTCAATGGCTTTCCAATGAATCTGCTACAGCTTTCCCTTTTGTAAAGCTGCAGCTACTCCAAACTAGCTTTATGAGCTTTTGAATTATAGCAGCTGCTGTCAAAAGAATGAATGATAAGTGATTTAAATGGTACTTTGTAATGCTTATTTTTAATATGGTCTCAGCAACATAAACATTAAGAAAAAAAATGGAGGAGACATAAAGGTGGTTCCTTAATTTACAAGAAGGTGAGGGAGTAAGGTATGAAATTTAATTAATTGGGGGTGGGCAAGAGAAGATAAAGAATATTTTTCTTTCCAACAACACCTATATATGGACATAATGGTTCTTTTGTGTCTGATCAGTCCACTAGGGATCAATCTTAGAGATCAATGCAGCAGGACAAGAAAGGAATTAAGTATATTTGTACCCCTGTGACAACATAAGAGGAGGAAGGAATGGGAGAGAACATTGTATATTTATTATGTACTAGCTATAATATACTTTAAAAATATTTCTTCTTTAAATTAAGGGTGCCACCAAAGGGAATATGTAGGATTTGGGGAGGGGAAAAGGGAGAAGGCTAAGACACAAGTAGATCTTCCATCTAAAACTTTCAGTTATTTCACTTGTGTCCAACTCTTTGTGACCCCATTTGAGGCTTTTTTGGCAGAAATACTGGAGTGGTTTGTGGTTTCCTTCTCCAGCTCATTTTACAGAAGAAAAAACTGAGACCAAATAGGGTTAAATGACTTGCCCAGGATCACACAGCTAGTAAGTATATGAGGCCAGATTTGAACTCGGGAAGATTTGAACTGTCATTATATCCATGTGCACCGAGCTACCCTTCATCCATAGTAATAGGGAAAACAATAGAGTCTTAGACTTGGGTTCAAAAAACCAACCACAAATATAAAACTGGAAAGGCATTATTTCAATAGGAGTTCAATTGGGAATTTTGGTGGACTGCAAGTTCAATGAGTCAACAGCTAAATGCTATTAATGAAAATAAGGCTGCTATATGATGATCTTGGCTTGTATTTTTTTTAATCAGACCTTTGATTTCATTGGTATAAGGAATATTGCCTATCAATGAAAATTATCTTCTGCTCTGAAACTTTAAGCAACTCATCTCAGTTTGTAGCTAGATGGCACAATAGATAAATAATGGGCATGAAATCAGAAGCTGATTGAATTGAAATCAGTTCAATGACTTCAGGCACTTACTAGTTATGTGAACCTGGGCAAGTCACGTAACCCTGCTTTCCTCAGTTTCCTCATTTATAAAATGAGTTGACAAAGGAAATGACAAACAATGACAATATCTTTACTAAGAAAATTCTAAAAGGGGTCACAAAGAGTTAGAAACCACTGAAAAATGACAACCTTAGATAGACATCTAGTCCAACTCTCTTATTTTGGAGATGCAGAAACTGAGATCTACAAATATCAAGAGGTTTATCCAAGATCACACTAATATTTCTACCTATCCCGTTCTTTTATTGAAAAAACCAGAGTTTGGTTCCAAAAGGCAGGACTAAGAATAAAGGGTAGAAGTTACAAAGAAGATTATCATAATTACCTCTTTCCCCAATCTTCTCTTTTTTCAACTACACAGTCCTATTTTCATCAAGTTGTATCCTTCCCTAGACATGCTCTGAGTTTGGCAATATCCTCACTAATAAAAGAGTCTTAGAATTACCTTTAGATAGAAAGCTCCAGATCTGGCCTGACCAAGGTGAGTTACAGGGGGTCTGTAAACCTTCACTATTTCAGATGCTATTTTTCTATTCAGATAAAGTAAAATCATATTTTATACAGATGTTAGTTTTCTATTAATGCAGCCTGTAATCATAGGCTGGTGTTCTATCCACTGAGCCACCTAGCTGCCCCTGTAGATTATTTTAAGAAATCTAAATGCAAGTCTTCATATTCATTACTATGAAATTCCATATTGTTGATTTTTTTACTCATAAAGAGAAAATGGACTACATTGGAAAATGAAGGCTTGGATAAAATTACAGAACTGCACATCAAGGTTAGGAAGCTAAATGGACTAATTAAGCTAACATCATTAAAAAGTTTTCTTTTCAAGAAAAGGGAAAAGAATCTCTTTATAGTAAAATATAGCAGCTCCTTTTATGGTGGCTAAGAATTCAAAATTTAAGGGATGCCCATCAGTTGAGGAATGACTAAAATAGATATGGTATATGATTGTGATGGAATATTATTGACAAACAGGATGATTTTAGAAAAACCTGGAAAGACTTGTACAAACTGATGCAAAGTGAAATGAGCAGGACCAGGAGAACATTAACAGTAACAGCAGTATTGTACAATGAATTGTGAATAATTTAGCTATTCTCAGCAATACAATGACAAATACAAGATAATCTAAAAGGACCCAGGATGAAAAATGTTATTTGTCTCCAGAGAAACAAATGATGTTGTCTGAAAACAGATTGAAACATACTATTTTTTCTCTTCCTTCCTTCCTTCTTTCCCCCCACCTCTCTCTTTTCCTCTCTCTTTCTTCTTATACACAATGATTAATTGGAAATATTTTACATGATTGTACATATATAACTTACATCAGATTGCTTTCCATCTCAGGGAGGGGGAGTGGAAAGAGGGAGAGAGGGATAGACTTTGGAGCTCAGAACTTTAAAAACCAACTAATGTTAAAAGTTGTTTTACATGAAAGCGGGAATTATAAAAATTAGCACCTTTATAGGGTTGTGAACAAATGTATACAAAACACCTCAGAAAACCTAAAGCATTATTTAAGGATTAACTATGATCATTAGCTGGAGAAAGAAACAGCAAGCCATTCCATTATCTTTTCCAAAAAAACTTCAAATGCAGTCACTAAGTCAAAAGCGACTGAAAAAAAAAAATAACTTGAACAATAATAATGGTCATTACTAGTTGAGATAGATAGGTGATATTAGTGAATAGTTTTGACCTTGGGATTAAGAAGACCTAAATTCAAATTTTACCTTAGATTCTAGACTCTAGGAATTGTGTGACCATAAGCAAGTCATTTAACTTCCATCAGCTCACTTTTCCCATCAGCAAAATGGGCATAAAATAGTTCCTATCTCATGAAGTTATGAAGATCCAATGAGATAATACTTGCAAAGCAAAAAGGCTGATTATTGTTAACTATCCTTCCCAGATTTGTTATTTTGGGTGGAAAAAATGTCTTGTGTAGCAATCACACATTGCTCAGTCAGCCTTTGTTTCGGTTTGGCCCTTGTTAAGCTACACTTTATTCTTTTATCAAGTCTTTGTTCCTTCTTATGGTAACCAATTTCACCTGTTTAAAATTATGCAAATTTATTTCAAAAGCCTGTCATCTCTGTAATTTTTAAAAAATATTTCAGTCTTGGGCAAACCACTTTACTTGATCTTTTTCTCTTTATCTGCAAAATGAAGGGATTAAACTAGAAGACCTCTAAGATCCTTTCAAGGTCAAAATCCTATGATCTCATGAAACGACCAAAGACTCTGACCCTTGGCATATGTTAGAGAGCTTTTCCAAACTGAGATTGATCCACTGATCAGTATTTCTTGAGTATGATTATCTAGTCAGTTATATAGCTACTGACCTAATTAATTATTCAGTTCACATTTCTCCACTTTATCTACATAGATATAATTTTAGTTCAGAGCAACTAGTACTAGATGAGAGTTCAGGTCTGAATCCCTACTGTAACACGTCCCAGATTATATATATAAATTTTCTAATTTTGTTTCCTCCTTATCACAATTCATATAATATCTTGTAGTATCTTCATCACAGGCCTGTGGTATGGATCAAATGAAATAATATATGTAAAAGTCTTTTTTTTCCTGCTATGACTAGGCAATTAAGCAGTTATTTTTTGAAGATGTACATTTCCTACTTTAAGGAATGGGAATAGTCTTGCCTAGATGATGGAAAATAGATTAGATGACCACCAGTTTCCTCTTAGCCTTAGGAGTTTACAAAGCTATAATCACACACAGAAATAGAAGCAAAGCTTTAGTCAATTGAGAGTAGGGGGAAAAAAGTCTTTTCAGACTACTGCAACATCTATTTATAGTTGACACACCCACTAATGATAACATTCCTCATTTGCTTTTGGAATACAGAAATATGTGACATTCTTAAAGGCTACTGAAAACACCCAAGAGTATCCCTTGGCCTGATTCCTCTCTGCCTGCATGTCATTTTAATTTTAAAAGCAGACAAGAAAATCCTTTTGAAAAAAGGAAGATTTATTTTGGTCTACCTCACAGAAGAATTTGCCAGTAGGTAAAATTTAGGGTAAAATCTTTTCATTGTGAACACTGATTTTCGACTTATAAAATAAACGTAACATTTTTCCCTATCCCCAGGTCTTAGCTAGAAGACACAACACAAGAATAGGAAACACTATTCAGTTACCTTTATTGCCCTGTTTCAATAAGGGATTAGAATATTTTCATGTCTCTTTTAGCTAATAATGGTAATGAAAAAGGTGGATGAAGACTTATCTACAGAAATGTAAGTTCTTTACTGTAGTTGAATTATTTCCCCAGAGCAGATAAGGACACAGGTTTTAAGAATAGCAGATTCTACCTTCTTCCATGCAGATTCCAGAAAAAGCAGGATAACTAACATTGTCCCTAAAATTTGATGAATAAATTGGGCTCCACATTTTTCTCAGACTGCTTCTTTGATGATGCAATGCCTAGCACTTAATTAATTAATTACTTAGAAAAGGTGTGTGAATAAACAGTTTTCCCCCTATAAAGTAAGAGAGAGAGGGAAGAGTCTGATAGTAAAAACATTTCTGACCTGAGACTAATTTGCATATCATTTGCCCATAATCTCTATCACTATTTTCCTGGTGGGTTTGTGAGTAGAACTGTTTGACTCTGTTTCTATACAACTCGTATCACCATTTTGCAAATATCATTTCTTTCATAGCAATCCCTTTTAAAAATATTCTCAAATTTTCAAAGAAATCAGTCAATTTCACTGACCTATAGTTTATATTCAGTCCTCTTCCTTTTACTGTGGAAAGTGGAGAACTGTCATTCTTCAGTCTTGAAATAAACCTTCTATTCTATAGTATCTTTCAGATATCAGTGAATCAGCAAACACATTTTATTGGTTCTTTTAGTATTTTGGGATGTAGGTCACCTGGTGACAAATGAATCCTGGCTAACTGGCTAACCCTGATTTACCTTGGGGGTCTACCCCTACCCCATTAGCCATTTTGGTCTCATTAGCCATGTTAAGTCCAAAAATGATTTATTTTCCTTGACAGAGAAAACAGAAGAAACATAATCTGTCTTAACGATCTTGTATCATCATCTCATAAGTCTTAAGATTTTACTAATTATAACAAGAAAAAAAATCACTTTTTCATTTGTCTTTGGTACTTCTAACTGACCCTCCTGAGCTTCAGGAATCCTGAAACAATTCTATTAGGAACTTACTTGCATGTATATTATATACCTTTGCCTCCACCTTAAAATCTAAGTTCATTAATAAGTTCCTTGAACATCCTCATCTTATTTTTCTCACTTCTGAGATTTTTTCCCATATCCCTTGGTCTAGAATTTTAGATCACATGAGTATATTCATTCTTCCTCTGAAGTCTTTAAAAATCTGCTCTCACTTATTACAGATTATTCCTGGCTTTGCTTTCCACATTTAAGAAATTCTAAGATCATACAATCACTCTTTCCCCCCCCCAAAAAAAAGTTCCTATTTTCACAACTCAAGCAACTAGTTCCTACTTAGGGAATATTTGGCCTAAAAAAATAAATCTTTTCTATTGCTTCTTCTGCCTATTGAAGGATAAAATTAAAGTGAAGACAAATTAAGAAAAACCAGCTGCTGTGTCTGGATCATCGAAGCCCCTATTTATCCCTCCAGTCCTGATTTTCGGTCTATCTCCTAGAGCATATCCTCTTTTTGTAAGGTAGTCTTTAAGCCATGATCCAGAAATCCAAAACCCATTATAGAATCATAGGGGGTTAAGAGTGAAAGGTGCCTTAGAAGTCCCTCATGCATTTTCTTTAAAGGAGCATTTTATTCTTTGTCATTGTTTCAGTCATGTCCAGCTCTGTGACCCCATTTGGGGTTTTCTTGGCAGAAATACTGAAGTGGCTTACTATTTCCTTCTGCAGCACATTTTATAGATGAGGAAGCTAAGGCAGACGGGGTTAAGTGATGTAGCTAGGATTACACAACTAGTAAATGTCTGAGGCCAGATTTGAACTTAGAAAGATGAGCCTTCGTGACTCTCTATCCACTATTGCATCATCTGGCCTAATAACCTACCAAAAAAAAAAAAGTCTCCTTACCATCTCTTCTAGGAGAGAGACCATCCTGCACTGAAGCATGGTTTGAGATTTGATTGTTACAGAAACAAACATTGAATAGTTTATGCAAATTACTACAAAACTGCCTCTGTTGCTGTACCTGCTGGGCCTCTGCCATTCTTAGTAAAAGGCTCTACAGACAGGATTTATATTTCAAGCATAAATAGGCCCAAAGCATTTATTTATAAATAGAACTGAAGAATTTCTACTTTCTCCCAGTTCTGGGATTGTGATTTTTGTATTTGGAATTCAGTCAGTAAATGAAGTACTTATCGAGTTCTATGCTAAGTGCTAGAAATTTTAAAAAGCAAGATAAAACACCACCAACAAAACAGTTGCTGCCTTCAAAGACATGACATTCTAATGGGAAAGACAACATGTAAATAACTAGTTGGCTACATACAGCACCCACCCTCACTTAAATCCTACTCACTTGCATGTTATGGCATTACCTCCCTGACATCCTCTTCAAAACAAAGGACAAACAACTATCTACTGGACTACCTAGAAAAGAGACTGTACAAATAAGTAAAATAGGATTGGACTAACTTAAGCCCTATTTTTCAAGTAAGAAATGAAATATTATGGCACATGGCCAGGGACAAAAGTCAAGACAGAGAAGCCCAAGCTACTAGAATTCAGGGATGATGCAAGCTTGATCAGAGTTATAGAAAGGAAAGATTTTGCTCTCATAAGCAATGAGATAGTGCAGTGGACAGAGAGCTGGACCTAGAGAGAGGTGTTCTAAATCAGCTTCAGATATTCTTCTTTTTGCTTGTTTTTTCTCAAACATAAAATGGGAATATTGTAGTAGTAAATTCCTAGGGTTGTTGTGAGGATCAAATAAAATATTTGTAGAGCACTTAGCACAATGCCTGACACATAGTAGGTACTATACAATTACTGATTATTATTATTATTATTTCATTATTATCTTCATTTTAACTTCTGTGTATCATCCACTTTTGCTTTGTTGTGGGCTTGCTCTTGCATCTATCTCTCGAGCAAATCTTATTTTTTGAACTTTATTTGAATCCTTGATGTAGGAAGGGATCCCAGCAATAAATAATTCAACCCCCTTTCACAAATGCTGCACTTAAGAGAAAGATGGATATCTCTTTATATATTATTTTCCTTTCCTTGTACCAAGCAACTCTTGCCAAATAACCAGATGCTATTAGAGACAGGAGAACTGATAAAGGAAAAAAGTCATCAAGTGTTTATCTCTCTTAACCCTAGGCTTCTTGACAGGCTCTCTTCCAATTATCAAGGCTACACACAGTTGTTTTCAATTACACTTGATGGCCATAGGTGACAGTTGGAATAAGTACTTTGATCTTAAAGGCATGTTGCTATTATCATAAACTCTTCCCCTACTCCCCAAATATACTCACTTGTTTTTCTTATTCTCAGTCTCTTAAGGAACAGAAACCAGTTGCATTTATTTCCTAGGAGCCAATTCAGATAAAGATGGCAACTCCATAACTAGTTTTACAAATAGACATAAGCCCATAAATGTAAGAAATGCCAGATAGAGAGAATGTCAAGCTCATTTGTATTACCTGAGTCCTGGGGTCAGGTGGAGAGATAGAAGAGAAATATGAAGGAATGTGTTTTTTAAAGTAGCTGGCCCTGGACAACTGCCCTGCTTAGCTTGCTTAATGTTGGATGTGCCCTAGGAAAACATCTGATGTAAGTGACCAAAAAAAATTTTTTTTGTTGTTTATATTAGGGAAAGTTTTTCTTCCACAGGAGTTGTTCTATATGTCCTGTGAGAGTTAAGGTAAACAATTGTGGGTGATATTCATCAATCTTGTAATTTATTAATTTTCTTTTTTCCAGTGGAGAAATTTGATCAAATTAGATCTTTCACACTGCTTTTAGGCAAATTTTAATGGAGGGACAAGTAGTAACTAGACATAACATCTAATTCAGTGCCACCTGACTATGGTTGGTAATAAAGCTGTTATGAAGGTTTTCAATGGGTTGTTCTATTTAGAGGCAATATGATGTAATTGAATTAGATTTAGAATAATAGAAAATAATTAGAAATCTAGTGGCAGTCCTGCCACAAACTAGCTGTATAACCTTAAATTTCCCATCTGTAGTATAAGGAGATTGGATTAGATGATCTCTAAGGTCTCTTTAAATTTCTGAATATCAGTGATCACCTAGATGTGCCTTATAGAATAATTCGGTAAGTTTGTTTATTGTTTTTTTTAAGTGCCTTACCTCCTCCATCCTTGTTTCTTTATAAATATGTATGATTCTGGTTTTACTTAGGTCTATTCAGGCTTGAAATCGTCATCCAAATATAGTAAGGTTTGAGAATGGAAATCTCCAACCCTGAATCCTATTCCCAGGCTTACCTGATTCATGAGAGGGAAGTTCACAAAACCAATTAGAATATATCATCAAGAAAGGAAACAATGCCAATAATTCCTTGCCCAGGGCACTGGCAGTGTGTATGAGTGCCAAATATATTAAGATCATTGTTTCTCTAATATAGATCCACCCTAAATGACCTGAGGCCACTTGAATTTGCCTGTTTCTCATTGATTTAAAAAATAGAGATAAGAAAGTGACCAAAAATATGTAATATGATTCCTAAACATCTCATATAATACTAGCAGTTTTATTGCTACTTTCCCATGATCTTAGACAAATTACAACTTTTCTGAGCATCAGATTCCTCATCTGTAACGTACGGGGTTTGACCTGAAGAATTTCTCAAGACATACAGAATCCCCTCACTCTTAAGTCTATGAACCTAGGATTCTTTGAAGATTCTTATGCAAAAACTCTGCTAAAAGTATGTCTTTTCTTAACATTGAGATTGTCACAGGAAAAAAAATGTTTTTATCTATAAGAAGTGGTTTAAGAAATATTAAAAATAAAATCTGAAAAGGAGGTGGGCTTTCACTTGCAAAAGCAAAGAATGACATAGGGATAAGCCCACATACTATAGTGCTTTCCTCCTAAAATGTAAAAAGACCTAGAAGAAGGCCTTCAAACCATTGAGTGAGTCCTCTTTATAAAATGTATAGGAAAACAAATATAAAAATATACGTGTATATAAAATATAAGAATTGCATTGGTTGAGAAAGCATAGATAGTTCACAATTAATATTCATGGTGAAAATGCTTATGTCAATGAGATCACAAAGCCATTTCATTACACCAGGTTTAATCCATCATTCCAATTTGTTGAGATCTTTAGACCCCAATTCTGTCATTCAGTCTATTAGCTATTAATCTAAGTTGTGTTATTCACAAATATGATAAGTATGCCATTTATTCTTTATGGAAATATTGACTAGAATTGGGTCAAAGCCCAAAAAATTCAAACAGTTCTGAATCTCTCTGTCCTATCACCCTGTTCATCTCTCTCCATGTTATACTCAGGGACATCTTGAGAGATTTTGTCAAATGTCTTGTTGAAACCCAGATGTTGTATTATAGCTATAGCATTCTCTTGAGAAAAAAGAAAATAAAGTTAGTCTGGCAAGCTATATACTTCATAACTTTTATTTTATCTGACAGTTTCTAATTAGTTTAAGCTTCTGTCATATGAAAAATTACATGACTTCTATGACAATTTTAAGATAGTGTATATCTATTGCTGCTAATTGTCCTCCGATGTGAACTCTAAAGATAGTTTGTTTCTCATAGGGAAATTCTAGAATGTTATTAAATCTGCTGCAGTTTAGATAATGAAACTGATGCCCAATGGGATTTTACACATGGAAATTTTACCCATCTCTTGGCTAAATGCCAGATCAATAATTGAAAGCACCATTCAAATATACAAACTTCTCCATTCCAACAGGGGGGAATTTAGCATTGTTCACAGAGGAGCCCACATCTATTCATGTAGCCAGGGAATGTGTGCATGTAAATGCACACTGAAACACATTTTCAATGATCATCAATCAATGATGCACAGATGAGTCATTTCTGGTGTCATTTCAATTGTTATTAATAAAGACTATAATACATACATATATGCCTATACACGCATATATCTTTTATTACTAAATTGATAATTCATAACACCTTCCAATTTCCACAGAACTCACATTCTTCAGGCCTGTCTTATAGACAGTATAGCGAAAAGTGGTTTTCTATCCTTATGTTTGCTTAATTCTCCTCTATGCCCTTGACACAGCCTTTACAAAGAGACCATGAATAACTTAGGCTTAATTTATTTGTTTGTCTCACATAAGCCTGATTAGAGCAATTGAGAAAAATTACATTCATAAATCTTCTTGCCAAGATAATTAATTATGCACAAAATACCCCAATCTGCCTCTGATTTTCATTAATGAAGCAGATTATCTGCAAAACAAAATGCTGCTGGCACAGAAAAGGAAGGTCAGATGCTCCATTCTCTTTTTAAAAATAAGTGCGCACTTTTACATATTAAAAACATTGATAAAGAAAAGTGTGGTGATTATGCTTATCAGCTCATCCTATCCATATTAGAAAAGGGAAGAAGAGGTGTATTTTCTCTTTGGTCTTTTTAGAGGAGTCATGTAGGGTAGCTTTTATTTGGTGTTGCTGCTGTAGAAGTCTTATTTATCAGGTGTGACCCGTAGTCATTTACCTCCCCTAACAAAGAGGAATTAGTCATACTTCTGGATTCTTCAGTAGCTTCAAATACAAATGCTTTAGGCCACAAGTACTTAAAAATAGACAAGTGCCAAACTCATCTTGAATGGGACACTCTGCAGTTTAGAAAACTGCAGAGATCACCTAGTCAAAAGCCATGAGAGTATGCTTCTGTCAAATCAGCACTATGGTTCTCTATTTAATTTTTAATATTTCTAATCAAATAAAATTAGTCAGAAAATAACCAAAATACAAAATGTGCCCAATAACTAAACCAACATGAATTTAGTGGATCATTTTGTGCCATAAAGAAGAATAAATGTGAAGAATTTGGAATATATCTGAACGAATCTGTCTGATAGAAAGGGGAGTAAAAACAGAGTGTCATCTATACAATATATACTATGACTACAACAATATATATAAAAACAACACTAAAAAGTATGTATCACTTCTTTCTGTTAAAAAAATAATAAAAGTGGCATGCATTAAGGGAATTAATTAATAGGGTAAAGTTATTTCAGTTTTTGTTAAAGTTAGTTGTTTCAAAAAATATAAAAAAAGCTTTATGCAAAAAAAATCAGATTTACTCTTAAGATAGATCAAGAATTGACAGAAAAAAAACTATGCAAAATGATCTGCACTACTCTGTTATACCCTAACACTGGCATATTGACATCAGCAGACATTATCATGACAGCCCTCAGTTTTTATTTCCAGGAAAAGGTCTAAACTCTACATTAATTCATGAGTTGATTCACCTGGATTATAATAGATCTAGACTATCAAGTAAATCAGCCAGGTACTTCATACTAATTGGTTTTCAGTCAATAACAACATAGTCACATAATAAGTGTTGGTTCCACATTGTTTTGTTTTGTTTTGTTTTTTATTCTAGTCATTCCCATTTTGTTCTAGATCTGTAATAAATGCCAGTTCTATTAGGAGTGATTATAAAAGGTAGTGATAATGCTGGAATTTAAAAAAAAAAAACTAAATACCTTGAATTCTCCTATTTATTATCTTATTATTGACCATAATAATAATAAATGCACTCTTGATTATTCAAAAGCAATTGAATTAGGAATCAAGGAGTATTAGGAGGAGCAGAAATGGGAGAAAGAAAACTTAATTTTTTTCTCTTTAATGGACACACAACTTTAAAATTACATTCTGCCAATGTTAGTGTCTAATAATCTAACCACTTTGAAGGATGATTTTTTATGTATCAGCTTTTTTCAGTTCATTCACAAACCTTATGGTTAATCAATTAGTATTTGTTGAGTGTCTAATGTGTCCTAGGAACAGTGAGTGATAAGTGCTAGGGAAAAAATACAAAAAGTGAAACAACTCCTACTTTCAAGGCACAAAAAAATTTATCAGGAAAGACAACATTATGTATACAAAATAAATATAAACCATAAAATTCAAAGCAGGTAAATAAAAAGTAGTTTGAGAAGAGGATATTAGCAAGAAAGGAGAATTAAGAAGAAAAGTTTCTTATAGATGGTGATGTTTGAAATTTGTCTTGAAGGAAGAGGATTTGCTATTAGACATGGTCTGTCAATTTTTTTCCTATGGTTCCACTGATGAAAATAACTCTAGTTACCACTATCCTGTATTAATTGTCTCATCTCGTTAGAATATGAGCTCTTTAGGGGCAGACAGTCTTAGTTTTTGTATTTATTTTTGTATTTGTATTTTTTGTATTTTGTATAACTCCAGGAGTTAGTACAGTGGTTGATGTATTTTAAGTGATGAATGAATGCGAACCCTTTATTCATTTAATGAAGCCAGCTCTCTAGTGAGGAATCTGTCCATAGAGCAGCAAACATAATTTATTATGAAATTCACTTTTAAAATAAATTTTATTTTGTATTCTGTAATATTTTTAAGAACTTGAGTCATCTCCAGACCATGACAAGGGATTGGAGAAGTGTTGTGCAAAGTTCATCTCAATAGGAGAGATTAAATCTAGGTGAAAGTATCTGGGTTCCTTGAGATAAGAAATCATAAATGTTTTTTTCTGAATATAAGATGAATATAGTATTATCACACCATCTCTTCACTCTCTGTTCAAGTCAAAAGACTGAATTGGGGATTTTTTGACCAGGTTACTAAGTTGCAAAGTTGATCTTTAACTTTCTAAAATCACTACATGATTTTTAACTAGTGCAACATAGTATAGCAAGATATAATGTAGTAGAAAGAGTATTGAATTCAGGGTTAGAGAATGTGGTTTGAAAATTTAGTTAGTTTCAGTTTAGTTGAAAGCTCAGTTCATTTCTAGTAAGACCGAGGTAAAGATTTTCCCTTCCCAGACTCAGTTTCTTAATTTAAAAGAGAAATGATGATTGGATTGGTTCATTCCTAATGTTCATTCAGTTCTAATTTTTTAGTCCTTCAAGTATTTGTGATTTGGATCCCTAGTTTTCATCTCCACTCATGCAGGCTTCATTTCTTTTATGAATAGTAGATGGCCTATGAGAGTCACTACATTCTAAAGTTTTTATCATTCTAAAACCAAGGGGATGAGGCTCTCCAAATTTAACTAGTCTAGTTCACAGACAAAAGAAATATACCATATACTATCCCATATTGTTAGAATCTACTAGCACCTGCATCTTATTGCCATTGTCTTTGAAAATATAGGATCTCTCCACATCACAACGAAGCATCAAAATAAGATTTGAAGGTCCAGCTTTAACTTTGCATTTTAAAGCATTTCTTCTATATGTTATAATATTTTAGAAATAGTATATAGTATTAGTAAATTAGTATATATTTTAATATTTTGAAGTATTTCTACCACTTTGAGAAATTTTCTCTATAAACAAAATAGTTCAGTAAAATGATTTCCAAATCTGTTAAATGAAAATTGTATGCCAGTAATGAACTGAGCCAGTGACACCCAGTGAAAGAACTCTGGGAGATGACTATGAACAACTACATAGAATTCCCAATCCCCCTATTTTTGTCCACCTGCATTTTTGATTTCCTTCACAGGCTAATGGTTCACTATTTCAAAGTCCGATTCTTTTTGTACAGCAAAATAACTGTGTGTGTGTGTGTGTGTGTGTGTGTGTGTGTGTGTGTGTGTGTGTAGTATTTAATTTATACTTTAACATATGTAACATGTATTGGTCAACCTGCCATTTGGGGGAGGAGGGTGGGAGGAAGAAGGAGAAAAATTGGAACAAAATGCTTGGCAATTGTCAATGCTATAAAATTACCTGTTAGGATTCTTACAAGGTGCTAAGTCACTGGAATGGATAGAAACATCTAAATTAGCATGGTACTTAACAATTGTCTAGTTCAGAGCTCACACTTTTCACACCTTTAAGAGAGCATACTTTTAAGGAGCTCCCACAAGCCCAGGGAGTACACACAAGCCCATTCTCTGAGAGGATATAAGGAGCCAGGATTCAGGGAGGAGGAGTCAAGATTTCATTCCCACATCTACCTTCGTGCAGTGTGGAGACATTAGGGAAGATGAGAAGCTGGAGACATTCAGACAAGAAGAGAGGCCTCTACTAAAGCCAACCAGGCCCCAGGAAAAGATTCAGGATTTTGAAGGACACAATAAAGGATCTGGACTTTAACTCCTGGCTGCATTTTGGGATTAATGAACTGAACTGAAACTAAGGCTGCCTCCAGAAGCTCTCCAAGAGATCTGCTCCCAGAGAACAATTACAATTTAGAGACAACAGAACGTCACAATTACCCATGTACATATCTTGTAAATAAAAAGCTATAATAAAAAAAAAGAAAATTGTATGCTAGCAAAATTGAGAATTTAAGAGAAATGAAGAATTTTTATAAAAATATCCAAATGGATAGAACATGAAATAGAGATCCTAAACAATCTAATTTCAGAAAATGAAATTAGCCAGTCCTGGTGGCATGTGCCTGTAGTCCTAGATACTTAGGAGGCTGAGGCTGGAGAATCGCTTGAGCCCAGGAGTTCTGGGCTGCCATGTGCTATGCCAATCAGGTGTCCGCACTAAGTTCGGCATCAATATGGTGACCCCCTGGGAAGGGGGGACCACCAGGTTGCCTAAGGAGGGGTGAACCATCCCAGGTTGGAAACGGAGTAGGTCAGAAAATGAAATTAAACTAGTTACATAGGAACTGTCAAAGAAATAAAATTGTGATCCCTTTGGATTTTTAAGTGAATTCTGTTAAATATTTAAGGAACTATATATATATATATATATACATATATATGTATATATAGATATAGATAGATAGATATAGATATAGATATAGATAGATAGATATAGATATATTTATGTATGTATAGATATATACACACATATACATATACATATATATGTATGTATGTACAATACACAAATTATTTTTAACAATTATGAAAGAAAAAAAATTCTCTCAAACTCTTTTTAAAAAACAGAGTTCTAATTACCCAAATAATGAAAAGTTAAATCAAAGAAAGAAAAAGAAAGAGAGAGAAAGAAAGAGAAGAAAATCAAGAAAACCACAGACATGTCACTATCAATGTTGTTTCAAGATTTTAAAATAATATCCTATTTAAAAGACTATAGGCAATAGATCCAAAAATTATTTATGATAGTCAAGCTGAATTTCTACCAGAGATTCAAGAATCACAACTATCTATATTAAAAATAGAAACACCTTCAAAGCACATGCTTATATCAATAAATACAAGAAAAAAAACTTCAAGAAAACATTAAACCCATTGTTGCTTTATAAAAACCACACTTTAATATGGTATATGTATATATCTAAAGGTGATTCTGTGGATAGAATACCAGTCCTGGATCAAGGAGGCTCTTGAACCTGAGACATTAACTAACTATGGAATCCTGGGTAAATCACTTAATCCTGTTTGCTGCAGTTTCCTTTTCTGTAAAGTAAGCTGGAAAAGGAAATAGTGAAGTACTCCAACATCTGCTAAGAAAACCCAAATGGGGTCATGAAGAGTCAAACACAACTGATATGACCAAGAAGAACAACATATCTTGAGCTAAAAGTTAGCACAATTTCCAGAGAGAAAACTATAGAAGATTTCCCAATACATAAAGAAATAAAACACGAATGGCAATTTTCTTCCTTGCTATTTATTTAAGAGAAAGAAACTGAAAGCCTAAAGGTAGATATAAAGGAGACCCAATTATCCTATCTGCTGATGACATGATGATTTTCTTAGGAAACTTCAGAGAATCAGCAAAGACACTGAGAGAATAGGTTCAGTAAAGTATGAGATGAAACATAAAAATCAATAACACTTTATAGCAACAATAAAACATAGGAGAAAATAGAAAGGAGAAAGTCCTTTCAAAATTCCTAAAAGATTTCAGCATATATATATATATATATATATATATATATATATATATATATATATATATATATATATATATATATAAAATCGGCAAAGGTGACAACAGATGGGAATAGTCCATGTTGAAGAGATTATGGAAAGACAGGCATACTAATGATATACTGTTGGTGAATCTATGATTTGGTCTAATTCTTTTGGAGAGCAATTTGGAATTATGTCCAAAAAATGACTAAAATATTAATTTCCTTTGAATTTTAGATTCCATTACTACATATATTCTGAAAGGGGTCAAAGACAAAATGATCCTACATTCATCAAAATAGTCATAGAAATTTGTAGTTGTAAAGAACAGAAAAATTTATATTATTTAGGAAATAACTAAACAAATTATGATTCATAAAAGCAAAATAATTCATTGTTCTGTAAGAAAATATCAACAGGAAAAATAGAAAAAACTAAAGATTTATATGGACTAATACAAGGTGAAATAAAACTAGGACTTCAACATACACAACTATAACAATGAAAAGGGAAAGAACAAAAAAGAAAAAATGAAACAGAAGTCTATGCAATTAAACTTGGATATGCTATATAATTAAATCAAACTTGGTTCCAAAGAAGAGATGACAAAATTCATCTCTTCTAGGCATTGATAGGGTTTTAATGTTACCTACAGTATAAAACTCAATTGATGTATTAGCTAATTTTGCAGAAATGCTTTTCTTCCTCTGCACGCATCCCTCTTAATATAGGCTACAACTTTCTAAATAGCAGCTGGGAGAGGGATATATCTAGAAATGGAGGGATGAAAACAAAATCTATTAATATAAATTTAAAAAGTAATTTTTAGATTATCAGTAGATAAGTTTTTATTCTCTCTCATACACACACACACACACACACACACACACACACACACACACACACAGAGAGTCCTAAGATAGTACACAAATAAGAAAACTAGCGTTACTGATTTATCATCAATAGAGCATTCATATAGAGTAAATTTCTGCCATGAACTATTACATTTTCATCTAAGCCAGCTTTCAACCAAGGCATATTTTCCAAGACAATTGAAAAATGGAGGTAGATATACACCATGGCAAAGCAAAGTTAACTGGCCCATAAAGAAATCAAAGCAATAATCTTTCCTTAGCTAACATAACATTCTAACCAATTATTACAACCAGTCACCATGTAAGAATTCAGCGCCAACAGACTACTTGTAAAAAAACAAAACAAAACAAAAAAAACAACACGATTCCTCCTTTGGAATGCCTATTTTTTTGTTTGTTTGTTTCTTAATTGGCTATTATGGCATAGTGCCTCAAAAATCAGCCTGAAACCCAGGAAGATGTGAGTTCAAGTCGTGTGACAGTTCATCTTTTATCCTCTTAGTGATCTAAACAGCAGCCTCTAAGACCATATGGTGCAAAGATGACCATCTGCATTGATAGAAATAGTTTTCTCATCTAAGAGTTCCTTCTAACAATAAAATTTCAGATCTAATATTTTCCTTTAATGGCTCTAGCAATCAAATTCAAATTGGCATCATTTATATTCTCCACTCTTTAAAAGAGTCAGCATTTCAGAATTTCAAAGGTATGTTTAACAATAACTATTCAGAGGTATCAATTTTGAATTTTTAAAAAGGGCTCCTTCAACTAAATTTCCACAACTACCATTTATTAAACCAGTAAGAATATCAGAAAGAAAAAAGCACATTTCAATAATACTGACATGATGAAGGGTTGATCAAATGATTGCCATACAATTTCAAGTTAATAATTTTTTAAAAATATTCCCAAATGCATCTAATTTTATTTTTTTTCTGTTTTAAACTGTCTTCTTATTCCATGTGCATTTTGATTAAAATTTATATAAAGAGAAGATAGATAGATAGTAAGAGACCTTTCTTTGTCTTCCATACTGCTAATTTCTTTACCCTAAGACCACTTTCTCCTTATTTTAGATAGGTAACTAACTGCATAGAAAAATGTATAGTTATGTCAACTCTAGCTCTCTAAGAGCAGGAACTATGCTTTTTTGCCTTTCTCTTTATTGTGAGTGCTTAGAAGAGTGTCAAGCATGTATTAAGTGCTTAATAAATATTTGATGGGTGAGTGATTGATGAAAGTAATTTTTATAGAGAACACTGCAAAGGGATTCATTAACTAGCCAATATTATTCTAAAATGTGAGCTCCTTGAGGACAGGGACATTGTTTCTATCTTTCTTTGTATCCTTAGCATTTATATATTGCCTTGCACATAGTAATAAGAGTTTAATAAATATTAATTGAGTGATTGGCAGAAGCAGTTATTGGAAAGGACAACATTTTAGATAGTCTCAGTGGATGGACTTATAGTAATATTGGGTTTGGGTTTTTTTTAGCCATATGTATATGCTTAGTTGAATTTAGTTAAAATTGTTGATTAATTAAAATGTTAATTTAATAAACTTTTTTGTTTCTCCTATGTGATATCATAATTCAATGGACTTTTTTTTTGCTTTTTTGGCCCAACTTTTCCCCCCCTGAGGCAATTGGGGTTAAGTGACTTGCCTAGGGTCACACAGCTAAGAAGTGTTAAGTGTCTGAGGTCAAATTTGAACCCGGGTCCTCCTGATTTCAGGGCTTGTGCTCTATCTACTGCACTCCCTAGATGTCCCTTCGGCCCAACTTTTAATACTATGAAATATAGTATTTTAGCCAGATTTTCATGCAATCCAAAGTAAGAAATTCATTATAATACATAATATAATACTCACATATGTGTTGAGTATTACATGCACAGACATATATGTGTACATGTGCACACACATTAATATACATAAATTGTCTTTATGTCTTGGATATCAAACCTTTTATACAAAGTTTTTCTTTCCCATTTGATCCTTCCTTTTTTATCCTACATGCATTAATCTTATTTGGGCAAAAGCTTTTCAATTTAATTTAATCAGGGCTAGATGGCTTCTTCTAGTTCTGATATTTCACAGTTCAATAATTCCAATCATATTTGACCATACTTGTTTTCCTTCAAAAATCAATTCTACAATCAAAATTATAGTCATGAAAAAAACGGTCTATATCACAATTTATTAGAGAAATACAAATTAAAACAACTCTGAGATACCACCTTACAGCTATCCCTGTAGCCAAAACGACAGAAAAGAAAAAATGATAAATGTTGAAGAGAATGTAAGAAAATTGAGATTCTAATGCATTATTGGTGGAATTGTGAACTGATCCAGCCATTCTGGAGAGCAATTTGAAATTATGCCCAAAGGACAATCAAATGGTACATATATTTTGATCCAGCAATATCACTATTATATAGGTATCCCAGAAAGATCATAAAAAGGGAAAAGTACCTACATGTACAAAAAATATTTATAGCAACTCTTTTCTGGTGGCAAAGAATTGAATACTGAGGGTATGTCCATCATGATATGTGAATGTGATGGAATACTATTGTGCTTTTAGAAATGATGAGCAGACATATTTCAGAAAAACCTGGAAAGATTTAGGAACTGATGCAAAATGAAGTCAGCAAACCAGGAGAACTTAGTACACAGTTTAAGAACAACATTGTGTGATGATCAACTATGAATAATTTAGTTCTTCTCAAGAATTCCAAGGTAATTCCAAAGGACTCATGATGAAAAATACTATTCAAATCCAGAAAAAAACCTGATATAGTTTGAATTCAGATCGAAGCATATTGTTTTCATTTTGTTTGTTTGTTTTTTTTTTTTTATGGTTCTCCTTTTGGTCTTTTTCTTCTCTCATAACATGATTAATATGGAAATATGTTTAAATGATTTCACATGTATAACAATATCAGATTGCTTACCATTTTAGGGAGGGTTACAGGGAGAGAAAAATTAGAACTTAATATATTTTTAAATAAATACTAAAAATTGTTTTTACATGTAATTGGAAAAAAATACTATTCTTAAAAATATTAATTCTATGAACTTCCTGATATAGTAGAAGCAGTGAGTTACCAAACTGGATTACCAAAGTGAATCTTATCACCTTTTATGCACTAAACTAAATAATCTATTTTAACAGAACATTGAGAAGGGGGTTATCTTTCTTTTCCTCAGAAAATCATTACTCCATTGCATGAGAGGAAATGTTAAAGCTACAAAAGATAGGGATGTCCTTTATATTGTTCTCTGACAGTAATCATGCCCACAGCGCATTCCTAGACTTTAACAAGCACCTGACTGCAAAGATTAACATTCCTATAAAGCAGAAATGCAGTAAGAATTAGGCAGCCAAAGGGAGGCCTTAATCAAAATCTTCAGCACTAAAGAAAGAATAATTATTATTTTAAACTAAAAAGCATTTTAGTTTTTTTAATATTTAGCTTTTTTATTCTGAGATATCAGTGACTTTTTAGTTTCTGGTGAAAACATGTTTACTTTTTCTCTTTTTTAATAGATTCTGATTTTCCTATAGTCCACCATCCCCAAACCCAATTCCCTTAAATTATTTTGTAATTTTTTTTTTAAATAATAGTTTTTATTTACCAGATACATGCATGGGTAATTTTACAACATTGACAATTGCCAAACCCTGTGTTCCAATTTTTCCTCTCCTCTCACCCTCCCCCAGATGGCAGGTCGACCAATACATGTTAAATATGTTAGAGTATAAATTAAATACAATATATGTATACATGATCAAACAGTTGTTTTGCTGTACAAAAAGAATCGGACTTTGAAATAGTGAAGCCTGTGAAGGAAATCCAAAACGCAGGTGGACAAAATTAGAGGGATTGGGAATTCTAGGTAGTGGTTCATAATCATCTCCCAGAGTTCTTTGTTGGGCATAGCTGGTTCAGTTCATTACTGCTCTGTTGGAACTGATTTGGTTCATCTCATTGTTGAAAATGGCCACATCCATCAGAATTGATCATCATATAGTATTGTTGTAGAAGTATACAACGTAAATCATTTTTTCTTGAGAAAAATTCCTCTGCTTTCCACCAAATTTTTAAACCAAGAGTTCTTAACCTGAATGATATAGACCTCTTAGAAGTCAAATGTATTCATTTCAAAATATTCATGAACTTAGCTAAGAAAAATAAATATATATTCATTTTCATGATCCTTTGATTTCCTTTAAAATCCTATATAGCTAGAAACATTGTTCTGAGAGAGGTCTTCACTAGACTGACAAAGGGGTCTGTGACACACACAAAAATGTTAAAAAGTCTAGTTTTAAATTAAAATACTATAAATTATTTTGATAAAATTGTGTTTTTGTTTATTTGTTTGCTTTTAACTCTAGGCAACCCAAAATTTAGAAAAGTAAAAGAGTGTCACCTTTCAGACTTTATTTTCACATGTTTATTGCACATGTAGCCAATCAATTTTCAAAACTTTGCAAAGCCTGTTGTATTATAAGCATTCCTTATCCATATGTAGATATATCTCTGAGTCATTCAACAGTTGGTCATTCTGCAAAACTCCATTTTTAAGTATTATAAAAGTTTTAAATGACCAAGAAACACAGTTCTCTATTTTTTTGAGTACAACTAATTCAAATATTATTCCCCAAGGCTCTCTGCTGAGGCCATACATTATCAGTAACCCCTTGTAGGATAAATACCTGATTTTCTTCTTGGTCCCACTGGCATATTTGCAGGACCTGCTCCAACTCCTGGCGTTGCTGCTTCAGGTATTTGTCCAATTGTCTCCTCCTGTCTTGTAGCAATTCAAGAAGCCTGTCAATCTTCAAGCAACTGCTATGAGCCCCCTGGATCAACTTAGGGTTCATATTAGGTCCATCGCACTTGAATTTTTCTATGAATTCAGTCAGTTGTTGACTTTTGTTTAGGAGGGTTAGGGACCGTCCTAAGAGTTCTGGAAATAAAAAGAAATGGCAAACTGAATCTCAGTGAGACCCACCCTATACATTATCATTCTCAGGTATTTGGAAGTACCTTTGGAGGAGAAAAGCTGAATGACTAAGGTTCTTTCCAACTCTAAGATACTGTGATTCTTTGAGTCAATTGTTTAAATTTTCTACTTTAATCAGGAAAGCAGGGGTGGGAAACCTTTTTTCTGCCATGGTCCATTTTGATATTTATAACATCTTTTGTGGGTCATACAAAATTACCAACTTATAGAACTCAAGTAGTAGGTAATAGTTGTTTCTAGCTTTCATCTCATCATCACCTGCGGTTGCTTAGCAAATAATTTCATGGGCTTTTATATGGCCTGTGGGCTGGACATTTCCTACCTCTGCAGTAAAGGAAGATATTTATAATTTATCTTTTAAACTTTTATGATTTATATTTTCCTTCTCTTCTACTAGAGAGACAAGAGGAAACACGTGAAGAGAAAGTTGCATACAATAAGAAACTCTACCAATTATTTTTGCTAACCTTTTCTCAATTAAAATGAACACTCAGTTTATTATTGTGATAAGGGTAAAACTTCTATTCAGAAATGAATAATGTAAAAACAAAAGCATCAAAACAATTTATCTAATAAAATTTAAAATAATAATTAACTCCTATGATCATTATGAATATTATGAATGATTTTTCAAACATATATTTGAGGGTATTTTGTAGGTTTTTTGGCTATACCAAACAAGAGATCTGGCACTACTGGGTATTAGAAAACCATAGTTGAACTAATTAGGGTAAGACTACCATTTAGTTGAGGTATAATATAGTCTTATACATTTGCAGTTGCATCATCCTAATACTTCAAGACTCATTCAACATCTCAGAATGTGTTTTTGTTGGTAGTAAAAGTTGTAAGGAACGATTTAAGTAATTTGTTTCTCAAATTCTTACAGGAGTCAACTCAGAATTCCATTCTTGGATTTTTTTTACATCATCACCACATAATTATTTCTCTTCAGATCCCAGTAAGGCTGTCTCATCATTCCCATTTTATGGCTGGAAAGATGAGGCACAAGAAGACTGTCCCATTAGTGGCTTCTTGGTTAGGTCAAGGATTTCTTCCTTAGACTTTGCTGCTTCTAAATCTTTTTTCACTGGGCTTGTTCCAACTGCCCTATGAGTGTTATGTTTCTATGACTTAAATGACTGTTAGTCATTAGACCTGGCTCTTGCCCCCAGACAACATTCCATCCATTTATTTGGACTTCAGAGAGACCCAACAGGCGAGTCTCCTAAACCATTTCCACAATACTGAAATTAAGATTCTTCTCAGCTGTCTTTTCCTCAACCTATTCCAGAAGCTACATGTAAGCTGGCTCATTGTTGTTTTGAATGCTAAACATTAGAAGGAAGGGAACAAAAAGACTGTGATGGCTAACTTTGCCTTTCTACCTCCATCCTCAAACCCCTTTGGGAAAGTCTGTCTTTTACCAGGCCTCCTATCTTTCTGACAAACACTTGCCTTTGATGGCTGTAATTATCAAGCTCCTATCAGTTAAAATCATCAATCACTGTCATATCTTTAATGTTCAAATTGCTATGTGATGAACAGGTCAGCCCAATGCATATCGAATTGAGACTGTAGAATTCATCTTTGTTACCTGAGCTTGACTCCCTCCTCGGTCTCCTGAAGAATTTCATGTGATTCAGTTCCCTAGCCTTGGACCCAGCTAGATTATTGCAGTATGAAAAAAAAAAAGTGACTTGCTACTTTAATCCGGAGCACTGACATGTGTTGATAGTACCAGCCAGTTGCAAGGGCCTGCATAGCAGCAGCCACTTAAAATTTCAGCTAGGTATGTTGTAGTCTCAAAATCTGTATAGAAAAAATTAACTTCTCTGCTCTTTAGAACTTCCAAAACTACATGACCATTAGTAATTGGCAATCATTGATAGCACTATTTGAAGTCCTTAAAAACATCCAATGTCATTATTCTGATGCCATTAGGATTTAAATGAAAGGAGAGGATGCTGACATAACTTTTCCATCTCACTCAGAGATATAACTAGAGGAGTAAAAGTCAGGGTTTTACCCTAGAATACCAAAATTTAGAAGATACTGGCAGTTTTTGTGATCCCTATTGTAAGATTAAAGCAACCATACAGTCTCTAAAGAAAAGAAAAATTTGTTAAAATATGAAACCAGTACTATAGCCATATCCCAGATTAGCTTCTCTGTGGCTTCCACCCCAAAGAAATCACCTTTTATCCTCATGGCCTCGAGCTGCTTTTGCTTTTTTGTCTTTACTCTTAAGTGACAAAATTTCCAGTTCGAACTTAGGAAAAATCAACTTGTCATAGAATAACTAGGGGGCTGGGATAAGACGAATGGCTTCTTTGTTATTATCTATCATCTCTTGCACAGAAGAAAGTATCTAAAGAAGCAGATTGACCACTCCAATCTGATGAAGGCCTACCCTGCTAACTCTGGTCAGAAACCTACCTCTCTTTATATTTCCATTGTTGTTAATGTTCTTGAGTCATTTCAGTCATATCCAATTCTCCATGATCTCATTTTTGGGGTTTTCTTAGTAAAGAAACTGGAATAGTTTGCCATTTCCTTCTCCAGCTCATTATACAGATGAGGAAATTGAGGCAAAGAGAATTAAGTGATTTTCCCAGGATCACACAGCTAGTGAGCATCTAAGGCCAGATTTGAACTCATGAAGTGTTCCTGATTCTAAATCCTATAATCTATCCACTGTGTCAATTTCCATTACTTATGTGTCATATTTTTTCTGGATTTTCATGTCTGAATGTGGATGGGAATGGAAAGTGAAACACAAATGCCTTTACTTTTCTTTCTTTCTTTTTTTTTTTTTTAATAGAAAGCTACATTAGTTTCTAAATGAAACAGGGCTTATTCCTCCTCTAGAGATCTTATGTAAAAGTGGTTATGCTCAATTGAACCTAATAATAATCATTCACTGAAGCTGATTACAATCTCTTGTGGAAACTTTAGTTCTGCTAGGGTCATAAGTATATATAAATCACAATATATAGAAGAAAAGAATTGAAAAGTACCGTAAATCTGTATCCCTGCATTTACTCTTTTAAATCTCTAAAAGCACATGATGAGCTGCTCATTTGTATTAAATGTTTCTCTTACCTTTAGAATGGCTTTCATGGAGTTGAAGAAGTGATTTTAAGGATTCAGCATTCTCAAACTCTTGGGTGTTCTGCAGGAAGTCTTCAGCTTGGTCTATTTTAATAGCAAACTGCAAGAGAAAATGCATACCAAAAAAGGACATTTGAAAATTATTTGGCTATTTGAACCTTTACCAAGATCTTACTATTATATTTCATCATGACATTATCATTTTTCATGCATTCCATGTTCCACTACACTGGCCTTTTTGCTACTCTTTGTACATTGAATTCCATCTCCTACTTCTAAGATTTTGCTTAGATTGTTCCCCATTCCTGAAAGACATCCTTTCCAGCTTTCGTAATCCCTGAATTTCTTCAAGCAGCTTAAATGCTACTTCCTAATTTCCCCAGCTATTGATGCTGCCATCTTTAGAAAATTACTTTCATCATCATCACTATTGTTTCTACTCTGCTTGCCAAGACAATATCATTCCAGAAAAAGATAAAGAACATTTTTAAGGAACTCTTTTTGTAGTGGCGAAGAAATAGAGCAGATGTCCATTAATTGTGGAGTGACTGAATAACTTGTGGTACATTATTGTGATGGAATATTCTTGTGCAATAAAGAATGACAAACAGAATGACTGTAGAAAAACCTGGGAAGACGTTTTTAAGCTCAGACAAAGTGAAATGAACAGAACTAAGAGAACACTGTACACAGGAGAACAGCAATATTGGAAGCATGATCAACTGTGAAAGATTTAGCTTCTGTGATCAAAACAATAATCTAAATCAATTCTGAAGAATCTATGATGAAAAATGTTGTTTACCTCCAGAGAAAGAACTGATAAACTCTGAATACATATTGAAGCATACTTTTTATACTTTCTTTATTTTTCTTGTTTTTTTACTTTGTGCCTTCTTTTGCAACATGGCTAATATGGAGATATTTTTTGCATGACTTAATATGAATAATCAATATTAATGCTTTCTCAAGGAATGGGGGAGGGAGAGAGAATTTGGAACTGAGAATTTTAAAAAATAAATGTTAAAAATGTTTTTATATGTGGTTGGAAAGTATTTAACAACAAGAAGAATAATTACCAAAAAAAAAAAAAAAAAAAAAAACAAACAAACCCTCTTATCTCAATTATCTTATCTGAAAAGTGAGGAAAATTACAGCAGCTACTTTACAAGGTTGTGACAATCAAATGAGATACTATTTGAAAAGCATTTAGTACAGAGCCATAGTAGGTATTTAATAATCTTCATTCCCTTTCCCTCTATCCTTCTCCTCAACAAATCCCAAATATAAATTATTGTCTTACCCTTAATCCCAAACCCATTCCTTTAAAAAAATTTTTTTTCCTAGGTCTACCGAAGGAACTTCTATTCTTTCAGTTTCTGGTGTTCTTAACTTCCCTGTCATGCAAGACTCTTCAATTTCTCTCATTCTATACATTCTATCAATTGTAAATCTTGCTGTATGTACATCTACATCTTCATCTCAGAGTCCTTATCTCTTTTCACATAGACATTTCCTTAGTGCAGAGAACATTGTTGCAACAGTCTCCTATTTAGTCTCCCTCCCTCCAATCTTTCCTTACCCCAGTCTGCTCTCCACACTACTGTCCAAGTTATTTTTAAAACTTAGATCTAGTGTGCTTCTTTGTAATGGGCCAAAACTCTGGAGAATATACTCAAAATAAGGATTCTTACAACAAGGTGTTAACTCAGTAGAACTGATAAGACAATAGTTACCTAGTTTAGCATGGTGATTAATAGTTTTCTAGTTTTCTTGGGGGAGAGGGATAGAATAGAAACAATCCTTAATGTCTATAACCCAAAGAGCTCATTCTTCAGGCAATTAAGTGGAGATGGAAGTCCAGGCTGAAGAGTTCCCATAGTTTCCATCTGTTCATTTACTTTTCTTAAATCAGTCAACATCCTTGTTTCAAGTACATTTCTCTAGAATTTTGGCCCATTACACTTCAGTAGTTTCCTATTGCCTCTAGGATAAAAATACAAACTAAATAACTTAGTTTTTACAATTCTTCACAAACTGCCTCCAACCTTCCTTTTTAGCTTCAGTGCACATTACTTCTTCTCTAATAATCCAATATCAAGTATTGATTGATTATTGATTGATAAATAAGAAATTGTCTTTCTGTTCTTCACATATTTATATTTCCTATCTCTGTGCCTTTACACTGGCTGTTTCCCATAAATGGAATCTACTGTTCATCCCCTCTTTCTTTTCCAGCTCATGAAATACCTCTTCTTCCTTCAAGATGCCTCTCAGGAACCACCTTCTATATGAAGGATCCTTTCTGGACCTACTTTCTGTCCCCAGTTAGAGAGGTTGGGTTCTTTTATTCTTTCTTTCTTTTTTCTTTTTCTTTCTTTCTTTCTTTCTTTCTTTCTTTCTTTCTTTCTTTCTTTCTTTCTTTCTTTCTTTCTTTCTTTCTTTCTTTCTTTCTTTCTTTCTTTCTTTCTTCTCTCTCTCTTATAGATATATAGTAATAGATATAGATAGGTGTAGATTTAGATATAGATATATAATTGCGTATATACTAACATTCAAAATGAAGTAGCCAAGGCATAGTAGATAGTTGAACTGATCTCTTCTTACAGATACCTTCTGTGAGCTGCTGGGCAGATCACATATCCTCTCCTTGCTCTTAGCAATTCCACTGGACTATAAGTTTTAGAGACTTCTCTCACTTAAGACATAAGACATAAGAAATGTCTTCACTGGGGATTCTCTTTGTCAATGAAATCACACACAAGTTCCTATCTTGATGTGTATGTATACACTTGTCTTTCCCATTAGAAAGTAAATACTTTATGAGTAACCTTACTCACAACTCAACACTTCTGCTTTAGAGTCTTCCCCTTCCAGATTTATTTTTCAAATAGATTTTTTTTGACTAGTGAAAGAGGAGATTCTTTGTCTCAATTGCTACCTAGCCTTAATCACTGAAAGGGTGTTGCCTTAGCCAAACTGAGGCCTGTTAAAGACCTTAGCTTAAAAAGGCCAGGGTCTCCCATTTCACCCAGGGCCATCTTTAATTGTCCTGATCTATATCTGGCCACTGGATCCAAATGGCTCTGGAGGGGAAAGTGAGGCAGGTGACTTTGCATGGCCCTCCTTCACTAAAATCCATGTCATGACATCAGGTCCTCTGATGTTATGGTCCTCTTCCAGAAAGAAGGACAAACAAAAATATCCCAACATTAGCACCTTGCCCATCAAACACTTAGAAGTTAATTAATATTGTTTCCCATTGCAGAAAGGCACTCCCTTCCCTTTTTGTAATCTCTGGGTGCTCCAAAGAAAGGCTCCTATTCTTGTATGAGTAAATTGATTGTTTTATCTATAGATATGCATTTTCCTCCCAGGAAATTTCAGTACCTAGAGGGTAGAGACTGTTTTGATTTTGTTGTTGTTTGGTTTTGGAAGGTTTTTGGTTGGTTGTTGGGTTTTTTGGTTTTTTTTTGCATTCCCAATGCCTAACATCTTGTGCCTTGAATTGCACTGAAATGAGCAAATATAGAAATAACCCAAAATTCTCAAGAACTATGATACTGGAGGATAAACTCTGGAATGTTCCAATAAACTTATAAGGTTTTTTAAAATTAAAAAAATATATTTTTATTTTTAGCTCCAAATTCTCTCCTTCCATTATCCATTGAGAAAAGAAAAAATAGTGACACATTAATAATTATAAAAGTTTTAAATACATACTCTATGTATATCTTCCAAAGGTCTGCCAATTTACTATAGAAAGGTGAACAGACATTTATTTTTTATTGAAATTTTATTTAATTTTGTTTTTTAATAATGGCTTTTTATTTTCAAAATATAAGCAAAGATAGCTTTCAACATTCACTCTTGCAAAACCTTGTGCTCCAAATGTTTTTCCCTTTCTTCTCCCTCCCCTCCTCCAGCAAGCAATCCAATGTAGATTAAATGTGTAATTCTTCTAAACACATTTCCACATTTATCATGCTGCATAAGAAAAAAATCAGATCAAAAAAGGAAAAAAAGAGGGAAAAAAAGGCAAAGAACAACAAAAAAGTGAAAATATTATGTTGTAATCCACATTCCGTCCCCATAGTTCTCTTTCTGGATGCATGGCTCTCTCCATCACAAATCTATTGGAATTGGTCTGAATCACCTCCTTATTGAAAAGAGTCACATACATCAGAAGTGATCATCATATAGTCTTCTTGTTGCCGTGTACAATGATTTCCTCGTTCTACTCACTTCACTTAGCATCAGTTCGTGTCTCTCCAGGCCTTTCTGAAATCATCCAGCTGATCATTTCTTATAGAACAATAATATTCTATTATTTTAATATATTCATATTCCATAACTTATTCATCCATTCTCTAACTGATGGATATCCCTTGGTTTCCAGTTCCTTAACACTACAAAAAGGGCTGGACAAACATTTTTGCACATGTGAGTCTTTTTCCCTCCTTTAAGATTTCCTTGGGATATAGATCCAATAATGGCTCTGCTGGATCAAAGGATTTGCACAGTTTGATAGACCTTCAGACATATTCCAAATTGATCTCCAGAATGGTTGGATCAGTTCACAACTTTACATATAATGTATTAGTGTCCCAGTTTTCCCACATCTCCCTGCAACATTAATCATTGTCTTTTCCTGTCATTTTAGCCAATCCAAGAGGTGTATAGTGGTACTGCAGAGTTCTTAATTTGTATTTGTCAGTAGTGATTTAGAGGTTTTTTTTTTTTTTTTTTACCTTTTCATATAACTAGAAATGATTTCAATTTCTTCATCTGAAAATTGTCTGTTCAAAACCTTTAAACATTAATAAATGGTTGATTAACACTGCTTTATAATATAGTTTTAGGCCTGATACAGATAAACCACCTTCATGTGCAATTTTTTTCATTTATTCCCTTGAAATTCTTGACTTTTTGTTCTTCTAGATAAATTGAGTTATTTTTTTCTAGCTCTATAAAGTAATTTCTTGGCAGTTTGATTGGTATGATACTGAATAAGTAAATTAATTTTTGTAGAATTTCATTTTTATCATATTACTTAAGCTCCCCACGAGCACTTAATATCCTTCCAGTTGTTTAAATCTAACTTTATTTGTGTAGAAAGTGTTTATAATTGTGTTCATATAGTTCCTGGTTTTGTGTTGGCAGGTAGACTCCCAAATATTTTATATTATCTATAGTTATTTTAAATGGAATTTCTCTTTCTGTCTCTTATTACTGGACTTTGTTGGTAACAAGTAGAAATGCCAATGATTTATGTGGATTTATTTTGTATCTTGCAACTTTTCTAAAGTTGTTAATTGTTTCTAGTAGTTTTTTAGTTGATTTTCTAGAATTCTCTACATAAACCATCATATCTGCAAAAAGTGATATTCTTTTTTCCTTATTAATTGTTTTAATTTCTTCAGTTTATTTTTCTTCTCTTATTGCTAAAGATAACATTTCTAAAACAGTATTGAATAGTAATGATGATAGTGGGCAACCTTTTTCACCTCCTGATCTTACTGGGAATGCTTCTAATTTATCCCCATTACATATGATGCTTGCTGATGATTTTAGGCAGATGCTACTTATCATTTTAAGGAAAACTCCACTTATTCTATTATCACTAATGTTTTTAATAGGAATGGGTGTTGGATTTTGTAAAATGTATTTTTCTGCATCTTTTGATATAAATATATGATTTCCATTAGTTTGGTTACCTGATACAGTCAATTATGCTTCTAGTTTTCCTAATATTGAACCAGCCCTGTATCCCTGGTATAAATCCTATTTGGTCACAGTGTATCATCCTCATATATTGCTGTAATCTCTTTGCTAACATTTTGTCTAAGGTTTTTGCATCAAAATTCATTAGGGAAATCTATAATTTTCTTTCTCTATTTTGATTCTACCTGGTTTAGGATTCAATGCCATATGTATGTCATAAAAGAAGTTTTGTAGAACTCCTTCTTCCCTTATTTTTTCCAAATAGTTTGTACATTATTGGAATTAATTTTTCTTTAAGTGTTTGGTAGGATTCACTTGTAAATCCATCTGACTGGAGATTTTTTTTTTCAGGGAATTCATTAATAGTGTGGAACAAGCATTTTTTAAAAGTCTAGTATGTGTCACTGTGCTGATCATTTTACAAATATTTAATTTATAAAGTGCTCAGAACAGAGAGGCTTATAACCAGACTGCTCACCAGCTAATAAATGTTTTGGCCAGAGAAATCCATGAAACATTTATATATGGTAATGAAAATATAGGCTTGGCAAAAGTTGTTCACTTGTAAGTTTCTTATGTATTCAGTAAGATAAATCTTTATGTTACTGATCATATTATATACTCCTAAAAGCAAGGAAAGACCTTCTTTCTTATTTAGACGATTGTGTTGTGTGTGTGTGAGAGAGAGAGAGAGAGAGAGAAACAGAGACACAAAGAGACAGAGACAGAGAGACAGAGAGAAACAAGAAAGAGGCACATACAGAAAGGGGGGAGAGAAAGAGAAAAAATATGAATGGAAATATATAGTTATATACATGGAATTAAGGGAAATTTTAACACAGGTGAGCAATGAATGTAGCATGTATTAGTAAGTGTTTAAAATTATAAAATAAATATTCCATATTGTAACATATATATTATATATGCATGGACCTGTTTTCTAAGATAAAATTGATGTGTTCAGGGTAGCAATTCCTAGTTCCAAATGATGTGTTTGGGGTTCAAGAACCAAATGATGAAATTGAGGAAAGCAATGGTCGTCAAATATTGGGATTTGGTCATGTGAAGAATTCACAATTGCCATTCTCTTTGGCAAAAGGTAGGTTTATTTAAGAGAAGAGATTACACATAGAACGAAGAGGTACAGCTGGCACCAGGAGTGGTAAATATGAAATAGAGTTTGGAGAGCATATAGTTAGACACCAAAATGGTTTTAATAATTAACAATGAAGAAGACAGGTTCCTCAGTGGAACTCACAATTAACCAGGAGAAAGGATATATCCATTAGGTGGGAGTATGCCTTAACCAACAGACTGAATCTATAGAGAGATTTAGCACCTAAAAGAGTTATTTAGCTATAAAAAGGAGAAAGACACCACGAGGCATGAGGATGGGGATGGAGATAAGAGAGAAGATGGCATAAGGCAGGGGGTGGGAGGAGGAAAATGACACCATGAGAAAGAAGCTATGGTGGATTTAACCCAAAAGGGGTTCAACAAAGATGGAATGGGTCATGGACAGATTTCTAGGGGAAATTTAACCTCAGGGGTTTGATATAATTTGGATTTCTGGCGGGACACAGCAAGAAGGGGCTACACACAATCTTCAATAGAGGGTGGGACTATAAGATTATACTGATCCCCATCAGTGCCCTTCCCTGCTTGCCTCAGGGAATAATTTTATCAATATTTCTGGCTCTCTCTGCCAGCCCCACCTAGTGGGACCTCATCAAAATAAATCAGGCATAGCTTATATACATAAGTATATCTTGGAGGAAGTCAGACTGGAAAGGTGGAAAAAATGAAGTATATATGATTTCCCCAACAAAGACTGCAAAACAAATAGTTTCTTGGACCTGTGCTCAAAAATAAATATTTAAACAGTATAAAGCTTCTTCTGTCCCTTCTTGCTGTTAAACAAGCTCATGACACATGAGCATGTCTCCTTCAAGTCTTTATTTCCCATAACTAATCCTCTGAGCTTCAATATTTGGGATCTGTGTTCTGATTTTTGAATTTGAGGATGTCATATTCTTTGAAGCTGGTACTTTATCATAATGAAACAGCAATCTCAAATCAAAATAAATGTGCTGCCAACTTGACAGGAAAGTTAAAAATGAAATTCCCAATAACTGTCTTTCTCTAAAATGTGACATTTCCCATTTATAATGCTCTTTAAGTGTCTCCCATTTTGAAATGGTAAACTCAAAGAGTCAAAGGAATTAAAGAGAAACAAGGAAGGAGTAGAATGGGAGAAAGGCTGTTAGGTATATTCTCTTTTATTTTAATTAACAATAAAAGGAAAATTCTACCCACAATCCTTAGAAAAATACTCCATGTAAAATGTTATTTTTACATTTCATTTTAATATTTAGTGAATATCTACCTAATATAAGTAGGCAAATTATACATATATATGTATATGTATGTAATTAATATTGCAAGCTGTCTATTACTCCTAGAATAAAATATAAACTTAGTTTTTTTTTAAAGTCCTTGATCACCTAAATCTAACTTATCTTTTCAGCTTCATTATGTGTTACTACCCTTCTTCACTCTGCAATTCAGACAGTGTCCTTTTTTCATGTCTCCACACATGACACTCTATCTTCTCTATTTACATGCCTTTGTAATGATCATCTTCTACACCTACAATGACTTTGCTTTTCATCTCCACCTCAAAGAGTCTCTTCCATTAATATGATGCTCAAGTACTACTTTTCATATGAACTCTTTCTTGAACCCAATTAGAGTTAGTGATTTTCCCTCCTTAACTACCCTGCACTGATTATTTTTACACCTTTTCTGTGTATACATATGGGGTATATGGCATGAGAGCTTGCTGAGACCTTTTCAGAGCTGTTCATCTACCTCTGGTATCCACCTTTACCTAACTCTCACCTGTGGCTCCAAGAAGCAGCAACTATACCTTATCTCAGCAGACACACTAAACCACATTGAGGATAACTGGGAGATCTCAAACCTGTTGGTGAGATAGAGAGATGTCTACCTCAAGCATGTGAAGACTTCCCCTAGCAAATGGGCAAATGAGAACAATTTATTCAGGGCCATGAAGGCCACTGAAGCAGACATTGAAGAGCACTGAAAGTTTGATCAGACATCAAAAATACTAAAGTCATCCACAGCATCTGGACTTTTTTCTTACCACTAGATTTCAATGACTCAGAAAAAGAGAAAATAAGACTGACTACTTTTCTCTGCTCTGTCTCACTTAAATCCAATTTACATGCAAGTTAGAACATCACCCAGGATGAACAACATGTTTATTTTTCTTGTTTCTTCACTTAGAAGAGTAGGTATAATTCTGTGTATTCACTTTGATCCAACAGTTTCACCACTGGATATGTATCTGAAGAGATTATAAAAGAGGGGAAAGGACCCCACCTGTGCAAAAATATTTTTAACAACCCTTTTTTCTAGTGGTAAAAAACTGGAAATTGAGTGGAGCCCCAACAATTGGGGAATGGTTGAATAAGATATGGTATATGAATGTAATGTAATGTTAATTATTCTGTAAGAAAAGATATGCAGGCTGATATCAGAAAAGCCTGAAAATAATTAAATGAATTGATGGCGAGTGAAGTGAACAGAATCAAGAGAACATGTTATATAATTAAAAAACAAGATTATATGATGATCAATTGTGGTGGACTTGGCTTTTCTCCACAATGCATTGATTCAAGACCATTCCAATGGACTTGGGATGGAAAATGCCATCTGTATCAAGGGAGAGAATCATAAAGACTGAATGTGCATTGAAGCATGATATTTTCACTTTTGTTTGTTTCGTTTTTTTGGTTTTCTCCCTTTTGGTCTGATTTTTCTTTTCAACATGACAAATATGGAAATATGTTTGAAAGAATTGCACATATTTAATCTATATTAGATAGCTAACTGTCTTGGATAGAGAGGAGATAAGGGAGAAAGGGAGAAAAAGCCTTACAAAAATGAATGTTTAAAGTATCTTTACATGTTTTTTGAAAAAAAAATACTATTGGGGAAAAAATTAATATAGATAACAACCAAAAAAAAAGAGTGGGGATCATTTCATCCTTTAAATTTGTATTCCTAGTATCTATCAAAATGTCTGGCATTTAGTAGGTATTTACAAATGCAAGCTGACTAATTATATAAGGCATTAATAGGGCTACAAAGAGGAATGAAATAGGATCTCTGATCTTATAGACGTTTTAGTCTTTTGAGGAAGATAAGACACTTATACAAATAACCAATATGGTACACTATCCAAGTGGAATGAGAGGATTAAAATGCTTTGAGCACAGGAAAGAAAGATCACTTCTGTCTTGGTAGCAGAGGAGGAGACCAGTTCTAGTTTTTCCTCATGATACTTTGAAAATGTCTAAAAAGTTATGCAATTACTTGGAAGAGATAACCTATTATTCCATGGGAATATTCTCACTCCTCTAGGAAAGAATATGTATCTCAGAAACTCCAAAGAAATATGAAACCTAGGAATTTAAATTTTTTGTACTACCATCTTTAAAGAAGAGAAATGGCATTCCTTACTACTCAATCTTAAGCTGGATATTTACATTTATTAACACATAATACCATGTCTTGGTTCAGTTTCTTCAAATATCAAGAAAAAAAAAACATGCTTCATGTGGATCCTATTCACAAAATTCTCATTTGTGAAAATTAGCAAAAACATTTAAAGATTTTAGTTTGTAAGCCCTTGGGTGAAACAAGCAGAAATGGAATTTCCTAATACAAACCTCAAGAGCATTTTCAAAAAACTCTGAAGTCAGTTTCAGAAGCTCTCTTCTCCTCTCCAGGATGGTGATCAGGGCTGCCCAGGCGTCTCCTAGAGTCTCAGCCATGGCCTCATAGACTTGACACTGATCCTTGTTCTCTTCTGCTGCTTTGTCTGCCTCCTGTAATAGGTCCCATACCCGATCTTCCAAAGCCTGAACCAAGAGAAAAAATTAAATACATATAAAAATTCAGGTCAAATTTGACTTGCTTCACAAACCCCAGAATTTTACTGATGTGGATTCTAAGAGCTCCCTGTAATGAAGCAGGTTACAACTCCAACCCTTTGAAGATCATCTTCCTACTTTCGGTCGATGATCATTTCATTCCTTGGTGATGAATCTACTGATGATGAATCCTGCAATGAACCACTCTCTGCAAACCATTCTACTTCAAAATATCATTGTGGCCAGGTGTAAAATAGAACACAGGATCTGGCAGGTCCTACCAAGCTCGAGAGGTTTGGGTCTTTATGTCTGTCATCCAAATAGAATATCTCCACTGAGTTTGACATTAATTAGCTAAAGATTTTTATAAAGGAACATTTGAATAAATATGTTTTGGATAATTTTCTTGCCTTACCATGAAAATGAACGCAGACCTAAAGTGAAGTAAGCTGAAGCAAGAAAAAATGACTAAAATATTATAAATGGAAATAACCACAATAGATAAATTTAAAAAGACTAAAATAGAATGACCAAGTTGGTTCTAAAGAGATACAATTCTTTGAAGAGGTGGGGGACTATGGATATGCAATGCTAGAGATAGTATAATAATTAATATATTGACTAGAGGTAATTAGATGTCACAATCAATAGAATGCTGGAACTGGAATTTAAATCCACCCTCAAAATATTTACTAACTTTGTGACCTGGCTTTAGTATATATGTCTTGGTTTCCTCATCTATAAAACGGGGAAATAATATCACCTATCTTTCAAGATTGTCATGAAAATCACATGAAATAATATTTACAAATTGATTTGCAAATTTAATACACTAAATAAATGCAATTATTATTATAAGTTTTTTTGAATTCCTAACCCCCATCCCAAGTTTTTATTTTTCATGAAGCATACTTTTCTAGGTGGAAAGGGTAAAGATGATATTGAGAAATTATTATATAAAAAGGTTTTAATAACTTTTGCAATATGTTTATAACATGAGGTCAAATTCTACCTCTGATTCATACTAGACAGCTGGATAGTACAAATATATAGACAGCTGGAATCAGAAGAACTTGAATTCAAATCCAGCCTTGGACACATTAGTTATATGTGACTTTTGAGCCTACCTCAATTTTTTCCTTTATAAAATGGGGAAAATAATAGCACCTCTCTTTCAGGCTTATTGTGAAGATTAAATGAAGTGATATTTGTAAAGCATTTTGCAAACATTTATCATTTTACTGTGTTTTAAATTTTAAAAATAATAATCATGTTATTTGTGTCTCCAGTGGCAAATCAAGTAATATCTCAGAGTTTGAGGCCTCTCTCTAACAGTGAGAGACTTACCTAGAGGTGAGATGCCAACTGTCATTGTGGTTTATTATTATTATTTTTTAATTTGAAAATATATCAGTGGGAGTTCAATACAGTTTTTCTTTTTTTATAGATTTTTATTGACAAAACATAAGCATAGGTAATTTTTCAACATTGACCCTTCTAAAAACTTCTATTCCAACTTTTCCCCTCCTTCCCTCCATCCCCTTCCCCTAGATGGCAGGTAGTGCCATACATGTTAAATATATTAAATATACAGTTTTTCTTAAATATGAAACTATGATACAGAAGTCAGGTTTTAGAAGTTGAGCCAGCTTTTTCCTAGGCCTTTTATTACCCTGCTGCAACATCCCAAGAACATATTCAGATACCATACTAGAGTACAATCCACTAATGATTAAAAAAAAAAGATATATTTGTTGCTTACTCTGTGCCAGGTACTACAGATGCAAAAACAAAAATTAAATTCAAGATGGAAAAGTATTCCAAATGAGTGTAGTAGAGCGGAAAGGGCACTTGACTGAGAGCAAGAACATTTGAATTCAAGTTCCATTTATTAGCTTGTAACCTTGAATAAAGCATTTAACTTGACCTTCCACTACTTTACTTGTAAGTGATAATAATACACCATCATCAAATATGATTGTTATGACAACATGAAGGGATGGTGTATATAAGATGCTTTGTAACCATAAAGTTCTATTTAAGCTTTAAAGAACAAAGGTATAAATCAGCTCTTCCAGACTCAAGTTATATTAGACTGGACTGAATACATATATTTGCAATGTCGTGGGTTAACCTTCTGGAGTCCAATGTACTCCCTGGACTGATAAAGGAGGGAAATAAAAACTCATACTAAAACTTTTTCAAACATTCATAGAAGTGCCTGAAAGACTTATCTAAAAATGTAAATGCTATTCATGGATCATTCCAATCAGATTCTACCATAGATTAGGTTGAACACGGAGACTTTCTCTGGGGAAGTCTATTCAATAGGTGCTCTGTTTGCTGAAGTGTTTAGGATGAACTGTACAATCACAATGCCCAAACTATCATGAGAATCAGATCCATTATGTGGCACTTGCCTTAGTTTGTCATGAGAGAGGATAATTTGCGGGCTACTTCCTCCTTCTATGACATTCTTTAGATTATCTAGAGGGTTGATTAATTTTGTCCCGTACATGTTTTTTATCTTTTACTTTTATCATGAAAATAGATTAACTCAGTCACAATTTCTCCTCTCATTTTCAGGTGCTATTTCAAGAATGTTTAATGAGAAGAAAAATACATATTAGACACTTTAATATTCCAAGATAACTCATTCTCCTGACAATAATTATATTGAGGAATGAAAATAGGAAAACAGGAAAACCTCATGACACAGATGGAACTGAGAATAAGAAATAATAGAGAATGAATTCATTATAAAGCTAAGCATAGGATAATAATCACCTGGCCTAGTATAGCTACTGCTCCATATTTGGCATAAAGGTAGCAAGATTGATCTGAATATAAGGCAAAATTGTCTGTTTCTGAAGAGATGCTATGGGAAATATTTTTTTTCATATACATAAACCCTCTAATCCTTAATAAATTTTAAATGGCTTTGCTTAGTTTGGCACAGTGTATTCCAAATTGAGGTCATGGAGATATACTAGAAAATACTAAAAGCTAGAATCACAATAGTGTCACCTGCTTGCTAACATTATCCTTTCTATCTCAGAAGTTTCAAAGCAAGTTTGTTAGAGGACTGGTGGTCTGTCAGTGATTTTGGTGATTTGTGAACTAATGACCTTTTGTAATATTCATGATTATATTATTACAATATTGATAATTCTATTTCTGACATGAATTAATAATTGGTAGAATTTAATTTGGGGAGAAACCAGCAAAGATGGCATAGTGAGAGGAAGCAATATAAACATCTCTCTACCACAACTACTCCAGAAAAGATTGAGGAAGATTACTACAATAAATGGCAACCAAAAAATCCAAAGACAAAAAATGGGTACTTTATTCTAGTCCACACTGACCCAAGAGACAACCAGAACTTTGTGGGCATTAGCAGGGAGGAAAGAGAATGGAAGGTCCAAGCTAGGGAAACCTGCACAGGTTTATTACTATAAATCAGTAATGGGCTGCAGCTCTGTCATTCTATCTCTTGTTCATATTCACAAAACCTTCTCAGGGACTGCAGCTGAAACCTGAAGCTGTGTGTCCAGGGCAAGGAGTATGGACCAGAAATTCTATTGCAATGACCCTGGCAAACCTTCCAACATACTGATGGTGTTGGTGACCAGCATCTATCTTCTGAAGCTCCCACTAGGAATATAATCTTATAAGAGGAAAATGAATCTTTAATGAAATAAAGAACTTCCAAGTATTCCTTATGGAAAAACCAGAGCTGAGTAAAAACTTCAAACTTCTAGTACTGTAATTATTGAAACACATAAAAAGGTAAATACATTTGGTCAACAAAAGGGTTTATACAAAGGGTTTGGATAAGGATACATCCTAATGGACAAAGAAGAACCAAATGTCACCTCAGAACCCTAATGTTAACAGTGATCAGAGAAGTTACATTAGATTGAGAGACTAAAATTTGTTTTGTTATATTTTGATGCTCTTAAGAGACAAAAATGGTGAGAAAGGAATTGAGGAAAGGAGCAAAAATTTCTATTTCACATTATTTGACTGTTTAAAGGCACTATGCAAATATGGAGGTGGGAGTGGAGAGTATATGTCACTTGAACCTCATTTTCATCTGAAATATACAAAGAAATATAGAACACACATACATACAGATACAAGGAGAGAGAGAGAGAGAGAGAGAGAGAGAGAGAGAGAGAGAGAGAGAGAGAGAGAGAGAGAGAGAGAGAGAGAGAGATACAGAGAGAAGGGGGGAGAGGGAGAGAGAGACAGAGAAAGAGAGACAGAGACAGAGAGATAGACACAGAGAGAGAGAGAGAAGGAGGGAAGGAGAGGGAGAATGTACTTCAAGAAGAAATATATCCAGTATAACAGGTGTACTAGAAGAAGGGAAAAGAGAAAATAATAGTAAAATTAAATTCATGGTGTGATTATTCAGAAGCAAAACCATCTCCAACCTTGAAGGATTAGTTAATAACAGAAAGTTTAAAAGGAGAAAAAAAGTCCATGGGCCTTTGATTAGGGACTGAACAAGAGAAAGAGAAGAGAGAATGGGAAGAAAGTTAAGCACACCATTTTAATATTAATTTACTAGTTCTAAGCATACTCCTCCCTCCTTTTCTTCTCTGTAAAGAAGACCTTACCTCAAAATGAGGAAAAAATAGAAGACAGAATGGAAGGAAACATAATTTTAAAAATCCCTATGAATGGGTTGAATTACTAATAAATGAATGGATTAGAAAATAAAATTCAGGGGCAGAGTGAAGATGGTGGAATAAAGGCAGGAACTGCCCCACCTCTCCCCCAAACTGCTCCAAATTCATTTAAATAATGACTCTAAACAAAATTTAGAGCATCAGGATGCCCCAAAAGCCAGAATAGAACATTTTCCTGCCAACCAAAAATTAGAAGCTCAGCAGAAAAGGTCTGTGGCTCCAGGGTGAGAGTCCAGCCTCCAGTCCAAGTGAAGGCCCCAGCCTGGACCCGAACACTGAATTAGCCCCAGTATTGGTGGCTTCCAGACCTCTCAGCCCAGGGACACCAAAGAGGATCTGGGAAGGTCAGCAGAAAAGGCCTGTGGAACTAGAGAGAAAGCCTATCCCATAATCCCAGGGCAGGCCCAGCCCTGCCCCCAGCTCTGGAGGACTCAGCATCAGCTAGGTGGGACTTCTGAATCAGCAGCAGTGGTGGAGGCTTTTGGACTTCTGAGCCTGGGAATACTAGGGAGGACTTAGAAGGTCAGTGGAGAGGGTCTGTGGCAACAGAGTGGGAGTCTGGTGTGCAGTCCTAGCCCATTCTGGTCAGCAGAGCCCCAGCTCAGCCAGCACACTTGATCTTATAACTACTGTAAAGCAGGGACACACCTAACTGCTCCAGGGCAGAATATTTCTTGTGTTCAGATTCCTAGAAAGATCTCTGAAAACAGATGCACAAAACCCCTGAAGCCTGGGACAGTGCACCCTCCACCCTGGAAAAAGAGCCCCATTTTACCAAACAGTTAAAAGTCTGAGCAAAAAACAAAAAAGGTTTCTCACCATTGAAAGTTATTATGGTGACAAGAAAGATCAAAACATACACTCAGAAGATGATAACAAAGTCAAAGCTCCTACATCCAAACCTCCAAGAAAAATAAGAATTGAGCTCAGGCCATGGAAGAGCTCAAAAGGGATTTGGATAATCAAGCAAGAGAGTTAGAGGGAAAATCAGGGAAAGAATTGAGAGGTGCAAAAGAAAATATTAAAAAGCAAATGAGGAGAAGAATGCTTTTAAAATCTTTAAAAATTGGTCATTTGGGAAAGGAGGTACAAAAGCTCACTGAGGAAAATAATTCCTTACAAAATAGAATTGAGCAAATGGAAAGGAGTGATTTTGTGAGAAATCAAGATACAATAAAGAAAAAAAAAAAAAGAAAAGAAAAAAAAGATGAAAAAATTGAAAAATGTGAAATATTTCATTGGAAAAACAACTGACTTAGAAAATAGATCCAGGAGAGATAATTTAAAAATTATTGATCTATCTTAAAGTTATATATATAAAAAAAAAAGCTGGGCCATCATCTTTCAGAAATTATTAAGGAAAATTGTCTTGATATTCTAGAAGCAAAGGGTAAAATAGAAATTGAAGGAATCCACTGGTCACTTCCTGAAAGAGATCCCCAAATGAACACTCCCAGGAATATTATAGCCAAATTCTGGAATTCCCAGGTCAAGTGGAAAATATTGCAAGCATCCAGAAAGAAACAATTCAAATGCAATAGAGCCACAGTCAGGATAACACAAGATTTAGCACCTTCTACATTAAAGGGCCAGAGAGCTTGGAATATGATATTCCAGAGAGTAAAGGAGCTAGGATTACAATCAAGAATCACCAGCAAAACTTCAAGAGGAAAAAAAGTGGTCATGAGACAAATGAGACAAATTCAATAATTTGTAATGAAAAGATCAAAGCTGAATGGAAAATTTGATTTTCAAATACAAGACTCTGGAGAAACATAATCTCTGATAAGGTTTCATTTCTCAAACATAAAGGAAACTGAGTCAAATTTGTAATAAATAAATAAAAACTATGCCCTAATTGATAAATGATCAAAAGACATGATCTTTGCTCAAAAGGCTGCAAATTCATACACATCTTTTTTCCCTAACACCACCACTATTCAGTATGAACACCAAAAGAAATTGGGGGAGGGAGGGAAGGAAAAATGAACTTTATTTACAAAAAATATTCATAGCAGCTGTTTTCTCAGTACAAAAAAAAATTAGGAATTGAGAGGATGCCCATCAATTGAGCAATGGATCAACAAATTGTGATACGTGATTGTAATGGAATATTATTCACTGGGAAATGATGAGCAGGATACTCTCGGGGGAAAAAAAACAAACTAGAAAGTCCTCCATGAATAAAATGAAATATACTGTATACAAAGTGAACAATGTTCAAGGATGAGTTGTTAGTTGTAAATGCTTTCTTATTCTCAGTAGTACAATCATCCACAACTACTCTGAAGGATTTATGATGAAAAATCATATCCATACCCAGAGAAGGAACTGATTGTTTCTGAATGCAGATTGAAGTATTCTCTATTTTTTTTCTTTCTTTTTAGCTTAATTTTTCTTAAAGGTTTTTATTTTCATTAGGGTGGGAGATGTTTTCTTTCACAATCTGATTTTTATAGAAGTGTTTCACAAAACTTCATATGTGGTTTCTTAATTGTGTATGGGAATAAGGGAGAGAACCCAGAACCTGAAAATCTTAAAAACATATGTAAAAAAATAATTATTTTAAATATAACTGGGGAAAAACATTAAATAAATAAATTTTTTGAAAAAAATAAAATACAAAAAATATGTTGCTTACATATAATAGAGACTGACAAAGAAGTTAAAACAACGTTCTAGAGCAAATGTCTATTATGATTCAGCTGAACTCATAAAAAACAAATTAATCATCTTCCATTGACAACACAATCAAAATTACATTTAATACAGAGGGCTCAAAAAACCTAAATAACTTATTGCTAATGAATTGGTAAATTGAATAACAAAACAAAGAGATGATAGGACATTTCATCAAAGAAAATAATATCAATTAAACAACAGCAAAAGTTATGAAATGAAAAATTCAAAATATATTGAGCTGCTAAAACTAGATTTAAATAAAAACTTAAAAAGAAATCATTAATCTGGTTTATAAAAAGAAAAGATAAGCCAAATTTCTGTCAAAAATAAAAAAGAAGAAATCACCAAAAACTATTTTGCCAAATTATATGCAAATAAGACTGACAAATAAAATGATTTTTTAAAGTATAAAATATCCAGATTATCAGAAGAAAAAAATGAAAATCTTAAATCACCAAAACTCTGGGAAACATTGAATAAGTCAAAAATGAAATCCCTAGGGGGGAAAAAAACCCAAAAAACAAAAACCTCTGGACCATTTGAATCTGCAAGCGAATTAAACCTAACAAATTTTCTTTTTTTTTCTCCCTTCTGGGAATTATATTTTATTTACAATTTTTAAAACTTCTGTAATCATAAGCCCCTTTCTTCACTCCTCCAGCTCCCACATCTGAAGGTCCTAGAGGGCCTTGAGGGCGAGGGAGGAGAGAAGGAAAAAGCTTCTCAGGAGCTGCTCCTCATCTCCCACAACCCCCAAATGAAATGGATCCCCAAAATGCCACAGGTGAAAGGTGAGAACAGCACAGGTAAACTTCCTTCTGGAAGGTCAACACGAGGAAGAGGAGGAGCAAGGTGGGGAAGCAACCTCCCTGGCAGCCCCTGGGTGGGGGGAGCCAGCCCCCCTCCACCTCCCTTCTCCCTATAAAACGAAATCTTGGAACAGGGACTGCAGTAGCACTAATTGTCGGGTTTCTGGACGCAGAACACTTTGGCTTTCTAGTCTCCAGACGTGGTCACCAATAGAGAGGTGTCTTTGCTGAGGGCAAAGTCAAGGATCTCAGCTGTTTAGCCCGGGGAGTTGCTGAGCATCCGTGCATCCCAGAGCCGGACCGCTCTGTCGAGGCTGCGGCCACCCCTTCCTTCCAGAGCAGCTGCACAATGCCCGACTCACAATTCTATTCCAAATAACTATGGAATGTTAAAATTTGGGGAAATATAGATTAAATAATAAGTAATAATAATATCCTAAGTATTTAAAATAATGCCTGGCACATAATAAGCAATTAAGAAATGTTATTGAATTGAAGTAAATTAATAGGTAGAATTATAATTTTTTCACTATATTGATCCAGTTCAATATTCAGAGAGATAAATAGAGATAGAGAGATAGATAACAAGAAAAGGGCCAATAAGTTAAAAATACTTTTTGTTAGCCAAGATCACACAATTTGTTAGCAGCAGAGTCAGGAGTAGAATCCAGGTTCCAGAATTTGTACCCACCAAACTATATATTTTTTTTACCCTTTGTGGCCAACACTTTTGTAAGTAAGTGATTGTATTGCTAAATTGGCTAAGATCATAGAAATGAGTAAAGTTGAGTGACCCCATTTGGAGTATAGCACAGCATTACACAAGCATTAATTACTACTGTGTTTTTGTCCATCACAAGGTACACAAATTAATTTCTGGATTAGAACATTCTTAAAAAATAAGTCTCTATGGTTTTCATATGATCTGGCAATGACTTTAAAAACCACTACCAAGCCTGAAAAGTATTTTTTTAAAAGATAACTCATCTTTGAGACAGATTTTGTTTTCCTTTTTTCCCCTTCTTTTTTTCTGTCTTTGTAATGAAATATTTGAATGCATGTAAATAGATCATTGTGCCAAACTCTCATTTGTTGAGATATATAATACGAACACTTAAGATTTAATATTATAATCCAGAAATATAATAGAAATGATGAAAATCTGTGCTATGTAAAGTCAGATCCCAGCATTTTATGCTCCATGTTCAAACAGCCAGACCAAATATGGCTCATAAATTTCTGAAATGGCTGCTTAGATGAAGATAGAACATTGCATTCTGGGATTTGTAGTTCCCATGGGTTTGTTCCCATATTAATGATGAGGGAGTCTACAAACTATTCATTTTTTATGTGTCCCATGGGCATTCCTACTAAGGATACTAAAATGAGACTGAACATATGTGAAGGCAAAGTTATTTTCTCCATTATTAGTGCAACCACATTGCCAGTGCTGCTATGTAATGCATTCTAAATCAGTGTTTATAGTAATTTTCTATTATTTCTTTCTAATGCTACTAATAAATTTGTTTCAAATCCCATTTGAATACTAATGAACAATTTAAAATATTGAAGGCATTTGTGTAATAAGTAAATTGGGGCACTTGACTCTTAGGTGTCTTTCTCCAGAGATAGATCTGTATGCTTCAACAAATTTATTTTAGTCTGCCAATATAATTCTGATGCCAGATGTTCCTGCTATTACTCATTACATTTTAGAGACAAAATAAAGATGGAATCACAGATTTTCCTTTCTTTGTGACAGATTTGGCTATTAATATTCAGGAACTCTCTTGGAATCTTATCAGGTCCTACCTACAAGAAGACCTTAAAGACCCTTCCCAACTTTAAAATAAACTGAAAAGTCAGAGATTACTCTGACTGCTGGAAATATTTAACTATTAAACATTGTAAATGGGAAATGGTTTTAAGTATCTTTTATTGAAGGTGACAGGTAGCCAGTGATAGTAGATAGAAGTCTGGCTTTGCAGTCAGGAAGGTTTGTGTTGAAATCCTAGTATGGTACAAATCAATTCTAAGAACATGAGCAAACTATTTATTTCAGTGTCCCAGAGAACTCTTTAAGACTTTAAGTTACAGGGGCAGGTAGGTATCTCAGTGGATAGAGCACCAACCCTGAAGTCAGGAGAACCTGAGTTCAAATGTGACCTCAGACACTTAACACTTCCTAGCTGTGTGACCCTGGGAAAGTCACTTAACACCAATTAATTGCCTCAGGGGGAAAAAAAGACTATAAGTTACAGAGCAATAGCTAATCAATATCCATAGAGGAAATTTTCACATAGGAAAGGAATTCCTATGCTAGGAATGAAATTGCAAGTCTGGAGAAAGAGAGAGAAGGAGAGGAAAGTCAAAGAAAGAAACTTAGAGAACCATCATTTCATCAGTTCCATTGAATTAACATCTTGTGGTAAGTATCCTTGTTTCAATTATACTTCTCCAAAATTTGGTCCTCTATAATATAGATATTAAAAGAAAAAAATGAGTTGTTTAGAAAAATAATAAAATACACAAATTAAACTTGTTTCAAAGGTTCGAATGTCATGTTAAGGATGTAGAAATTATAAGCAAAAAAGAAAGAACCACTTCTTTTCTCAGCAAACTCAAAGAGAAGATTAGTTAAGAGGTTGTTCATCTATTCTTCTTTTTCCTTAAAGGAAACAAAAGTCCTAATATTCACATTAATGAAGAGCATACATTCCAACAACATATTTAATTGTCAGAAGCAATATTACCAAATCAATCTAATTCAAATAATTACTTATTAAGAACTTTATGCAAGGAACTCTGCCTTCAAACAGAAGATAAAAAAATAAATAAAAATTTACATAAGCTATCAGTGATAGAAAAAAATCAGCCCTGTGTGGATGAATTTCCAAAGAAAGATAATTTATTAAATGAAGCAATTTAATGGTTGAGAAATAATACTGGGGAATAATGACCATGCTGGCATTCTGTCCCCATAACTAACAGGGAACCAAGTCTATCCATGCATCTTATTACTGCACCCTTCTCCTAGACCTTTATCTAGCCTCTTTTCCCCTCCTGGACATCTGGACATTTAGAAACTATGGTCCCCTCTCTGGGGAAGTCTACCCACTTTAGTATTCCACTCTGGAGTACAAACTCAGATAACCCCACTATTTTTAATTAGCTCCAGATTATGTTTAACATCATACCCAGCCATTTACCAGAAAACTAGTATCTTTCCATTTGACTTGTCACTCTCACTTATCCCTCTCCCATTCCCCCTTCCTTCCCACTCGCCTTCTCTTTCTCTTTCTGTATGTCTCCCTCCTTCTCCTCCTTTCTTTTTCTCACCATCTCTCTGCGTTTTAATGCTTGCTATGGGACAGTATTTAAAGAAAAATTATCATTTTTACTCAAAGAGTGTGACCATAAGCTGCCTTATGTATCCATTTATAGTCACTGTGATTCTCCCAACCAAAACAAGTTGGTGGTCATCTAGCCATTTCCATGACTGTCTCCCCATATGAGGATGAAAGTTGCTTAAGTTAGGGGTGGTCTCAGTGTTATACTTCTATCCACAGTGTCTAAAACATAGTAGGTGCTAATAAATGCTTTTTTTTTCATTTATTCTTTTCCTCATTTATGGTTTCCATTTTCAGCATTTCTGATGTAACATGTAGATTTCTTCTTTGACATCCAAACTTTAGATACAGAACTCAATTTTGCCTAAGCCCTTCTCCAAAAGTATTTGTTTCTTCTAGCTCAAATTCATTGTTGTACATTATAGATAAACATCTCATTTTCTCTGGCTTTTCATTAGTGTTCAGCTGTTCTTATTCAATTATTTGATGTCTCTGACTTAACTCTCAGGTTACTGACACTAGGATCTTGCCTGTCCCATATTATCACTAAAAATGAACAAGCATGTGCCAAGTGCTTATTTTGTGCTAAGCACTATGCTAAACTCTAGGGAATAAAACAAAGATAAAAATAAACTCTGCTTTTAAAGAGCTTACATTCTAATGGAGACATAACATGCAAACAACTATGTAAATTCGAATTACACGTAGAGTAAATTGGAGATCATTTCAGAAGAAGGCACTAGCATTAAAGAAGATCAGGAAAAGTTTCTTGTTAAAAATAAGATTTTAGCTGAGACATGAAGGGAGCCAGGAGGTAGAAATGAGGAGGGAAAGCATTGTAAAGTTGAGGGACAATCAGTGAAAATGCATGGAGCCTGAGGATGGAGTATCTTGTGCTGGGAACAGCAAAGGGGTCAGTGTCACTGGATTGTAAAGTACATGGAAAAGAAAAATGCACAAGAAGCATGAAACAAAGGGAAGGACAGATAATAAAGTGCTTTAAAAACATAAGAGAGGGTTTTTTAAAAAATCTGATCCTAAAGGTAATAGGGAACCATTGGAGTTTCCCTGCATGATATGCACTGTGATAGAGTACACATGCTAAAATCTGGGCAATGTGATTATTTCTTTCACTTTATTTTCTAGTTTGGATGATGAGACATATCTTTTTCTCATTATAGGGGTTCATAAAGGAAGTTTTATAGTCACCAGGGAAATGCAATATGTGTGATGTTCCTGAAGAGGACTTTTGTAGAACTTTGCCATAAATAAATAATCCTTCCTTTATCTTAATCTTTTAAAGAAGTCTTCTGTATAACTCGAAAACACATCAGGCAAACATAAGAATAGATCCATATTTAATGTTATGCTTGATAGAAAACTTTATAAATGCCATCTATAATCATGAGGATTTCAATAGTCCATGGAATTTTAAATAAAAAAACTGTTAACAAAGTCAACTTTGTAAACTCAATATACACATGGGATATTTTATCTGAGGAGAGGTTTCAAGGTTGTATTTTACTCAATCAAGGTGTTTTCTTAAAATAATAGAAAAATTGCAAGTGAAGCCAAAGGGGTATGGGAAGAAGACAAATTATGAACATAAGCAGGCTGTATGTTGTTAACAATGGCATGTGCAAGAAAAGGTACAAAAGATATCACCGAGATTAGGTATTATTTGAAAAGAAGTTAGTCCAAAAACAAATCAATATTGAAAGACATTCAAAAGACCAAGGGAATGGTGTGCTGAAAATACTAAGAATAAGAGTAAAGCCTTTATATTATACGTTGGATAGATCTCTAATGGGGGATTTATTAATTATTATTTGATGGGAGATTTATTATTAAAACCCAGGATGAGAAGGCATCCATGAAGGGAATGAGAAACATGAAATAATGATTGATGAAGGGGGTTCAGTTAAATTATTTTTTAAATTATCAAAAATTTGCTTTCTTTACCTTCTCTTTAAAAAAAGGAAAAACAAAATCTTTGTAATTAATAAGCATACTCAACCAATACAAAATTCCCATAATGACCACATCAAAAAATATATGTCTTATCTACATGAGTTTATTACAATTCTTGAATCATAGATTTAGAACTAAAAAGGACCCAAGAGGTCTAGTCCTACTATCTGGTAGATGATAAATTTGAGAGTCTGGTACCAGACTTAGGTGTTTCTCAGGGTATATATGTGGCAGGGAGAAAGGGGAATTGGGGATGAAAAGGAATGAGGGTCTAAAATACAAGATGATCCACAGACCCACAGACAAGGGAGAACTGTGCTGAATGCAATGATACAGTAGATGGAAAGAAGAGGGAAAAAAAAAACATTCTGAGCACTGTGAGAGAGAAAACCGGTGCCTTGAGGGCAGGGCATCTAAAAGGAGAAAAGAGAAGCATAGAAAATACCAAGGGTGTGAGCTGGGCAATAGGAATAAACTTGACTTCCTTTATGGTTTTGCCTAGGTTCAGCCCTTTGCATTTGGAAGTCATTGTACAGAAGTAAGGGTCAAAATAGATATGCCTCAGTCTATTCAAATGGTACTTCAGTTTCTGACAAAACAGGAAGGCTCCTGTGAAATATAGTGCTCAGATTTCCCAATGTTATTGAAATTAACTGAGCTTTTCAGTATCCACCCAAGGCAAATGAACGTGCCTGGCAACATGATTACTGAGCTATAATCCATGATTTTTTTGTTTGCTTGTGGAGATCAAGAGAGGTAATTTCAGAAAAAAAAAAAATATATATATATATAGTTTATAGACTATGATAAGTCAGTGAGATTAGCTTTGTTTCCTAAGAAAATACTAGAACATGTTATCAAAGGGATAGTTAGCAAAATATCCAGAAATGCAAACGGGCATCACTATGTCTTTATCAAAAACAGGTTATTCCTTACAATCTTATTTCCTTTTATGACAGGGTAGAAGAGAGAGATGCTACAGAAATAATTGCCCAGGATTTTTAGTAAAGCATTTGACAGTGTTTCATATTATTCTTATGGAGGAAAAAAAAAAAAGGAAAGATGAGGGCTGCATCTATGGTGTTAAACCCAGAGAAGAACAGACCCCTGTTAGTAGCATAGTGTCTTAGAAAACCACAAATTAACAACATCTGTGTTGGCTTGTATTTTACATTTTTTTAAATAAACATTTTCTAATTATATATTAATCTGGTTGGAACAATGCAGGAGTTTTATTGGCACCTGGAATTTAACACCTTTGAACAGATCATTATGTTTACTCAACTAACAAGCCCACATCAACTTGAAAAAGCCTCTAGTATAGTTCCCATGCAGAGAATGTAGTGAATACAAGGACTTAGAAAAAGATACAGATAGCATGCTTTTCAAATTCACTTCAGGTCCAAATCTGTCAGAGATAACTATCATAATGATTAACTGTCAGAATTTTAAAAGATCTCAGAAAGCCAGGACAGAGATGTCAAACTTACATGAACCAGATTCAAATGTAAGAGAGAAATGTTTAACAAAATAAATAAAATTTTGATAAAACATCTAATACATTGTGTTTTTCTAACTCAAAATGCAGCTGCAGAGAACCATTTCTACTTAAGTTTGATATGCCTGGGCTAAACATTAGATTGAATTTATTTTAATAAGAATTAATAAGGATTAATGTAAGTTTCATTTGTTTTTCAAAGTTGGTTTCACAGATACAAGAAAGGATAGACAATAGTATATTCGAAAAATATCTGAAAGTTTTATTGAACTGAAAGTTTATTATGAGCCAGTGATGTGGTAAGCAGGTACCAAATGCTAATTTGTTTGCATTGAGAGATGAGAGAGGTGATGGTCCTTTGGGGATACAAAAAATATTTAGCTCTTAACAGAAAAATCTTAAAATAGATGCAACAATTTTGTTGAAAGTTATGAAGGCACACTGGGAAGTGAATGCAAATTGTTAGCACTACTGTCTATCTACCCAGGTTACTTATACCTTCGGAAGCTAATAATTAATGTGCAACAAGAAAATGGTATTTACACACATATATTGTATCTAGGTTATATTGTAACACATGTAAAATGTATGGGATTACCTGTCATCGGGGAGAGGGAGTGGAGGGAGGGAGGGGATAATTTGGAAAAATGAATAATAAAAAAAAGAAAGTTATGAAGGCTTGCCTTATGAAAATAGGATTATATTTTTCCTTCTTGACTGAAGAGGACATAATGAAGAGAAATGGGTAGAGGTTACAAAGAGGCAAAATTAGGCTTCACATAAAAAGCTAACACTTATTTATAATTATCCAAAAGTGAAATGGGCCCCTTTAGAAAGTCATGAAGTCCCTTTGACTCTGTCTTCAACCAAAAAATGGAAGATGACATGGCAAGGATCCCCTGCAGTTCTGAGATTCTGTAATTGAATGGTTTTGCAGTCCTATGATCTCATTCCTTTGGTTTATACTTGAGCAACATTTGGCTTTTAGGGAAATCATTTTTATAATTTCATTTTTGTTTCTCCATATAGCACCAACTCTGGAGCAGTAGAAAAAGTACCATACCTGGAACAGTAAAACCTGTATACAAGTCTTTTTTCTAACACTGTGTGACCTTTTCAAGACATTTAATATCTGAGTCTTAGTTTTCTCATCTGTAAAACGGGACTAATAATACCTAAATTATCTATATTATAGGATTGATGGGTCCCTAGTCCTTGTTCCTGACATGTTTTTTGTGGGCATGATGCGTCAGAGTCCAGAATCTACTCAAAATTGTATATCTAGCTAAGGTATGTGGAGCAATAAAACCTAAAAGACATCATGGTTTTTTCCTTATTTCTCTTTTACAATTTATAACCTTGTAGGCTATTAATCTATAGACTAAAGCTCTGAATTTTCAGTATTAAAAAACTCTCCCAAACTTTCTCTAATTGCTAGACTCTCTTAGAGACTAGCCCATCAGCTATGGTATAAATACACCCTTTTGTGATTATAAGAAATTTTCTTTGAACTCTTTCAAATTATGAACCACACCTCTCACACACTTCAGGGTTGTAGTGATCTTTTTGCAGACCAAAGAATACTATGTGAAATGTAAATATGAATTATTATTATCACTGAGCTGAGAAAGTCCATCTTCTAGGCAAACTTCTACTATCTGTTTACACCTTAGCAGTAAGAAAGGTAGGCAGTAAGGAATGATAGAATACACTTTAAAAGCCATAGTTGTGATGTTTTGTATATGATAGGGAAGAAAAAAAGAGACTCTCTCTCTTTAGTTGATATCATCAATGATATCAATGACAAAGAATATAATTACAAAATATCAAACAGAAGTTAAAGAATTTCTTACAACCTCACAAATAGAGTGTGAATAAAGTTCTTAATCATTTTGAGAGAATAATTGATCTTTGGCCATTGGATGAAAGCAATTGATTTCACATTTGCCTTCTGTGGGAGATTCATTCACTTCTCTTGAACCTTCATATGAAAAGGGAAAAAATCCATTCAGAGGCTTAGGAGTACAAAGTGATACTTAGGAGGTAGGAGAGAGGACTTTCAATCCTTCCTCCAGGCATCTAACCGAGTTACTGGGCCTATAAGAGTTGGTGCATCTATCCAGGAGCAGAGTTATAAACTAGAATCTCTATCAGTAGAGGTGGTGAGAAAAATCCCATGCTTGCCTATATTGATCCTCCCAACAGCTCTATGAGATAGATAAAACAAATATCCTTATTCCCCTTGTATTCTGGCCCTCAACTAATCAAAGTTCTCTCTGTGTTTTTTTACTCATAACTCTTTCATCCCATCCTCCCCTCTTTTTCACACATACACACATTTTCTCTCAGTACCCCACTATTCCTGAGTATATATCTTAATATCTTAATTTATCTTTAAATTTGAAAGTCAATTTAATTAAGATATAAAAGAAAACATGAACACAACTTAGAGTTCAAGAGATCAATACTTCCATCACTTTTCAAATGTGAAATGGAAAAGCTACTTTTAGTTTTCATTTGAATTTTTTACAATAATTATATTTTTATGTTTTTTTAGTTATGCTCTTAGGTAGTAGAAGCCTAGGTTACAAGTAAAATTAAATCATCTGATAAAACACTTAAATCAATTGATGTTGGCAGCAATAATATGTTTTAATAAAAACCTAGAGGCATAAAACAGCATAAATGAGGATATTCTATCTCTTAATAAGCCAATTTATTTTGTAAGCAGACTTCATTTTATAATTGAGATAGGATGTTCCAACGACAATGTCTTGTGTCTAGGTCTCCCAGGTGTTAGTAAGGATACTGGGAACAGCCTCAGTTGAAGCTTTCCTTTCTCACCTAATCATCAAACTTAGTAAAGTGTGGTGGAGTAGGATCTGAGTGATAGATATAAACTGGTTATTTTAAAAGAATGCAAATTGTCTCCCCTCCCCATCTGAAAAGGGCTGTAAATACAGGTTGTTACCGGGACACATGATAAATGCATTTCGCTCTGCTAACTGTGGTTTGAATATTGCTGGGTTTTAAAGTAGCTTATTTTATGGACTTTCTACTTCCTCAAACTAGCAAATGAGAAGAACTGCAAGCATTATAGATCTCTTCCTCACTGAAGTGTTAAATGATTCCCTGAATAGCTGAACAGCAATTTTCTAAAAGAGTAAATATGTTGCCTATCTTGCCTCAAATTTTCCTGACATTGTGGAGTCTACCCATGCTAGACTTTTAAAAATCCATACTCCCACCCACTGCCATCCATCATGTTGATTATAGGTCAGCTTGTGAATGTTCCTGGCCTTTCCCCAAGTAGCTGGGAACTCGAGGGTCTCTCCAGCCAGAAACCAGGTAGGAACTAATTCTATCTTCCTGACATAGCTCTAAAGTCAGAGTTCTAGCAGCTACCACTAATCCACCCAGAAGTGACAGAGTGTAGGAGTTAAGTGAAGGATTCAGACTTTTTTGTTACACATTTTACGAGATAGATAGAATGCTGGAAATGGCATTAGACTTGGAAGCAGGAAGAAAATCTGAATCCAGCTTCAGACACATAGTGTGACCCTTGCTGAGTTTAATAAACTCTTTATTAAACTCTTTCAGTCTCAGTTTCTTTCTCTTTAAATAGAATAATAATGGCCCCTACCTTCTAAGATGAGAAGTTATTGTGGGGCAGCTGGGTGGTGCAATGGATAGAGTAGCAGGAATAGAGTCAGGAAGTTCAAATCCTACCTCAGACATATACTAACTGTATGATCCTGGGCAAGTCACTGTACCTGTTTGTTGGGGGCCGTAGCCCCCTTTGATATTCCTTGTTTAATCTCCAACTTCTTTTGGGCTAGTTTCGGTTTTCAGTCCCCATTCTAATGATCTGAAATTCCTTTCTGGGGAGAGACTGAAGGAGATAACAATAGAGAATTTTTGTCTTATTTACAATAATAAGAACATTGCTGTCTTATTTACAACCACAGAGAATTCTTGTATTATTGACAAATATCTCCGAACCTCTTGATAACATCTCTGTGCAAATATTGTTTTGATGACTCTAGTCATCATGTATGTATATAAGGAAGGCTGAAAAATGAAATCTTTGCATTTGGTATATACCAGCCAAATGCCCATCAACTGACGTCCCCCTTTTCAGGCAGTTTGGGTCTTCCTGAAGGCCAAATGCCTGTCTATCCCTTTATGATCAATAAAGACTTTATTTCCATACAGCATTAAATAGCAAATTCCTTTGCTGCCAAACCCCGCCCTTGGTTACTTTGGGGAAGGAAGGAGAGAGAGAGAAAAGGAACTGACCTATCTCGGTTTATACCTCAGTTTACTCCTCATCATGTTTGCCTCAGTTTCCTTATCTGTAAAATGAGCTGGAGAACGTGATGGCAAGCCATTCCAGTGTCTTTGCCATGAAAATCAGAAATGGGATCATGGAGAGTCAGACTCAGCAAGAACAACAAAATCTATGGTGGAGAGGGTAAGGGGACAGTTTACAAAATCATAATGCAAATCTGGTCTCAGACACATACTAGCAGTATGACCCTCGAAAAACAACTTCTGTCTCCTTCAAATGCAAAATGGAGATGAGCAGATAAATAGTTTGTGGATGGAGTACCGGGCCTAGGGTTGGAAAGACTCATCTTCCTGAGTTCAAATCTGACCCTGAGGAACCACTTAATCCTGCTTGCCTCAGTTTCCTCATCTGTCAAATGAGCTGGAGAAGGAAATGGCAAACTACTCTAGTATTTCTGCCAAGAACCCCCCCAAAAAAATAGGGCCATGGTGAGTTGCACATGATTGAAACAACTCAACAACAAATATAAATCAAAATATACTTGATTAGAGATTAAAGATCTACTTTTAAGATGATTACCATTGGCTTTTTTGTTAAAAACTAAAACAATCCAAATCAATGGATAAAATAATAGTGAAAATATAAGTTGAAATAGATATGTGAAAATACTAAAATCCCTTAAAAATTCTAAGAATTGTAACACGTATGTTCCTGAGTAAAATATAAAAGTGTTATATAGTTCTAAGCTGTAATTATGATGATTGTTACTCAAAATCCATAAAACACCACAGAAAAACTTCTTTCCTGTTCTAAATATGAACAGATAGTTAGACAAAAAGGATAGGAAACGTTTCCTTTGACTCAACCTCTTTATCCATTATAGAGCTGAACTTAGTGAAGAAAATACTGCTTAAGTTTACCCTTTACTTTCTTGATGTATAAAAAAGAGTATTTTATTAGCCCATAAGTGATAAAGACATACTCCTGGCCTAACCTCCTATTTGAAATCAGAGCTGTGGTTCAAAGAGATCATGATGCAATGAGCTTAGGATCCGAAAACCTGAGTTCACATCTGGTTTCTTTGACTTATCAGCAATATTTATACAGTACCTAGTACATTATCACTGTTGACAAGTGGCAAGTTATCCAAATCTTTGTGAACCCATTTGGGGTTTTCTTGGTCAAGACAAATGGGGTGGTTTGCTATTTTTTTTCTCCAGATGTGAAAGCTGTGGCAGAGTTAAGTGACTTGTCACACAGCTAGTGTCTGAGGTCAAATTTGAACTTGGAAAGAGATTTCCCAATTCCAGTCTTCATGCTCTATCCACTTTGCCATCTTGCTGCTTAGCATACAATAAGTGCTTAATAAATGCTTGTTGACTGACTATGACTTTGCCAAGGCACTTCATTTTCTTGTCTTGCCTTAGATATTCATTTTGGATCCTAATACATGAGAATTTTATTATCACTTTTCAAACCACAACCATATTGTAAATCAACGTGAAATTAGTTTCATGATGGAAATGCCAGAAGGGCTCTAGTCTTCCAGTGTTCCAACAGTCCCTCTGTAATTAAATGTAAATAACTCTGAAACAGATAGTAACGTTATTTTTTCTTACCTAATTTTCTGCAAAATAACTATTGTTCAAAAGAGATTGCTTTTGTATGGGGCAGATAAAAGACCGTATTTAAAACAGATTTCTAATGCAAAAAAAATTTTTTAAAGCCTAGCAACATTATTTTTAAAATGTGTTTTTCTAAATTTCTTTTTCTTGGAATATTTGCATATAAATGACTCTCCAACGTCTGCTCTGCAAAATGAAGTAAATAAAGTAATTAGAAACAATCTACAGGTTTGTGGCTCAGATTATTAATGGTGGCTTTTGTTATTTAAGGAAGTTAAGGCTGTACCAGTTGGTTTGTTTATATTTCTCTCCTTTTCCCTTAGAATCCTGGTGCCTTTTGTAAGATAGAGAACAGAGCCCTGGAGGCATACCAAGAATGCCATTGTGTGTTTCACTGGTGGGGACTCAGAGCATTTATAATTGAATGTAAAATGACTGACAGCTCCCTAAAGGTTGATGAAAACCAGAGCATTAGGAGGCATTTGTACTAGATTTAACAATAAATACATACAGGTGTCCCACTAACATCTCACAACAGAGCAAATATAAATTACAAGATGGGAGCAAGTATTCCTGACTCTAAAGAGTTAAGAGCTCTTCTTTAAATGAGCTCAAAGACTGTTCAAATTCTGTATCTGTGCAATCTATTGCCTGTCTCAATCTCTCAGCCTTCAGTTTGCCTAAGTATAAAAGGAAAGTGTTGGACTAGCTAACTTCTCTTTCACTCCTATGATTCGATGTCCACTCCTGGATATTTTTTTCTGTTTCTTCCCCTTACAGTGTAAATGGAAAGAGAACTTAAAAGAACAGAATACTGGAAGGCACCAAGATAATATGATGAACTTTATACCTGGAGTCAGAAAGTCCCGAATTCAAATTTGTCCAAATCATATATATCTACTATCTGTGTGACTCTAAGGAAGTCACTGAATCTGCCTCAGTTTCCTCAACCATCAAATAGCACCCACCTCATTGGTTCTAGTGAGGAATAAATGAGATAAAATTTATAAAGCACTTAATATAGTGGCTGGTACATAATAGGTACTTGCTAAGTGCTTGTTCCCTTCATCTTCCCTTCTGCCACTGTCTTTCTGACTCAATATGCAAACCATTTCACATGAATTGTTTAAACCTCTAATCACAGAGAATTCCAGATTGGAAGGGCTGTCTATTTCAAAAATAGCAGACAAGTAGTCATCCTTCTGCCTGCAGAGCTCTAGTGAAGAAAAACCCATTACCGACAGAGGTGCTCTGAACCATTTTGGAACTGCTCTAATCTAAGTTTTTCTAGTCTTCCAACTTAAGTTTGCTACTGTTATTCATTCTGTCAGCTGGAGTCAAACATAACATACAGAATCTCAGAGCTAGGGGGGCTTTTTACCATCTTGCCCATTTATCTAACAGGTGAGGTAACTATGACCCAAAGATCCTTGACCTAAATTCACCTAACTAAGTGTATGGCAGCGCTAGGACCTTCAGATCATGTCTCCCAGATTCCAGTCCAGCCCCTCTTTCACTACTTGTTTAGAATCGGAAATGTTACTTAACCATTTCGAGAATGTTTTCTGTGTATGTCTTTCCAGTGAAACTCATTGAGTAGAAAATTCCTGACCCTGAGATTCTTGTTCTCTTTTTGCAAGGTCATCACCAAGTTTGGATGAGATACTCTCTTGTTCAGTTAGGCTATGGAATTATCCTGACGTTATCAAGTTTACTCTTTTTCTTCTATTAAATTCAAGACCTCACTTATTGTTGAGGGTCTATCCAAGAAATATTTACCAATGGATTATCTCATTGAGTTGCCCATTCAAGTAAGTCTCAATCTGGGCAAGAGGAATTCTTCATCCACTTGGTGTTTATTATGTAGATTGTTGGATCAATTCCCTTTGATAGCATGGAGTAGTCTGGGGGGAACCAGCAATATGCAGATAAGGAGCATCTGTAGTATTCATGTGGGTAATGTAGATACTAGATCACCAAAAGTGGTGAAGAATTTACAATGGCGGTTCTCTTTGGCAAAAGGTAGATTTATTTAGGGAAGAGATTACAGACAAAATGAAGGGATATAATAAACATCGGGAATAGTAAATATGAAATAGAGTGGGAGAGCATATGAAAGACAGTTTCTCAGTGGGAGCACCCCATGAGGTTGGGACATGCTCTTAGCTGGCAGGCTAAATCCTGAGAGGGACCCAGCACCCCAAAAGGGTTACCAGTAAGGAGGAGAAGTTGGGGGGGAGCATAGTGGAGTTAGGCGATATGCCACAGGGCATGGGGGAAAGACACCAAGAGGCAGAGTGCTGTGGCCCACAGGAAGGCAGTAGCCATAGAAGGGCCCATGAGTAGATTTTATAGGGAAAATAACCCAATGGACAGGAGTAGTATTTCTGACAGATAAGGTGAGACTACTCTGGGGGGGGGGAGGGTCTCAGGGTTTTAACATAGTTTGGATTTCAGATTGAAAGACCTCCCCAGGAGGGGACCATGAAGCTAAACTGATCTCTATCAGTGCCTTCTCCCAGCTTGCCTCAGGAATCAGTTTTTATCAATTCCTCTGTTAACTACACCCAACATTGAAGACCTCATCCATATCCCCCTGATACAGGGAATCCCTGGCCAATTTGGACTCTCCAGGACATCCTTCTTCTTATCACTACACAGTTTAAAAATACAGATTGCCAAGGGTGTTACCAGCATTTACATTTCTCTTTTAACTAAAACTCCTTTCTGCTTAAGGTCTCATGACCTCAAGCTTTAGCATGTCAATCAACAATTCCCTTTTCTGAAATTCCCTGAAATTCCTATTCTTCCTTCCAGTCCTTTCAGCTTAAAACTTTAATATTATCTTTGAATCTTCCTTGGTTTTATATGCTCTATAAACCAAAAAGAAAATACAATGAATGAATGTACTTTCTGAAAAACTTATTCAAAACTTGTTTTCCCAGATAATTACATCAGTATAAAAATGGTGGATGCAACTAGATGGACCCCGGAATTCATGGGGATATCTTTCTTTTATCCAAGCATAGCAGCTAAAGAATTGGTCAGGATAGGATTCTGAGGACGTAATGATACAAAGGTACATTGATCTATTCCTCTACATCTATTTACTACCCCCAGCAGAGTTTTGTGAGCTTCAGCTATTATATTATTAATGTAAAGAGCTTTTCTATCTTGAAAGACAAGCATTATACAGAATAAATAAATTCTTAAATAGTATATTGTCTTTTGGATCTGATTTATTATATATATATCACTTTTTCCTAGGAAGCTGTTTTAGTCATTAAAAGCAAGGTTCTGTTCCATAGATTTAGATCTTTGCCCAATTTACCACAGGCCCGCTATAGGAAAGGCAGTGTGATACGATGGAATGAGAGTTGTGATATTGGGAATTGAGACCTACACCAGCTCTGCTATGTACTACCTAAGAGGCAAATCATTTAACTCTGGGCCTCAGTTTTCTCATCATTGAAGTTGGACTAGATAACATCTGGGTCCTTTCTAGTCCTAAATGTAGGTACCTAGACTTTTTTATTCTTAGAGCAAAAAAGGAAGAGAGAAACAAAAGTATAACTTGTGATAAATGAATACTCAAATGGGTGGGACACCCAAATTGTTAAAGAATGTATTTTAGAATAATATTTACACTCCCAATCTCTCAACAAATATCCACTCCAATTCCCCTTATCTCTCCTTGATAATTTACACAGATCTAGTGAAAGACTATAGAGAAATCACAGAGAAAGAAAAAAAAAGTCATGAATGAAATATTTATAAAGTAGGAAATTATTTTTTAAATTTGTTAAATTATACCGAGCTCTATAAGAATGAATAAAAGATAAAAGCCAGGGATGACCAAAAAAAAAAAAAAACCATCTATTTCCTGGTTTATATATTTTTCACTTAAGTACCAAAATATACAAACCTTAATCATCAGCTAACTAATATTAAACAAAATTAATAAAGGACATTCTAATGAAACCTCTGAAGCTATTGTTAAAGTCTAAATTACTTTCTGCCTTTTTCTGTAATTATCATTATTAAGCACCATATCCATAAGAAACCCCACTGAGCAATATTGGAACAATGAATGAATGGTGCTCAACAAATTAATTACATCTCAAGTCATTAATGAAGTATATATAATAATGTTTCAAAAATCCTTAACTAAATCATTTGCCATATTGTAGAACTTTTTTTTAAACTTGCTTCTATTGCTTTTATCAAATTAACATTTTTTTCTTTTCCTACCATTTCCAAATGTTGAATATAATTTACGTGTTTCAAAGAAATTATAGTTTAAATCAAATTGCATTAAAATGAATGTTGTGACAAACAAAAAAAAATTTAATCTAAAGAAAACACTTCCTTTTCCTGTCTAATGGATTATGGTAATGGGACTTTGTAAATCCCCTTACAAGCAACATTTGCTCTTAGAAATAATTCTTCATGCCATTCTCCAACTGATAAATAGTCAGAGTATAGGAACAATTTTCAGACGAAGAAATTGAAACCATTTCTAGTTATATGAAAAGGTGCTTTAAATCACTATTGATCAGAAAAATGCAGATTAAGATAACTTTGAGGTACTACTACACATGTCTTAGATTGGCTAAGATGATAGAAAAAGATAATGATGAATATTGCAGGGGATAGGGGAAAACTGAGACACTAATACATTGTTAGTAGAGTTGTGAACTAATTCAACCATTCTGGAGAGCAATTTGGAACTATACCCAAAAGGCTATCAAACTGTGTATTCCCTTTGATTCGCCAATGTCTCTACTGAGCTTGTATCCCAAAGAGATCTTAAAGAAGAGAAAGGGACCCACATGTACAAAAATGTTTGTGGCAACCCTTTTTTAGTGTCAAGGAAATGGAAATTAAGTGGATGCTCATCAGTTGGGGAAAGGCTGAATAAGTTATGGTATATTAATGTCAGGGAATACTGTTGTTCTATAAGAAATGATCAACAGCATGATTTCAGAAAGGCGGGAGAAACTTAGATGAACTGATGCTAAGTGAAATGAGCAGAACCAGAAGATCATTATGCATGGCAACAAGAAGATTATACGATGATCAATTCTGATGGACTTGGCTCTCTTCAACAATGAGATGATTCAGGCCAATTCTAATGGTCTTGGAGACCAATGGACTAATGCGGAGAGCCATCTTCACTCAGAGAGAGGACTGTGGGCTCTGAGGGTGGATCACAAGATGGTATTTTCACTTTTTTATTGATGTTTGCTTGCATTTTGTTTTCTTTCTCATTTTTTTCTCTTTTTGATCTGATTTTCTTGTGCAGCAAGATAATTGTAGAAATATGTATAGAAGAATTGCACATGTTTTACATATATTGGATTCCTTGCCCTCTAGGGGAGGGGAGGGAGTAAGAAGAATGGAGGGAAAAAATTTGGAACACAAGGTTTTGCAAGGGTGAATATTGAAAATTATGCAGATGTTTTGAAAATGAAAAGCTTTAATAACAATAAAATAAAGAAATTATTCATCACAAAGAATGATTTTTTTTTCATATTCTCTGTCACCATGAAAAAATTGTTATAACAAAATTATTTCTTAGGCTTTAGAATTGAAAGAAAACTTTGAATTATCCTTGTTAAAACCCCTTCATTTTACAAATTAAATAATTGCACCCCAAAGAGAAGTGACTTGGTCAGGGTCATATAGAAAGAAAATAGCAGGACAAGAATTCAAACTCTAATGTTCTTTGATGATTGGATAGCATAGTTAAGCCATGAAGAGAATTTATAAGACTTAGGTAATAAGCATTTATTACTATGTTCCAGACACAATGTACTCAGAACACAAATATGAGCATTCCCTTTACCATCTTAAAAAAATGTGGTAATTCCTGCCCTCAAAGAGCTTACATTCTGAAGGGAGAAAACAACACACAAAAAATGGCAGGAAATGGGGAAAGGAAGGGAAAAGGAAAGTACCCACAGGCATATGATTGATGAAGTCTGCAAAGTTAGAAGCAGGGCCAAGAGGAGAATGAAGGTATCATTATGACAGCTCCCTCTTCTCAAAGGCTTCCTTCCCAAGTAATAAAGCCAAGAGACCTCAGTTTTAGTTTTACTATCTAGCTGTGTGACCCTGGATCAGATAGTTCCTTTTTGGGCCTCTCAATTTTCTCATCTGTAAAATGGACCTAACTTAAATGTGCAAACTTCTCCATGACATTCAAATGAAATCTGATAGAGGGTTAAAAGAGTTTCTGGGCTAATGATTTTAGATTTTAAAACCATGTTATCATTGGAATGATATTCAAAGTTAATGAATGAATTTGAAATAATTTATTTTATAGCAAAATCCTAAAAATGGAGCACAGTATACTTTGAGTATGATCAGGGACAAACCTGAGGTATATATTATTATTAATATTATCATATTAAAGCAAAGAACAGGTTTTTAGATGATTTCTGATATAAAAATAATGTTCATGAGGGCTGATTTTGAGCTTATAGCATCAAAGAAACCACCATTTATTTCTCAAGTTAATAGGGATAGCTGTGACTCTAGGAAACCACTGACTGAAAGATTAGACTGGCTACAAACACCCTGAAGTAACTTTGTTCCTCTTCTCTTTTCCCACAATCACATCATCACAATGCCAAAAATTCTCCCAAATTGGTAAGACATTGGTTTGGGCTGATTAAGACAAGAGCCCCCAGGAGGTCTATTAAAATGAATCCTAAAAATAACATTCTTAACATCAAAACTTGAGACAATGTGCAATGCAGGAAGAACATTTGAGTCAGAAGACCTGGGCTCAAGTTCAGAATATTAAATTTTACTAACTTTGTGACCCTGGACAAAACCTTTAATGTCTTTGAGACATTGGGGAAATGGAGTAATGATACTTGGAATACCAAACCAGCTAGCCAGGATTGTAAGGGAAGAGATTTCTCCCATGTGATATATAGTCTGAGGGTTTATAATCATGATTATAATAGGTAGCATCTGCATAAAAAAGTATGTGAAGGTTTGACATGTACTTTATAAATGTTGTGTGTAATAGCAATACCCTCACGAAGAACACTATGAGGTAGATGCTATTATTATTCCCATTTTACAAATGAGGTAGATGATGGCAAAAGAGATTATATGACTTGCCCAGACCATATAGTTACTATGCTTCTAAAACAGGTTTCAAACCCCAGTCTTCTCTAACTACTTGTGCAATATTGCACTAATATTTACATTTACCTCCCCACCGGGATAGATTGAGTCACAAAGATCATCTAGTTCCACCTGTTCATTTTATAGATAAGAACAGGCCAAAAAGAGTAAACTTCTTTGTCCAAGGTCACACAGTAAATAAGAGAGCCAAGATTTGGAACCAGATTCTCTGACTCCAAATTTACAGCTCCACTATGTTCCACATTCTTCACATGAGTTATAGTGACTGAGTTAGCATAGCAAATATTAGGTTGGGAAGCATAGAACTGAACCCTAAAGAAAATGACTCTGAGACTTATGCATTTGATCAATCAATCATTAAACATTCATTAGGTACCAACTATGTTCTAGTTTCTGGGGATCCAAAAAGAGACAAAAGACAGTCTCTGCTTTCAAGGAGCTCACAGTCTAATAAGGGAGTCAATATGCAAACTAATATATATGCAGCAAATTAAATACAAGATAAATAGGGAAATAAGCAACAGAGAGGAGACTTTGGAATTAAGAGGGGTTGAAGAAAGCTTCCTACAGAACATGGGATTTTAGTTAAAACTTTAAAAGAAACCAGGAGATCAGCAATCAGAGCTGAATCAGAGCAATCAGAGTGAAAGGAGTAGGAAAATAAGAGATTTGGGCAAATTCAGTTAAGTTAAAATAAAAGGCACTGGGTAGGCAAATTACTGGGCATTGGGACATCTGGAGGAAGGGCAGTTGTAAGTGAAAAAGAATCCCAGAGAAGGAAGAATATAAGACTCTTCACCCATCACTTTTCCCCTACCCCCACCACCATCCCAAAAACAATTTGTCTCCTACCTAAATCTAATTTAGAAGAGTCATTCCATTTTCAAGCAAGGTAAAGAGAAGCTCACTATTCAGTTCCCTGACCTTTCAGCATGTGCTCAGAGAGAGAGTCCAAAGAAATCAGGAAAACTAAAGGCTGACATAAAGCTGGCCCAGGTGATTTGGACAGAAGGGAAAGGAAGGGATTTGCAATGTCAGCAGCTGTATTTTCCCTGTTGTGGTTCATATATTTGTGGATACAAAGCAAATGCTGAGCTTTTGGAAAAGACCAATGTTCTCAGCTCTGAGACTTTACCTCACACCCACCAAATTGGCAAAGAAAACAGAAGAGGAAAATGACAAATGTGAACAGGGTTTCAGGAAAAACCCGCACATCAAATGCACTGTTGGTGGAGATGTGAATTGGTCCAGCCATCTTGGAAGGCTATTTGGAATTATGCCCCAAAGTCATTTAACTCTGCAGATCCTCTGACCCAGCAATATTACTGCTATGTCTATAACTCCAAAGAGATCAAATAAAGAAGAAAAGAAACTATATATACAGAAATATTTATAGTATCTTTTTTTAATAGTCAAAACTGTGAAACTATGGAGGGGTACTCACCTATCAAGGGCAAAAACAATTTATGATGTGTGAATGTAATGGAATTTTGTAGCATCATAAGAAATAAGAAAACTGGGAAGACCTCTATGAATTAATGTAAACAGAATTAAAAGAAAAAAATTATAATGGAACCATTATAAAGCAAAAGCACTTTGAAAGATTTTAGAAGTCTGATTAGAGTCAATGGCAAACCAAAAATTCAGAAATCTGAAGAGAAAACAAATCTTTATTTAAATATATAAGTAAATATGAAAGGAAAAAAAGTGCACTCTTTTTGTAATAGCAAAAATGAAGTAGATAACCATGGTTTAGGAAATAGCTGACAAAAAGGGGGTATATCAACATAATGGAATATTATTGTATAGTAGAAAGGAAGCCAACTCTGTGACTAAAAAAACCAGTGGTGCTTCTAAGGAGTAGATAATGAAATATGTGTCTTTCATTATTACAGGGAAGTGGGGGAGAATATTGTATACATTATATGTATGTATACATTATATATATATATACATATATATGTAAATATATGGGAGAGAATATTATATACATTGTTGTAATTTTTGTTAAACTCTTTTTAGTTATAATTTTAAAGCCTGTATCCAAATTTATTAATGGTTACTAACAGTGTAATAATTTCTCTCATCAAGTTAGTCACTATAATTGCATAATATTCGGAGTATTTTTGCTGTTTTCTTCCAGATACAATTTTAAAAATACATTAATAATTTTAAGAAGAATAAAGAAAACACAAGAATATAAAGAAATTCAAAAAAAAATAAAGAAAATACTTTATCAGATTCTAGGACCAAGTCTGGACTCTAGAAAAGTTTATCCTTATTAAAAATAAGCTGGAAAAGTTCACCCAGAAGTCCCAGAAACAAAAAAATTTAGCTTAGCTATTCAAATACCTGATACTTATGTTTTTTTGGGGGGGTAGAGAAAGCTGTCTCTATCCATTACTTGATAGAATTCAAGAGAGGGAAGGGAACAGTCATTTATTAAGAGCCTGCTATGTCAGGTACCATGCCAAGCACTTCATAAGTGTTATTTCATTTGATCATCACGACAACTCAGAAATAGATACAAATATTATTATCAATACCCATCTTACAGATGAAGGGACCGAGGGCAAACAGGAGGTGACTTGCTCAAGGTCACATAGCTAGTAAATTTGTGAAGTTAGATTTGAACTCAGCTCTTCCTTAGTCCAGGTCCAGAAGAGCACCACCCAATAGTTAATAAAAGGTAGATATTAAACAACAAGAACAGTAACAAAATTCTATTTGCTTAACACTACCAATGGAATACTAGCATGGAAGGAAAGTTCCTTTGGAGGGTAATTTAATCTCTCTCTATTTTTTTTCCTTTATCTTTCTTGATCTGAAACAGTCCTGTAGGTCTTTGAAGTGGGACCTTCCCCAAGGGAACTGTGCTCTGATTCCCCACAAAATTATCTGTGCTCTGCCAGAGGATGGGAATGTAGGTTGGATACCATCTTCCCCAGATAACCACTTATGTGTCTTCTCTCCAACCAAAGTACCCTTACTCTTATTCTCTCCCTTTCCCCCACTTTAGCCTTCTCTTTCCTGTACTCAGCCTCCCCACTTCTGAGTCAGACATTGACCTCTCTGAGCATTTATAACTTAAATACCAGCCTACCACAATGGCAGCTGCACAAGCGTTCCTGGGAAAATTCTACAGCCCACCCCATCCACCCCTGCTCTCCAGAGCTCCTTGTGGATCAGAGGGCAAGCTCTGCCCTGTGGATTTAGGGACCAGTAAGAAGGTTTGTCTGCCTTCTTGTGCTATGGGGCAGGGCAGAGGGAGCGGTGCAGGAGGAGCAAGCATAGATGAGCTAGGACAGACTGAAGATCTTATTAAATTATTCTGCCCAAAGCTACCCCTCTTCAGAACTTCCTTATTGCCTTTGAGAAGTCCTCTATCCACCCAGTCACCCAAGTGTGCCATGATGCCGTCTTCCCCTCCATATCTTTCGCCTTTCTTGAATGAAGCATAATGTTAAGTGCTTAGCACAGTTCCTGGCCCATGGTAGATGCTTAACAAATGCTTATTTCCCTTTCCTTTCTGCCTTCGTGTCTCTACTGTATAGCACAGTGCCTGGCACATAGTAGGACTTCACAGTTATTGGCTAACTGGCTGCAATTTTTAGGCTGCCCATGTTTTAATTCTTATTCTCACCATTCCCACCTCCCACCCCCTTAGTTTCTATTCATATATTCTCTGAATGGCTCTTTTTTCTTGCTCAAAAATCATCTCTAGACATAAATATGTCACAGCCTCCTTACACCCATTGTGTCTTTCAACATTGCCCTTTTGAGTCACCATGAATATTTTGTTCTCAGAACTACAGAGCTTCCTTAATCATTCAGAAGCCAACTAATATACCGGAGGGTTATTCAAGATTCTCGTTCTCCCTTTGCTCTTGCAGCCTGCCTTTTGGCTATTTCACTGCTTGCAGATCTCTCTCACGAGGTGGACTGGGGAAATAAAAACTTAGATCCATTAATTTTGCTGCTTATTATTAGCCTTCCTTTAAGAATCTGACTTCCTGCTAGTGTAGTCTCTCTCTCCACCCTCATTGCATTCCTAGACCATCAATGAAAGGCCTGGGGCTTTGAAATACAGTCCTCTGGAAGCCAGGTCTTCACAGACATGCTACCTTGGCTCCATCTGAATTACCACTACATTCTCAGACTAATTGACCTCATACCCTGGGGAAGGTCCCTAACAAAGGGTAAAACTCCAACTGATCCACAAAACTGCAACTGTGCCCTTTTCTACCCACCACTGATTTCCATTAGTTCTTTTCATTGCTAAATTCTATTTAATGCTATGCTTATAGCTCATATATGCTTAATGAAAGTCTCCAATAGTGATAGGAATTGTTCTTTTTCCTTAAATACTCTACCAACTTTCCATCTACTCTGTATGTACTTATTTTTTCACATTTCCTTAACTAGAATGAAAGCTCATTGAGGGCAAGGGCTGTTTTCGCCTCCCTTCTAGCACTTAGCACAGAGCCTGGCATATGGTAAACCCTAAACAAAAGCTTTCTGTTGGCTTGATTGATTGGCAGGGTACAATTATTCACCAAATATTTTAACTGGGTTGGTTTGTTTGTTTTTTTTTTTGCCTTTGGCAGCCAGCAGACCGTTCATGTAACACAATTTATTTAGCCATTCTTCAGGTAATGGACATCTGCTTTCTTTCCAGATTGCTACTATCTCAAATAAGTTGTGACTATTTAAGTGACTATAGGGTGGGCCTAAGGACATGAGAGTCTCTGGGAGATGGGGAATTTGCAAAAGACTGTTATAAAAACAGAGTGAATAAAAGAATCTCTCTCACTTTCACCTATCATGGTAGCCACTGTCTGAAGCCAACCAGCAGAATAGTTAGCATCCGTTTAATCAGGTATTAAGCATACATTTACAAAAACCCTTTATTTGTGATGGCTGTCTAGACAACAATGCGACTTTCTAGGTTGCAAACCCAGAAACAATTTAAATCAAAAGTGCTTTGATTGATTTGAACAAGGTCCAAAATAGGTAAAATTACAGCTTTACTTTGGTTTCCTTTGAAATTCTATTTATTTATTCTGAGATGTTCATAGGCTTCACCAGATTGCTAAAGCAGATCATTAATACAGGAAGGATCAGAACTATTCATCTAAATAAAGGAAATACCCAAATTAGGCTTTTTCTGGAATTATTAATCTAGGGTCCATTATCTTGTTTTTTAAAAATATTTTGATAACTGTTTCAATATAATTGGTTTCCTTTATTACCCCATGCTCTTTATTTTATGCATTCAAAAATGTTGCCCCACTTACATCCCAAAGAGATCTTAAAGAAGGGAAAGGGACCTGTATGTGCAAGAATGTTTGTGGCAGCTTTCTTTGTAGTGGCCAGAAACTGGAAACTGAGTGGATGCCCATCAATTGGAGAATGGCTGAATAAATTGTGGTATATGAATATTATGGAATATTATTGTTCTGTAAGAAATGACCAACAGGATGATTTCAGAAAGGCCTGGAGAGACTTACATGAACTGATGCTGAGTGAAATGAGCAGAACCAGAGATCATTGTATACTTCAACAACAATACTATATGATGATCAATTCTGATGGACGTCACCATTTTCAACAATGAGATAAACCAAATCAATTCCAATAAGAGCATTGGACTAGCTACACCCAGCAAAAGAACTCTGGGAGATGACTGTGAACCACTACATAGAATTTCCAATCCCTCTATTTTTGTCCACCTTCATTTTAGATTTCCTTTACAGGCTAATTGTATGCTATCTCTAAGTCCGATTCTTTTTGTACAGCAAAACAACTGTTTGGACATGTATACATATATTGTATTTAATTTATAATTTAACATATTTAACATGTATTGGTCAACCTGCCATCTGGAGGGGGGGAAAGAGGGGAAAAATTAGAACAAAAGGTTTGGCAATTGTCAATGTTGTAAAATTACCCATGCATATATCTGGTAAATAAAAACTATTTTAAAAAATGTTGCCCCAGAAGCAATTGGTAGACTTTGCCGTTATCAGAGGGATCCAAAACAGAAAAAAAGGTAAAGAACACTCATAATGATAAGATATGGAGAGTGATAAAACACAGGAATGGCATCCTATAGCCTGCCTTTTACAGAACCATCTCAAGTCACTGCTGCTAGAAAGGAGAGCTTATTCTCATTCAATAAAAGTTCTTTTTACTGCTGAATTATAGTTCTCACTGCCCTGGTACTCCCATAATTCACTCTCAGGACTTTCATGTGCTACATAGTCAGCCCCTTTTTTATGCTTTGTCATTTCAGTTGTAATCAACTCTTCAAAACCCCATTTGAAGTTTTCTTGGGGGGGGTGATTGGAATGGTTTACCATTTCCTTCTAATGGAAAGGAACTCATTTTACAGATGAGGGAACTGAGGCAAACATGTTCAAGTGACTTGTTCAGAGTCACCAAGCCAGTAAATGGCTGAGGACAGATTTGAACTCAGAAAAATGTCTTTCTGACTCTAGGACTGACACTCTATGCACTTCACCACTTTGCTGCCTGTCCCCCTTTTTGCTCCAGTGTTTTTATTTGACTACTGAAAAAATCAGTGCGAAACAAGGCAAGCACCTTTCCCAGCCAGAACTTTATGTACAGATTATTATTAAGCAGATATTGATAGATGGATAGATAGATAGATAGATAGATAGATAGATAGATAGATAGATAGAGATCATGTCCCGTGGAGCATCATAATAACCTATGGGTCAAAACTTCCAATATAACTAAACTAACAAATGAGTATTAGTTCATTTCCCCTAACACCATTGCAAAGGATTTTTGTCATATTAGAAATAAACACATCCAAAGAGATCCTTTAAAATATATGAAGATATAATTTAAAACATGGAGCTTTGCACTATTCATAAACACTCCTACGTGAAGGACCTCAGATAACCTGCACCAAAAATATCTCTCTTTGAAATGGGTATCTTTTATCAGAACACTTAAAATCAAAGAATCTTGGTCACTTAGCTTTGCTATTAGTATATTTAGACTATTTATAGTACACTCCAAAATAAGTCAATATCAGAAGGACTAAAATAAACCTTTATTGTGCTAGAGATCTGGTGAGAGCCAAAGAACCACAATATAAAATGTTGGTTAAGTCAGACAAGTAACAGGAGTCTATTCTGAAAGGCTTCTCAGGGACACCTAAGCATACAGATGGGACTACGCTGGCTAATAGTGGTCCTCTGCTCTTTCCTTCATTTTTTTTTTGGATGACAGAAATGCATGTTACTTACCACCTGTGTGATTTTGGACAAATTATTTAACCTATCTGGGGCTGTTTCCTTATTTGTAATGGGAGAGAGTATGACTGGCAAATGTCTAAAGTCCCTTCCCTTTCCAGGTCTTTTTTTCTATGAACACTGCAATATTCAAGAGAATGATCTTTTCCTGCAAGTATAGGACATCTCAAAGTTAGAATAGAGTGCAAATGTCATAAGGATAGGCACTATTTCCAATTTTGTGAGTGTCTTTGTAACCCCATGCCCTAGGAGAGTGCTTTGAAGTAAATGAACTTTTAACAAATGCTTGTTGAAATCAAATAACTTGATGGTACTTTGATTCTTTGTTGTTGTTGTTCAAAACAGTGTTATGTGATTCCCAAGGACTTATGATGAGCAGGACTATCCATCTCCAGAGAAAAGAACTGAGGGAGTCTGAATGCAGAAAGAAGCATATTTTTTCTTTTTTTTTAATTGTTATTTATTTATTTATTTATTTTGGTGTTTATTTTCCTTCACAGCATGAGTAATATGGACATGTATTTTGCATTGCTGCACATGTATAACCTATATCAAATTGCTTGCCTTCTCAGTAGGGGGAGCAAGGAAGGAGAATTTGGAACACAAAAATTTTAAACATACTTTAAGAATTATTTTTACATATAAGTTGGGGAAAATTAAATATTAATCCAAAAAGTGCCATTTTTTTAAAAAGTCAGTACGAGTCTATCTAGATGGAATCTATAGACCCAAGGGAATAAGTATTTATTAAACACCTACTGTGTGTCAGGCATCATATCAAATGCTGTACAGATACTATCTGCATCAGTTCTTCAAGTTTCTGGGTTGTTCCTTGTTAGCTGAGGGCATAGTTTGCTTGCTTTAGATCTTCTGATCATTTTCCCCTAATTCTCCTTTTTCACCATGAATAATTTGAGTATAAGAGTAGCATGATGAGGTGGATATAGATTCAGAGTTGGCCTTGAAGGCAGGAGAAAGGGTCTGAATTCAAGTCTCATTTCTGACATAAACTATCTCTGGGCAAATTGTTTAACCTCTTAGACAACTCTCTAGAATTATATTTTATATAGAAGATGACGGTGACCTGACTGCCTTACTTAATTGTGAGTTCTTTATATTAATGAAATCAAAGGTCTTAAAAAAATTCTAATTTCAGCTTTTTTTCTTCTTTGTATTTTTAGTTAGATTTGATTAAAATTTTAAAAATTTTTCTAACTGACTTTCCTGCCCAATTCAACATTGAGATTACTCAGAGATTTACTATGAACCTAATAACTATAAATTTATTTTTCCTTTTGAATAGTATGACACTTTTACATTTATCCTCACACTATTCCTGTGAGGAACCATTTTTATTATCATCATTTTTCAAATAGAAAACCTGAAACAAGCAGGATTTAAATGCTCCATTCAAATCAGAGGCAAATTTACCATTAGATATTATACTTTTCCAAATCCAATCTAAGTGATTTTTATGTAATTAGGCCAAATTGAAATTCCATAATGATTTGGCCTGCAATATCTCCCTACCTTCTATCTTCTACCTCCCAAAACATCACCAGCACATAATCAATAAAATCATATTCCTCTTCAATATTTCAGGCTATCCATTTCTAACTCTGAACAGAGAAGGTAGTGGGTAGACAATGGAAATTTCCTTCCAGATGTTCTTTTTAAGGAAGTTAGGCAGCTACCTCATCATTTCCAACTAGCCTCACTCCTTTGGACTTTGTCATGCTTGGGGGCACCTTCCCCATGACTTTTCAACTTATTTATGTATTATCTTCACCCATTACATTGTAAGCTCCCTGAGGGCAGGATCTGCCTTTTGCTTTTCTTGGTATCCTTAGTACTTAGTTCAGTGCCAACCACATATATTTTCACTTAATGTTTATTGAATGATTGACACAATTACCAAAGGAATCTGTATAAAATACCCACAACTCTGATAACATTTCCAATTTTAAAAATTTTAGTGGCTCCTTCTTGTCTCCTGAATAAAGAAAAATCCCTGAGCCTGGTATTTAGGAATCTTTTCCATCTATTTCCAATTGCCTTTACAACATCATGACACATCTTGCCTTCATGCACTCTGTATTCCAGCAAGCTGCCTCTGCCTTTTTTATTATCCTCCTCTGAGTTTCTTCCCCTCCATATTTTCCCCCATCCCTGTTCCTGAAAGAGATTCTTCCTTTCCTTTGTTGATGGTCACTTGGTGAAATCCTTTTCTTCTGTTTAGGCCCAGCTCAGATGCCTCATCTCCCATGAAACTTTCCTGGATTTTCCTCTTCCCTCCCTTCACCTCACCTCATCTGGAAGTGATTCCCCCTTCTTACTTTGTTTTCTCTCTTGAACCATTCCTTTGCCCTTATTACATTCCATTTTTTATCATATGTATTGGTACAAATCTTACATTCCTTATTAGACTGAAGAATGAATGAATGGCAAGTTTCTGAAGTGTAAAAACTATATTTTCTGGTTGGCATATAATAGCTACTCAATGAATGTTTGTTAACTTGAATGTGTAAATAAGTGTGAATGTTGGGACTATTAAATATTATTTCTTTATTAAACATAGTTCAAACACAGTTTTTACATATTCTAAATTAAATTACTTCCTCTCTGTACAAATACAACTCTTTCCTGTATCCACACCTTTTTTCTCATCATTTCTGAATATCCTCTTCCCTACCTCCCTCTCTTTCCCTCTGTGCAATAGAGATGGATTTTAATCTGGATTAAATCCATTTTAATCTAGATTTGAATACTTTTAAATATAGTTCTGGCTGCATTCAGAAATATTAAGGGTTCCATGTGGCCCATCTAAACCCTTAGCAGTGGTCCCTTTCTCTCTCCATTCCTGTCTCTTAGTTTCTCCCTTTCTGTCTCCCTGTCTCTACTTTCTGAAATCCTATCCATCTTTTAAAACTCAGCTCAAATGCCACTTCCTATATGAAACCTTGTCTATTTCCTCAGACATGACCTATTTCTCTTCAGTCATCACGTGGCAGCTAGTTTATGCATTTATTTTGCATTTTGTATCATATTTTCTGTATATTTTAGCTCCTCCCTCACTACTAGATTTTTAAGTTCTTTGAAGGTGACATCATACCTTTTCTTTAAATCTCCTAAAGAATCTAACATAATTTTAGCTCATAGAAGGCACTTAATAAGTTTGTCCAATGAAATATTTTTAGTTGATTATAGCCAATATGATAATTAAATATTGAAAACTGAACAACTGAAAATGAATACCACATAAGAGACAATGGAAATACTCGTGAGGATTATAAGAAAACTATAAGATTTAAAGAATTAAAAATTCCTAAGAAACAAAGAAGCAAAAGATGTCATCATGGAATTGTCTTTCCCTGTCTATTGGCTCCTTCCCTGATGCCTAAGAGCACTTCTAGGTCTCCTCCATCCTCAAAACAAACAAAAAGTCTAACAGCCCTCACAGGATTCTAACATTCTTAATATCTACCTTCCTTTTGTTCTTCTCTATTGAACTCCCTGAAAATTCTATGTATATTCCTTGTGCCCATTTCCTCCCTTCTGACTAGCTTCTAAACCAGGGATGTGAAGCTCAAATAGCAGAAGGGTCTGTACATAAGGATCCCTGTGGACAGATTATTGTCTTAGAAAATATTTATGTTTTTATTGTATTTTTATTTATTTTGTTAAATGTTTTCCGGTTCCACTTTATTCTGGTTCTGACTGTACTTGGGGAACCGTGGGCTCTATGTGACCCTTCCAAACCCTCAGCAGGGTGGCTTCTGACTTTATCTCCAGTTATTATATTTTTTCATTGCCAAATCAAATGGCCTTTTATCATTTTGTTTGTTAAATCCTCATCTACGACATTCCCGTTAACCATGCATGTCCCAAAAGCATTCTTCTTCTCTCTTCCCTCTATATATCTCACTTAGTGCTATCATTTCCTATGGGTACAGTAAGTCTCTCTATGAAGATAACTCTCAAATCTATATACTCAATCCTGGTCTCTCCTGAATTCCCATCCTACCTCACAAATACCTATTTGACATTTAATTCAAATAAAGGACTCCCCACAAGCATCTCAAGCTCAATGTGCCCAAAACCTAACTCATTTTCTTTCTCTCCAAACCCTTCCCTCTTCCAAACTTCTCTATTATTACTAAAGACACTGCCATCTTCAAGTCAGTTACTCTCACCACCTCATCAGCCTGAATTGCTCACTCTCATTTACACAACTTAACTAACATATTTAGCTAACCTATTGTGAAATCTTGATGTTTCACCTTCATATCTTTATTATTTGTCTCCTTATCCCCATTCCTACAGCCAACACCTTAGTTCAAGCTCTTATCACCTCTCTTTTTCCACTACTACTGCAATATCCATCTAACTGTTTGCTTTCCCACACCCACCTCCACTTTCTACCCACTCCAATACACCCTCTCTCTGCTCAGTTGCCAAAATGGCTTTTTTTAAAGCACAATTGTGATTGTACATTCTTCTACTCAATACCAGTCCTCCCTCCTACCTCCAGGTTAAAATATAAACTCTTCTTTTTGGCAATTTAACTCTTCACAGCCTAGCCCTTTTCTATTTTTCTTGGTTTCTTGTGCTCTTTTCTTCTCTGAACATTCTGTAATTCAGCTACATTGGCCCATTTGCTGTTCCTTGCACAAGATACAGTAAGCTCTTAAATACAAATTCTGATTATCTTTACTTAATCCTTACCATTAATCTCTAGAGAGACTTTGATGCTGATAAGATGGCAGATGGACAGAACAGTGGATAGAACCCTGAGCCTGGAATCAGGCAGGTCTGCATATAAATCTCATTTTAGACAATTACTGACTCTGAGCCTGAGACAATGCAATCTCTGTCAGATTCACTTTCCTCAGCTATAAAATGAGGAAAATAATAACTAATTCCTAGGGTTGTTACAAAGATCAAATGAGATAATATTTGTATCTGTAATATAGTTTTGTTGTTCAGTCATTCTTGATACTTCATGACACCATTTGGGGTTTTCATGGAAGAGATACAGGAGTGTTTTGCCATTTCCTTCTCCAACTCAATTTGCAGATGAGAAAACTGAGGTAAATAGGGTCAAGTGACTTGCCTAGGCTCCCACAACTAATAAGGGTCTGGAACCAGATGTGAACTCAGAAAATAAGTCTTCCTGACTCCAAGCCCAGCACTATTTACTACACTATTTAGTTGACATATACTAGATGCTTTTTAAAGGCTTGTTTCCTTCTTACAATAATTCTTTACTCCTTGATATTATTTTCTCTCTAGGTTTTCATGATCCTGCTTTCTCCTGGTTCTCACTTTAGCGGAGTGTTTAAATGCTTCTTCTCAGTCTCCTTTGATAGATTGTTATCTAGTGCAAGTCCAATAACTATTGGTCTCAAGGCCCTGTCCTGACTCTCTTGTCTTAGATATCTATAACCTTGTTCCCATCAGGGTAATAGCCTAACCAAGGAATAAATTTGGGAATCCCAACAGCCTTGCCCTTGCCATGGGAATTATGACTATAGAATTCTAAACTTTGAAGAGAATTTATAGATTATTTCAGCCCGGAGTTCCCAATATTTTTTATGCTGAAGAGATGAGTGCTCCTTTCCTGTAACATAGCAATTGATAGAAATGGAAAAAAAAATTAGAGTGAAATGAGGTTTGGAACTAGGAGAAAGTACTAATGGAAAGTTCTGAAATCAAGAGAGGGGGAAGGATGCTGGTCTGGAAGGTCTGCTGATGATGAGGCTTTTACCCTGGAGTCATTTCTAGTGACCATCAGACATTTCAGCTTTGGTATTACATTGCAATAATCCAGAAATGCCTTCGTGCTATAAGAATGAGAGAGAGAAAACTCAGACTCTGCCCCCATTTCAAAGGCTTGTGGCTATAGACAAATCTTTGGGCCCAAAAACATGAATTCAATTAAGTTTAGACCCTGATCTACCTACACCAGTCCAATGCCTTCATTTTATAGGTGGGAGTTCCAGCAACATTGAATACTTCTTCATTAAGTGAGTAACATATCTGAGACCTGATAACCAATTCAAATTCACAATGGAATTTGAAATGACACAAACACATTATATATCTCCTAGTGCAAAGGTGTGACTGAATAAAAATAAGTTCTACATATTTTGTTTGTTGTTTTTTTGTGGACCAAGTACTTTGAAACCAGAATGTTTAAAGACATTTCTGGATTTAAATTTGCAGGGGTATGCTAGGTCCAGCTTTTGCTGGGGAAGTGTCAAATGATAGCTGTTCAGTGAGCATTCCCACCATTGAAAATGCTACAAATCAGGGTTTGGTTTATAATAAAAATTATTATTATGGTGATTGTCTAGACCTAAGAAAGTGATGGAGAAAATGTTAATAATGCATATTAAACTTAAAAGTATCTTGTGGGTAAAATGCTGGAATTTCCCTCCCTAGAGAACTGATTGTTAAACATTTGCAAGCACATTCCTAGTTGAAAGGTAGACATTTGAACCTGGGTGGGAGAGGGTTCACTAGTTGAGGAGGAGGACAATAGTTGAGGTATCCTTTCTTGAATTAATTCTACCCTTAGATGATAATAAGTATATCTTTTTTGTTGTTTTTGTCTTATGCTAGATGCAGATATTCATAAATCATCTTTGCTCACAACTATTATACAACTAGAACTTCTTAGGCCAAAATCTGCAGGAAACAGAAATTTGATGGAAAAAATAGAGTATTACATACCCATCAAGTCTTTTAAACCCACATTCAAGTCTTTGTTTCTAAGACTTTCATTTTTTGAACATTACCATCATTACTAGACTATTCAAACCATCTTTGCTTGTAATTTTAAATCCTTATCAAAATAACCCACAACAAAATTAAAAACAAACATACTAGAAAAGCAGGCTAGATTTTATTAGACATATTATTAATTTTCCACTTACATCTAATGCTAGAAAAGTCATCAGATCTTTTCTCTAAAACATCAAACTAAATAAAAACCCTGAAATTTCCTGGCAAAGCAGATGCTGCTTCCCATGTTAGATTCAGGTCTGTTATAGTTTTTAGGTTGCTGTTGTTATGACCTGATAGTAATGCATGAGATGCAATGAAATGATAGAATATTTTTACTGATGCTACCAGAAAATAATGGCCTATTTCTCCACAGTGAAAGTGTTATGTAGTTTCATATTTTCTATCACATTATTTCTATAAAGGTTGACAGTATTTTACTTGTTTTCTGAATCCTGGAATTTATTAGTAAGCTAACTTGACCATTTCTTGGATTCCTTTTCTGAGGCCACGTTAAAGTGATCTCTGACACCATGACTTGGAAATGGAATGGGAGAACAGGGCAAAGGAGTTAATGGAGGAATCATATGTTTAAATCCCACTTCTTTCTGCTCTTCTTTGATTGTCTGCCGCCATATTGACTCCTTACCTTGAGTTTGGTCAGGAGGAGTTCATGATCCTCAAGTAGCTTCTTGGTCTCATCTTGATTGCTGCCAATTTCCAGAAGGTTGGGACAGGATTCAGCCAGCTGCAGTTGTACCCATTTTCCACTCTGTAAGTAAAAACAAAAAACAAAACCCAATTTATTTAGGTTCTACCTGTTTTTTCCTCCTCACCTTATATTTCTCTCTCTCTCTCTCTCTCTCTCTCTCTCTCTCTCTCTCTCTCTCTCTCTCTCTCTCTCTCTCTCTCTCTCTGTCTCTCTCCTCTCTCTCTCCCTCCCTCTCTCTCTCTCTCTCTCTCTCTCTCTCTCTCTCTCTCTCTCTCTCTCTCTCTCTCTCTCTCTCTCTCTCTCTCTCCCTCTCTCTCTCTCACACACACATTAAGATGACTGATTTTGTTTTTCAAATCTTAGGCAATGCCTATCTCCCAGGGTAGTTGGGAAGCTCAGATGAGATAATATGGATAGCATTTTGCAAATTTTGAAGTCCAGTCTAATATGAAAGTAGATGATTGCTTTTATTATGCTACATAGCCTTCCATTTAAGAATAACCAATATAACCCCCAAAATACTTACAAGTAGATGAATGAGAGAAGTTGGCTATTATTTGCTAAAAAGCAAGAGATTAAAGTTCACCATATCTAAATTTTCTAGGGACACACTTGGCTAGTTCAAATAAAATGAGATCATAGAATTAGAGTTAGAAGAAACCTTGGAAATCATCTTGTCCTATCCTTTCATTTTACAGAAGAAGGACACAGGATCCAATTGACATAAATTCATTTTATATACAATTTTTGCTGCTCACATTTATTACCAAAAAAATAAAGAACACCAATGTACCAGTTGTGTTACAGGATACTCACACAGCTGCTGGAAATTTAAAATTCAAACATCTAAATAATCCCAGATAAGGAGTTTGCTTGCTTTCCTTATCCCTAATTGTAGTAGTATTGAGCCAGTCATGTCACATATTTTGGTTTTTCATAAGCATTCTTTTAGTCTTCTTCAATTATTCTCTTAACTGATTCATAATTGCGTGACTGAGCAAGCCATAATAAGGGAAAGTTGGGAACAAACATCTACTAAAGAGGTTACTGTATGCCAGATGCTTTACATAGATCTCATTGTATCCTCACAACAACCCTGTGGGTGTAGGTAGGTGTAATTAGTACCCCCATTTGAACAGTTGAGACTGACATTCAGAAGTTAAGTGAAATGCTTAGGATCACATAGCTAGAAAGTGTTTGAGGTGATATTTAAACTCCAAACCTCTAAACGGTGGAGAGGGGATAGAAAGGAAGCAAAAGATGTAGTTCTTCCCCTTATGAAGTTTATCATCCATTTGAGGAATGATGCACTTCAATCACAAATAAAGTAGAGAACAACAAAAAAGCAAGGCTACTTTTGAACAAGTTAATGATAAGGTGACTTTGTGAGACATTGAGATACAATAAAACAAAAAGAAAGAAAAAGAAAAATAGAAAAATAGAAAAAATGTGAAATATCTCATTGGAAAAAACAACTGATCTGGAAAATAGATGCAGGAAAGATAATTTTAAAGTTATTGATCTATCTGAAAGTCATGATCAAAAAAGGAACTTGGACATCATCTTTCAGAAATTATCAAGGAAATTGTCCTAAAATTCTAGAACCAGAAGATAAAATAAAAATTGAAAGAATCCACTGGTCATTTCCTGAAAAAGATCCCAAAATGAAAACTCCCAGGAATATTATAGCCAAATTCTGGAATTCCCAGGTCAAGGAGAAAATATTGTAAGCATCCAGAAAGAAACAATTCAAGTACAGTGGAGCCACAGTAAGGATAACACAAGATTTAGTAGCTTCTACATTACAGGACCTAATAGCTTGGAATAAGATATTCTAGAGAGCAAAGAAGCTAGCATTGCAACCAAGAATCACCTGCTCAGCAAAACTGAGTATAATCCTTCAAAGGAAAAAGATGGTTATTCAATAAGAGAGAGGATTTTCAAGCATTTGTGATGAAAAGATCAGAGCTAAATGGAAAATCTGATTTTCAAATACAGGACTCTGGAGAAGCATAAGGAGGTAATCTAGGAAACTGATATCATAAGGAACTCAATAAAGTTTATCTGTTTACATTCCTACATGGGAGAATGATATTTGTTACTTATTAGAATGTTCTCATTATTATGGCAGTTAAAAGTTAGATAGAGAACATAGGTAGGTATGATTTGAGTATGAAAGGATAATATCTTTTTTTTTTAAAAAATGAGGAAATTAAAAGGTGAGAAAGGAATGTTCTGGGAGAAAAGGAAAGGGAGAAGTTCAATGGTACAAATTATCTGCCATAAAAAAAAGACACACATAAAGTACAGTAGAGAGGAAGAGGAGGAGGAAAGGGTAGTGACTGAACTTTACTCTCATCAGAATTGGCTCAAGTAGGAAATAACATACATATTCAATAAGGGTATAAAAATGTATCTTACTCTACAGGGAAATAGTGGGACTGGGATATGAGAAACAGAGGAGGGTGATAAAAGAGGGGCAGATTTGGAGAGTGAGTGATCAGTAACAAAACACTTTTGAGGAGGAACAGGGTGAAAAGAGAGAGAGAATAAATGGGGGAAAATACAAGTAGCAATAGTAATTGTAAAAAACAAACAAACAAACAAAAAACATGAAGCAAGTTTCAATAATAATGCCTCATTTCTCAAACACAAGGGAAGTCTTATAAAAAATAAGACCCATGCCCCAATTGATAAATAATCAAAATATATGCAAATTCATGAATATCTTTTGACCTAACAACACCACTACTAGGTATGAATACCAAAAGAGATTCTGGGAAATGGGGGTGGGATGGGACACAAAACAAAACAAAACCAAAAAAAATGAAAATGACCTAAGTGTTCAAAACATATTCATAGCAGCCTTCTTTTCAGGCAAAAAAAAAAAAAAATTAGAAATTAAGGGGATACCCATCAATTGGGTAATGGCTCAATAAATTGTGACATGTGTTTATGACAGAATATTATTGTTCTCTGAGAAATGATGAGCAGGATGCTCTCAGGGAAAAAAAATCATGGTGAGTCCTCCATGAACAAAGTGAAATATATACACAAAGTATATACAAAGTAATAACAATGACTATTGTCATTTGCTATCCTCTATAGTACAATCATCTACAACTACTCTGAAGGACTTATAAAAAATCTTATTCATATCCAGAGAAGGAACTGATTATGTCTGAATACAGATTGAAGCACATTCTATTTCTCGCATTCTCTCTCTCTTTATAATTTAATTTTTCTTGAAGATTTTTATTTTTATTAGGGTGTGAGATCTAGGCTTTCTTTCACAACTTGAATTTTATAGAAACGTTTTAATTTCACATGTGCCTTTTTAATTGTGGGTGGATACGGGAGATAATCTAGAACTCAAAAACCTTAAAAAACAAATAAAAACATTGTTTTGAATATAACTGGGGGAAATATTAAATATATGAATATTTTTTAAAAAGCAACTTTCCTTGAAACATATTTCTCTGCCTATTAGACCAATCACCTGTAGTTTACTATCACTCATACTCAAGTCAAAGCAAAAGCTCAGAAAACATCAGTTACCCTATTATAGACTGCCTCTTTCCCTACCATTAATCTAAGGTACCTTTGCAGAGATTATTAATCATTTCCTTGCTTTTCACATAAGTTTGTATTTTGCTACATTTTGTATTTCCTACCTTTTGTCTTGATTCTCTTCTCATAGTTTAAGCATCTTGAGGGCTTCTTGCTTCTCTTTTTATTGCAAGTAAGTGTGCAGAAGGCACTCAATAAGTATGATAGAAATATATTTTTCATGAATACAATTTCAGGTTCATCTTCCTTTTTCCTTCCTTCATTTTTCATATCAAACTTTTTCCAATGCAACTTTTTCTCTACAAAATCTTTAAATTTATTCGAATCCTTATTATTAATTTCTAGAGCAAAATCATTCTGTCCAGAGAATGTTTTGTCTGCTTATGGAAATGTCAACATCCACAAAATGGGTGTTTGTGCAATACTATACACCTTGTTAGCTTCTTCTTAATCAGTATTAAATAATCACATAGTCTTTCCATAAAACCACACAAACTAGCCAAGGGCTAAGCTAAGCTGTGTTTGAAATGAAAGAGATAGGATACTTGGAAAAGTAGGACAAAAAATGGAGATATAGGGGAAATTTTTGTTTAATATAATTGAAGTCATGTTCCATTATTTTTATCTATGGCCTTGACTGCTGAACTAAGACTGAGAATGAAGCAAAAAGGGGATTAAACCAACTGATTTTTCTATTATTCTAAAGGGAAATACCATTTCTCCATTTTTATTGAGAAGTTTTTAGCATCCATCACACCTGCCATGTAAACATTGTCCAGCTGCTCTGTGCCTGTCTTTTCCTTGACCTCCCCTCTATCTCCTCCCTCATTCTGTTTCCTTGAAGGAATCACTTTTTAAAGAATCAGCAACTGAGAAAACAAAGCAGCAACCCATAGGCAGGTGGGCATGGAAAAGTGAATTCCTAAAGAGAAATGAGAGAGGAAATGTGCCTTTTTCTGAGAATATAATTAATATAATAATATTATATGTGATATATTATAAAATAATAGTAAATGAATATATTAAATAGCAACACAATAATAAAGTTAATTATAATTTTGTTATAATAATTTTTTCTGGAATATAATTAAGAAGTACATACACTTTTTTCCACACAGAAATTTCTGAATTTGGATTTTCTCCTTTCAAAAGTTTCCAGAGCAGCAGCAGAAGATTGTTTGATGTGAAGGTGGTGTTAAGGTCAATTCAATTCAATTCAATACTATAAATATTTATGGCAAGAAAAACCTAGATACAGTTCTAGAAAAAATATTTCCATAGTTTGGAATATAATTTGAAAGTTTCCATTTTTTTTTTAAAGAAATCAGCCTATGATTTCTTAGAATATATTCTCTGATTGGCATTCTCTTGTCTTCTCTGAGGATGCTACTTATTTGGGGGCATGAATAGCTAGAGAAAAGGCAATGATGAAAAAAAAAATTTATTTGCCTACCTCCCTGTCTGGCACTAAATTTATAAGTCTCAAAGCATCATCAAGTCACATGCACATTATAAAATCTTGCTACTTTAGTATCAGGCTTATTTCTCATCTCATCTTATCTCCCTGAGACAGAATCTTTGGTAAGAGAGAGATAGAACACAGTCCTGTGTGTTCAGAGACCAAATGTAATAGCAACAACAAGAAGAAATGCACCTATGTAGAAATACTTTTCAGTTTTTTTGTTTTGAAGCATTTTTCTCTGTCTAGTTATGATTTCTTCTCTATGAGTTTGCATGTTATTGTACCAAAAACAGCAACAAAGTTCAATGAAATAGA